>NC_137010.1:21176357-21296357 GCF_032717465.1 Coenobita brevimanus | reverse complement strand
CAATGTCTTTCTTACCTTTCCCCCTGGTTCTATTATCATGTTTATCACTTCAGTCCTACCTTCTCCCATTTCCACATTATCCATATTTATGTTGTTCTTCACTGTTATCATCACTCCTTCTCCCATTTTTTTTTCCTATCTCATCTCCATAGTTTGTATTTCCCATCTCCCATTTGGATTTCGATATTCTCTGCAAAGCACATAATGTCTCGCTCATTAACCCTTAAGAAATCATCTGTTTCCAGCCTTGCTGAGATTAGACCATCTACATTAGCTTATACCACTTTCAATCTTTTTGCCTTTTTTTTATTATGTCGTTCTCTCTCCCTCTCTTCTTTGGTACCACTTCCTCAATTTCTGATCCATAACTCTCCAAAAGAACTCTACCAGCTTTTCATCAATTCTCTTATTGTTTTTTTTCCTTAGCTTCCATAACAAGCTCCTTTATTTTAGCTCTCTCTTCCTCATTTGCATCTCTCCTTATCCAGATATTTTTGAATCTCTCCATATCTGCTGATTTCCGGGTCTTGTTGACTCTTTCATTTTCTGTGACTTGAGATTGAAATTTTACTTTGAGTGGCCTTGCCGATCCCTCCACATATTTTCCCAGCCTAAACACTTCTTCGATCTGCTCGTCATTTCCTTCCATAACTATTGACACTATTTCCTTTGTCCTTCCCAGTTCTTCCCTTTCTCTTTCCAACCTCACTGGCATAGGTTTTCCTTTCAAACCTGAGATAATCACGCTTTTTTTCTTGTCTGCTGCATCTCTCACAAGTGATTCTTTACATTTTAGTACCCTTCCCTACCTTTTCTTGGTTTGTTTCTTCCATTGTTCTGTAATCTTTAGATTTATTTTCCCTTCTTCCTAAATTTTCTTCCACCCCTAATGCTCATCCTTGATTTCCTTAATGCTTTCATCTTGCATATTTATTTTTGATTCATACTCTTCGAATTTACTTTTCATCCTGTCCCTTTCTTCCTCCAACCTCTTATTTTCTCCTTTAAGCTGTTCTGTTTCATTAGAGGCTGAATCATTACTCACTTTTAATTTTGATATTTCTCTCTCTTGCTCTGCAGTACGTTAACAGGCCTCTACCTTGTTTTGCAATTCCTTAGTCTCTTCTTTTGTTGCAGTGTTTGTTCCTGCAACTGTAATTACTGACCATACCTTTTTTAATTCCTGGGCATTCCTCTCAGCCATTTACTCTACACCTGCTACTCCTCTTTGGTTCAGTTTCATACTCCCTCCACTCTGGTCTTCATTGGTGAATCACTCAAATTCACCTGCACTGGACGTAACCAATGGCCTCTCTCCTTCCGCCATTATACACTCATACAAAAATTGTAAACTTTTACTGTGTCTTCCGCTCTTATGTGACTAAACCCTCCGTTTTTTTACCAGTATCAGACAGGACCACCACTCACATATTCAGTTCACATAATCACATTAGGCTGGCCTCCTTTTCGCAGATGTTTTAGCGTTATTTCCCCACAGTCAGCTCGGAACTGCTCCTCTGTCAGCAACTGGTGTGTGTTTGTGTGTGTGTGTGTGTTCCTACCAAATTGTATCTTATCAGGAATGAGTCAAGCTCTTACTGTCCCTTGTACAAATGACTTTTATCATACATATCCTTAAAGTTATGAATTTATGAATTGTTTTCACACACACTATTTTATTCAGTAGTGCATTCCACTGATCAGTTGCCCTATTTGGGAAACTGAATTTCCTTATGTCTTTATCACCTCTCTTTTTATGTATTTTTTTTTCAGTGTCCTCTTGCTGATGCTTCCCCATAAGTTATATACTCATTTATGTCTATTTTATCTTTCCCTGAGATGCATTTATATACCATAATCATGTCCCCCTCTTTTCCTTCTCTCCTGTAGTGTTGGTAGATTCAGTTTTTCTGGTCTTTCTTCATAGCTTAGATACCTTGAGCTTAGTACCCATCATGTAGCTGCCCTTTGTAAGTTTTCAATTTTATCTATGTGTTGTTTGAGATGAGGATTCCAGACTACTGAAGCATACTCCAGGTTTGGTCTGATGAATGATGTTACTGTATTATCTTTATCAGCAAGTCTTCATTTATGTATGTGAATGCTCTTCTCATATTAGCAAGCAACACATGTTCTGTACCTTCTTACCGATGTGGTCATCTGGAGATTGTTATTGATAACCACACCTAGGTCCTTTTCTCTTTCTGATATGGGTAGGGTTAATCTGGTCTTTTTCCACTTTTACCGAACTTAATTACATGACACTTGTCCACATTGAATTCCATTTGCCATTTATTGCTCCATTCATTAAGTTCATTTAATTCTTCCCGTAGCTCTCTGCAAGAGTGTGTTAGCAATTCTCTTTTGTATTTATGCATCGTCAGCAAACATATTTAGATAACTTCCATTTGCGGTGTTACTGTCTATGTCATTTATACCGGTGTATTCTGAAAACATAATTGGCGCCAGCATTGAGCGCAGTCGAACAACACTAGTCATTTCCCTCCATGATGAGTAATTACCCATTAGTATTGTTCTCATTTCCCTTTTTCTAAGAAAATCTTGCATCCAACAGTACAGATTGCCTTGGATTCCTCCTTGATGGTACAGTTTCCATAAAAAGTCTTTGGTGTGATACTCTGTCAAGTGCTTTCCTGAAATCTAGATAGGTACTGTCCACCCATCTTTCTCATTTTTGCAAATCTATCATAGTAGCTTAGTAGATTAGTAACAGATGATTTTCCCTTTCTCAAACCGAACTGCCTTTGTTATAATATTGTGTCCTTCTAAATGGTTTACCCAAACTTTTCTTATCAGCTTTTCTAGTAATTACAGCACTGGTCAGTGATACTGATCAGTAGTTGAGTGGATTCTGTCTATTCCCTTTCTTGAATAGGGGAACAGTGTTTGCTTTCTTCCAAAAATCAGGTAGTTTACCATGACCTAAGGATTCCTTGAGTATTTAATATATAGGTATATCTGTTGCACTTTCACGTAGCACCTAACCTGAAATTTTGCCAGGACCATGTGCTTTTTCTTTGTTTAATTTATTTAACTCTTCCTGTACTTCCTTTTCAGATACTGTATTTGTATATCTGGTAATATGTGTGGACATGCATGTTCCGTATCATCTCTCTCAAAATTATTTTCTTTTGTAAAAACTGATTAGAAGTTTTTATATAGTACTTTGCAAATATCTTTTTTTTGTGAATAGATGATCCTCTTATGTGTAATGGACTGTATTTTATCTTTAACTTCGGTTTTGCTTCGAATGTAACTGTAAAAAAGCTTTGGTTGATCACTACTTTTTATTTATAATGTCTTCCTCAGTCTGTTTTTGAGTCTTCCTCCTTATCTTTGTATAATCATTTCTTGCCTGTTTATAGTTGTTATATACCCTCTTACTATTGTGTCTTCTGTATCTGTTGCACAGCAAGTCTTTTTTCTACTTTTGATGTTTTACATTCTGTATTACCTTTTCTTTATTTTCATTAGTGGAAGAAGTTGAGAGGCGGAAGAGAGAGTTATATGTAGAAAGAAAGAAAGAGAGGTGAAAAGATTAGTAAGAGAGAGTAAGAAGAGAGTGGATGAGGAATTTGGAAGGAATTTGAGTGTAAAGTGGAGGGACTGTAAGAAAATGTTCTGGAGAGAGGTGAAAAGAGTAAGACAGGGTGGAAGTGAAGTTAGTAGGGGAATGAAAGATAAAAATGGTAGATTACTAGTGGAGAAGGGAGAAAAAGTGAGCAGATGGAGAGAACACTTTAAGGAATTGTTGAACGTAGAGGATGGAAGCAATGTGAGTATAAGTGGCTGGGGAATGGCTGGGAGAAGGAGGGAGGTGAGAAGACAGGAAGAAACCAGTAGGACAGAAGTTGTGGAAGCAATGAAGAAAGTTAAATCGGGGAAAGCCCCAGGAATTGATGGAGTGTGTGGTGAAATGCTGAAGCATGAGGGAGAGATAGTAGTAGAATGGATGTGGAAGATGTGCAGATTGGCCTGGGAGGAAGGTAGAGTCCCGGAGGATTGGAAGTCAGGTATAATTATTCCCTTGTACAAAGGAAAAGGGGAAAAAGAAGTGTGTGGTAATCATAGGGGCATTTGTCTTCTTAGTATAATAGGAAAAGTGTATGGTAGGATACTTAATGACAGAGTTAGAGAAAGAACAGAGAATTTAGTTGGAGAAGAACAGGGAGGCTTTAGGAAGGGAAGAGGTTGTGTAGATCAGATATTCATTCTTAGATCTTTAGTGAAAAAGTTTCTAGAGAAGGGAAAGAAGTTGTATGTGGCTTTCATGGATTTGGAGAAAGCATATGACAGGGTGAATAGACAAGGATTGTGGAAAGTGTTAAGAATATATGGAGTAGATGAGAGGTTATTGAATGCTGTGAAGAGTATGTACGATGGTGCGAAGGCTGCAGTGCGTGTGGATGGTGAACTAAGTGAATTTTTCTCTTTGAAAGTTGGTTTGAAACAGGGATGTGTCATGTCTCCATGGTTGTTCAATCTGTACATGGATGGGGTAATAAAAGGGGTACAAGGTAGGGTAGTGGATGTTGGAGTGGCCCTGGTGAGAGAGGATAGTGTTTGGAAACTCCCTGTACTGTTGTTTGCAGATGATACTGTGTTGTTGAGTGAAGACGAAGGGGAGCTGCAAGGCTTGGTGGATGAGTTTGAGAGAGTGTGTAAGAAACGGAATCTAAAGGTGAATGTAGGGAAGAGTAAAGTGTTGGTCTTTGAGAGAGGTGAAGTCAGTGAATGGACAGTGAGGTTGGATGGTGAGGAATTGGAAAATGTGAGTATGTTTAAGTACTTGGGTAGTGTGATGAGTAAGGATGGAGGTTTGGAGGGTGAAGTGCTTGAAAGAGTACAGCAGGGAAGGAAGGTTGCTGGTTCTTTGAAAGCAGTGATAAGAAACAGGGAAGTGAGCATGGAAGTGAAAAAGTTACTACATGACAGTATTGTGATACCAATTCTAACGTACGGAAGTGAAGCTTGGACATTGTTGGAAGGACACAAGTCAAGAGTGAGAGCAGTGGAAATGAGTTATTTAAGAGGAGCATGTGGAGTCACATGGAGAGACAGGCTGACGAATGAGGATATAAAGGAGCGTTGTGGTGTTGATGTGGATGTGATAGGAAGCGTTAGGAGGAACACACTGAGATGGTTTGGCCATGTGGAGAGGATGGAGGGTGAAAGACTGACGAAGAGAGTGTATGTGAGTGAGGTGGAGGGGGGAAGAGGGAGGGGGAGGCCGAGGATGAGATGGAGGGATGGGGTGGAGAGGTATATGAGAGAGGGGGGTGTGAGTTGGGAGCAGGGCAGTGAAATGGCGGGGGACAGGGTGACTTGGAGGCGATTTGTTTGTGGCCACCCCAAACGGGATTGAGGCGTCTGGCAATAGATAGATAGATAGATAGATAGTTTTTTTGTGCTGTGGGATGTAATTTTGGACTCCTATTTCATAAATTTCACAGAATTTTCTATGTGCTGTGGGATGTAATTTTGGACTCCTGTTTCATAAAGTTCACAGAATTTTCTATATGTAACATTTAAATCTTGTCCCCTAAGCTTCTTTTCCCAATCAGTTTCTAAGAAGTACTTCTTTAGGTCATGGTAGTTGCCCATTTTGTAGTTTAGGCCCTTTTTGTAACTCATTACTGTTAACTATGTTATATGTAATCCTGAAGTTGCAATTTAATACTGCTTAGTCACTTTTGCCGAATGGAGGGTGATATATCATCAGTATCATTTGTCTGCTTAGTTAATATAAGATCTAGTACTGATGGATCATCAAGTCCTTTTTTTCTAGTGTTTTCCTTTACATGTTGTGTTAGGAAAAACTCCTGCACAAGATCCAGGAGCTTTTGGTCCCAACAGCTTTTATGGCTTCGTACATCTAGAGTAATCCAATTTGTATTTGTAATCTCCAGCTAATATATTTCATTCAGATTTCTCTTCCATTCTGTGTAGTAATGCTCTTAAACTTTGATTTGTTCTTTCTGCCAGGTCTTCATATTCACCTCTTTCCTAAGTGTTTGTTTTGGGTGGCATGTATAAATTAGCCACAATTGCTTTACCTTCAGATGTATTAATCTCTGCTGCAATCAGTTCTACTTGTGAGAGTATATTTAGTTCTATTTCTTTGACTAGTAGGTTTTTCTTTGTTAATATTATAATTCCTCCTCCTTTTTTAAAATTCCCATCTCTTCTCCATATACAGTATTGTATTCCTCCAAGGTCATGGTATCATTTGATATCCTTGGAGTTAATTTTCTTTCAGTTAAGCAAATAATATGTGGTTCCTTTTCTTACTCATTGATAGGGTTAAGCATATGACAGAGGAGCTAGTTGGAGAAGAACAAGGGGGATTTAGGAAGGGAAAAGGGTGTGTAGATCAGATATTTGTTCTAAGATGTTTAGTGGAGAAGTATCTAGAGAAGGGAAGGAAAGTGTATGCTGCCTTCATGGACTTGGAGAAAGCTTATAACAGAATAGATAGGCAGGGTATGTGGAAGGTATTAAGAATATATGGAGTGGAGGGGAAATTGTTGAGTGCTGTGAAGAGTATGTACGAGGGAGCTAGGGCTACGGTGAAAGTGGATGGTGAGCTGAGTGAGTTCTTTGATCTCAATGTGGGAGTGAAACAGGGTTGTATGATGTCTCCATGGCTGTTTAATATATACATGGATGGGGTTGTAAAGGAGGTGCAAGGTAGGGCAGTGGATGTGGGGGTGGCTCTAATGAATGAGGGTGAGATTTGGAAACTTCCGGTGTTGCTGTTTGCTGATGATACAGTATTGTTGAGTGAAGTTGAATGGGAGTTGCAAGGTTTGGTGAATGAATTTGGGACAGTGTGTAGGAGGAGGAATCTGAGAGTTAATGTAAACAAAAGTAAAGTTACGGTGTTTGAGAGGAATGAAGTCACAGAATGTGCAGTGAGGTTGGATGGTGAGGATATGGAGAATGTGAGTGCATTCAAGTACTTGGGTAATGTGATGAGTAAGGATGGAACTTTGGAGGATGAAGTGCATGAAAAGGTACAGCAGGGAAGGAAGGTTGTTGGTACACTGAAAGCAGTGATGAGAAATAGGGAGGTGAGTATAGAAGTTAAGAAGTCACTGCATCATAGTATTGTGATCCCTACCCTGACGTATGGAAGTGAGGCGTGGACCTTGCAAGAGGGGAACAAGTCAAGAGTGAGAGCAGTGGAAATGAGTTACTTGAGAGGAGCATGTGGAGTGACGTGGAGGGGCAGGTTGACGAATGAAGAAGTGAAGGAACGTTGTGGGGTGTATGTGGATGTGGTTGAGAAGATTAGGAGAAATACACTGAGGTGGTTTGGACATGTGAAGAGAATGGAGAATGAAAGACTGACTAAGAGGGGACAAAGCAACCTTGTCTCTTTTAACCCTTTAAACGCGGATCGTCGCGTTTGTGACGCTTGGCGAAAAGGACATAACGGCAGAGCGTCGCGTTTGCAATTCTAGTAAATTTTGAATAACCGCGGGCAAGCAGGCTCCAGCTAGTATTGTCTATCAGTACCACCACCCTTTAGTTACAATTAGCATACTTTACCTTTGTATTACTGACCTCCGTTGTTGCCAAGTATCGCGTTTCCCCCCCCCCCACGGCCCGGCCAGCCTGGCTGTGATACATGGCAGCGCTCTGACTGCTCAGAACTGTAAATCTGCGCTTTCCTCTCACAAACAGTTAATGCTAATAGGAAACGCTTGTTTCCCCAGTTGTAACACTAGCTTTTTTTCGCACGGTTTGCCCCTGTTCAACGTCAGTTTACCGCAGGCTTTCAAAGTGACATTATGGCGAGTTCTAGCTCTTCCGAGTCAGTGCAAGCGGCTGACAGGAACGAGAATAAAGTGACGGGCATAAGGCAGAATAAAAAGCGTGCCGTGGTGATCTTTTGGGAAGTAATATGATTGAAAATAATGTAGTATACATGTTTTTAGCTGTGAAAATGGAAATGTTTGTTGAGTGACGGGAAGACCGCTGCCGCGCTGCAGGTCGGCCATACGCTCCGTTGATTTTAGCCTTATTTTCAGTGCTTATTGTACAAATACGGATTCCAAACTACCTTTACGTTGTAGTATAAAGTTTACTGTGACAGAATGAGGCTGTGGTAGAGGGGAAACCGGGTTGCTGGAGGTGTTAAAGTGAAGATTTGGTTACCCAACTTTGCAAGTCTCCACAAGTCCTTGGGTAGTCCACGAAGGCTCAACACCTGTCTCTGGAGAAAGTTGAATGTAAGTACTGTCTGCCATACCAAGTATAATGTTCTAGGGTTAATCTCTGATTTTTGGCTAATATTTTCCTACAGGTACTCAGACCGCGATACAACCCCGCCACTCGGGGGGGGGGTCGACTGTTCACGGCCGCGTTTAAAGGGTTAATGCTAGTAAAACTAAATATATACAGTTTACTAATAGACAGATATTGCCAGATTTGTACATTACCTTCACTGCTGCTAATATTCCCATCTCCAAAAGTATTGAAATTCTTGGCATCTCACTTAACAGTGCCCTCAGCTGGACCTTTCATGTCAGATCACTTGCTAAAACCGCCTCAAAGAAACTTGGATTATTGTACAGAGTCCGTAACTTCTTCGCCGATGAGCAGTTAGCTATAATTTATAAGTCATGTACGTTCTCAGCTTGAATATTGCTCACCCTTGTGGAATGGTTGTGGAGAGGTTGCATTAAGACAACTAGACAAAATTCAGAATAAAGCTGTTAGAATCATTAACAACCCTGCCATTACATATAAACTACCTCCCCTGCAAGTAAGAAGGAATGTTGCCTCCCTTGCATTATTTTACAGATATTTTTTTGGCAAATGCTCAGACGAAGTTGCGTCCATGGTGCCACCTCTCCATGCCTTCCCTCGTGCTACACAGGCATCTGGTTGCGCTCATGACTGGAATGTCACTCAGCCATATTGCAGAACTTCTGCCTATCAGAATTCTTTCATTCCCCGAACTGCATCTCTCTGGAACTTGCTTTCCCAGAGTTGTTTCCCTCCAAATTTCAACCCACAACTGTTCAAGTCTAACTGTTACAGATATTTTATGAACGGAGGACACCAGTAATCTGGTGTATGGATTATTTTTTTTTACTCATTTGTTTTTCCTTCCTCTGTTCTGTTATTTAAAAAAAATAAACAAAAAATGTAGGTGAGGTGGAGGGAGGGAGAGGGAGTGGTATACCGAGGATGAGGTGGAGGGATGGAGTATAGAGGTATATGAGGGAGGGGGGGGGTTGTAGTCAAATGGTGGGTGACAGAGCGACTTGGAGGCATTTTGTGTGCGGCCACCCTTTGCGGTATTAGGGCGTCTGGCTATAGATAGATAGATAGATTTTCTTTGGTATTGTCTTTCATCACTAATAATTTAGATACCATTCCATCTACATTTGTGTATATCAACTTAGTCATCTTGTTTACATACTTGCCATAGCTTGAGTCTACTACCTTCCTTCATTTTATTCTCTGCTGGTTATGTACCACTTTCCTACCTGCAATCTAATTACTTTGTAAAGAAATGTACCCTTCTCTTCCTCTGATCTTTCCTCACTCATTGTTTTTGCTTCCTTCCTCTTCTCCTTTAGTGTTCGAAATTCTTCTGGCATTAGGCATCTTTTTATCCATACTCTTTTAAAGTCCTCTTTTTCCATGAATTTATCGGTATTTTTTAATACTTCCTCTACAGTTCTTGCACTCTGGAAGGTTATTTTGAGGGGCCTTGACTTACTTCTATCATATTTCCTTAGCCTTTCATGTTCTATATCAATATCATAGATATCCTCTGGTACTTGCTTCAGTATATTCATTATATTTTCCATTTCTTTTTTCTACCTTGAGATTTGTTTTTTATTTCATCTTCACCTATGCCACTGAATAATATAGATTTGGTAATCTCTGCAGCTTCCATGACTAGTTTTGGATTGTTTTTTATTATATTTTCACCTGCTTTCTTACTCTTATTTCTTCTACCTTTGTATCTAAATCATTCTTTACCTCACCATTTCAGTATACGTAGTTTGTACCTCATCTCTGTAATTTCTCACCATTTCATTAACCTGTGTTATTTTCTCTTCAGTATTAGTACTGTACTTTGGTTTATCAGACTGCTTGCTTGCCTGACTTTCTATGTATCATTTCTGAAATCATCCATAATTCTCTCATGGTTGACAACTGTACATCCCATTTCACTAGCCTTCGTTCTCAGTGAATTTATCTCAGCTGATAATTCATCAATTGTTGTTGCTTTTCTGTTTATTTCCTTTATTAATTCTTCATTTTTTCCCTTCCGTTTGTGTAGTTCATTCTTGATTTCATCGATTTCCATTTGAAAAGTTCTCTCTAGTCAATTTACTTTTTCAACTAACTTATCATAAGTTTCCTTTTCAACCAGTTCTGGGTAGAAGTCATCATCCTATTTTTTACCTTTGTCTCTTCTCTCAGCACCTACTAAAGGCATCTTTCTAAAATATGAAGCCATGTCAAAGAAAAGTTAATCTCAACTTACAGTACAGTAAAACCCCACTATGTTTGACTAATTGGGGCCCAAGCAAGTCCAAAAAAAGCGAAAGTCCGATAAAAGTGACATCTGGACTCCCCCTTGGACTTCCTTCTCTTTTTGTTATGCAAAGAAGTGCGCTTGTCATTCATGCATTTACCCTCTCTCTGTCTCCACACTTGGCACTTCCATTTTACTTCACATTTTTGTATTCATTGTCACTTTCATCTTCACCTTCCTATTCTTTTTTACCTTCACTTCCAGTTCACCTTGACACTCATTCACTTTTATTTTCACTTCCATGCTCACTTTCACATTCACCTTCACATTCACTTTCACTATCACTCACTTTGTATTTCTCTTTCACCTTCATTTGTAATTTTACTTTCTCACTTTCATGTTTACAATTACTGTACTTTCACTCACCTTCACTTCTGCCCTCCCTTCTTTTACTTTCACATTCCCCTTCACCTTCACTCACACCTTCACTGTCACTTGCACTTTCACTTTCACCTTTTTCACCCTCACCTTCACTTCCATGTTCACTTTCACCTTCACCTTCATTTTCATGACCTTTCCTTTCACTTTCACTTTCACATTCATTTTCGTCCTGACCTTTACTTTCACCTTCACTTTCACCTTCTTCATTTTTATTCATTTTCACCTTCACTTTCGTCTTAACCTTCACCTTCACTTTCATTTTCACCTTCACTTTCACAATCTGCCTTCACTTTCACTTTTGACTTCACTTTCACCATCACTTTCAATTTTGCCTTCACTTTCACATTCACTTTTACTTTCACCTTCACTTTCACTTTTGACTTCACTTTCACCTTTACTTTTATTTTTTGCTTCACTTTCACCTTCACCTTAACTTTCACTTTCATTTTCACCTTCACTTTTACTTTCACCTTCACTTTCACCTTCACTAACCTTCACTTTTACATTCACTTTCACCCCTCTCTCCCAGAGAGAGAGAGAGAGAGAGGCAGGGGGGGGATATAGAAGGAGAGAGAGAGGAGGGACCAAGGTTATGCCTATCTCCCTCATTTGTTTATGCGAAGGGAACGCCACTCGTCATTCCTGTATTTCTCTCTCTCTCTCTCTCTCTCTCTCTCTGTTGACTTTGACATTCACATTCACTTTCATGCTCTCTTTCA
Organism: Coenobita brevimanus; assembly: GCF_032717465.1. Classification (NCBI taxonomy): domain Eukaryota; kingdom Metazoa; phylum Arthropoda; class Malacostraca; order Decapoda; family Coenobitidae; genus Coenobita; species Coenobita brevimanus. The sequence continues at coordinate 21,284,669 of NC_137010.1, read as the reverse complement.
CCTTCACCTTTACACTCATTTTCACAATTTAATTTTCAGTTTCAATTTCATATTCTCTCTCTCTCTCTCTCTCTCTCTGTTGACTTTGACATTCACATTCTCTTTCATATTCACTTCCATGCTCTCTCACTTTCACCTTTACACTCATTTTCACAATTTAATTTTCATTTTCAATTTCGATTTCATCATCATTTTCACCTCTCTCTCTCTCTCTCTCTCTCTCTCTCTCTCTCTCTCTCCCACTGGAGAGATGGAGAGGAAAGGAAAGAATGGAGGAGGAGAGAAAGGGAGGAGGGACCAATATTATGTATCTCACTCTGTTTGTTTGCTTGTTTGTTTATTTGTTTATTCGAAGAGGCGGACTGCTTCTGGCTTTACCGGACTTTTCCTGATGCATAAGAATTTAGTCCAGTTGGCTCCTGAGTCCAATAAAAGCAAATTCTGCTATATTGAAGTCCATTATATTGAGGTTTTACTGTAGTTGCATCACTGCTGTCTGCTCGCCTTGGTGTTGTCTAGCTGATTTATAGATGTTTACATACTTCAGGCTACACTTGGTGGTGGTCAGAATCAAGGTCCAAAGGAAATGGAGAAATAGAAAAATGGAAGGACAGGAGGAAGCAGTTCATGCAAGGAGAGTGGAAGGGTTGCAAGAGGATGGAAAAAAGGCAGAATATAAGAGGAAAGTGGAGGAGCGATTGGGTAAATATGGATTTGGAGCAGATGGGGGATGTGGAAGGTGTGTGCAAGATATTCACAAAAGAAATCTGTGTAGCATGTGTGGTGGTGTGTGGGTTGAACATGGGTTTGCCAGATATAAGGATGGGGCCAAGGACCACATAACCTAAAATCTCAAAAAACATTTCTGTTACCCGCCTGATGTATGTCTATATATATATATATACAACACACACACACACACACACACACACACACACACACACACACACACACACACACACACACACCATTGGTCCCCCCTGAGGCTGGGGGACAGCTGGAGGACCATGACAATCATCTTCAGGGGGTGGTGAATATTTCACACAAAAAGTTATCCATTCATCCATATATCATCCTGTGTTGCCTCATGAGGAATGTAGGAGCCCGGGGCTAGGCAAGTTGGTCCTGACATTTAAGATGTGAGTGACCAGCCTCACTCATCCCTGAGTGGCATTATGTGAACAATAAACCCCAACCAACCAATCAATCAATCAATCATTTCCTGTGGCACCCTCGGGGATGCATAGGGCCTCGATGAACTCACACCACCACATCCTATCTTGTGCTAACTCCTCAAGATCTCCCCAACACTCATCTCCAGCTTCCCATCTCATTGTCCTCACCCACGTCTCTTTTGGCCTTCCTCTACCTCTCCTACCAAGTGCCACCCACCCTGGTGTACCTCGTACTATTCCCTGTCTCCTATGCACATGTCCTAGCCACTTCCATCGTGAGAATCTAACATATTCATCGATCGGCTGCACTCCCGTTATTTCTCTAATTCTACTATTTGGTATCCTTTCCCACCACTTAACTCCTAATATTCTTCTCCTCTTGGATATAAACCTGCACAGGCTGAATCCGATTAGAGTGCTTTAATAACCCACTAAACCACCAGGTGCCATAATTTGGTTATATTGTTATCACCTAGCATAGTAAATGGTTTCCTGCATTACCGGAAACCATTTGGCTTGACACTCAGTGTTGAGATCATAAGGCAGCACTACACTGAGTGGAAGATGGGAGCCTCCACCTGCCACAAATGTCACTGCCCTTAATATTGCACACTGCTGTAATTGTTGTGCACTTGCACTGTTATGTGGTGATAGAGATGGTGCTTCAATGGCCTTGCACAGGTGACATGGTTATATAACACAGGGAATGCAAGAGAGTTGATCATAGCTGCAGGACACTCGAGCGAGTGGATGAACGAGGCAGTTTTCAAAGAGGTGGCATGAAGCAGGTGACATGCACAGAGACCTTAGATTGGTGTTCTGCACATGTAAACACTGAGCAACCATCTTGACTCAAATATCTGACTCTTGGCATGGTGGGCAGCACTGCATACACATGGGATTGTCACAAGGGGTCTGTCCAAAAAGAAGCCAAACTTTTTAAATAGTGCACCAACTAGCCACTGTAGTGTGATCACAACAGGAGCGCTGTGTAGCGGTAACTTTGAGCTTTAATCTGACACTAGCTGCATCACACCATGTCACTTAGTCATCAAGGTACACACACGTTAGTCAACATGTGTTTTGTGCACTTGGCAAATTTTCTTTTATGTCTTCTATCATCTGAAATCAGAAACCTCTCACGGTGGATTTCAACTTTGGGAGAGGGGGGGAAGTCCACGTGGGCCAAATCTGGAGAGTAAGGCAGCTAGGGGACAATAGTCATCTTATGCTTCACCAAAAATTCATGAGTAAGGAGCAGTGTGTGTGCAGGTGCACTGCCATGGTGCAGCATCCAGGTTTTCTTTGTCCGCGCCTCAGGCATCTTCCTTCCCTCTGCCTTCTTCAAATGCTTCAGGACATCCAAGTAAAACTCTTTATTGGCTATCTGACAATGTAAAACGGACTCCTGATGAATGACGCCCTTCCAAAAAAAGACTGTCAACATCACCTTTACATTTGGGCGACTCTGACATGCATTTCTTGGCCATGGTGATGATATTCCAACCGAATGCGATGATTGCCTTTTTTTTTTTCAATATTGTAACTGTATTCCCATATGTCATCACCTGTTATGACATTTTTCAGAAATTTTCATTGGGATCTGAACAACCAGACAACTCCCAACTAACTGTGACATGGTTCTCTTTTCGCTCATCTGTCAGCAAACGTGACAAATTTTGCAGCAACACAATGCACTTTCAGTTTTTTTATTAAAATCATGTGGCACAAACTCCTCCTACTGATGCCTACTTCTTTGGAAACTTCATGGACAGTCAGGCAATGATTTCTACAGATCACAGCATGCACACTCTCAATGTGATTGTTGTCTGTCAACATTAGAAGGCCATCCAGATATGGGATTGTTTCAGTGGATATTCTTCTTAACTTGAACCATTGGAACCACTTATGATATTGTATATGGCTCAGACAGTCCTCCCCATAAGCCTGTTGCACCATTTCAAATGTCTCCATAAAAGTTTTTCCCAATCTGAAACAGAATTTCACACAAATATGTTGCTCTTCAAGATCCTTTATTGTTCAGCTTGCAGTGACTTGCCAATTGCACTAAACACATGTACACTCAAACACATTACCTTGACAACTACGTGCTGTGGCATGATGTGGTTAGTGTTTGACTAAAGTTCAAAGTTGCTGCCACACAGTGCTCCCATCGCGATCAAGCTTGGCCAGCTAGCTGGTGCAGAAGTTCAGTATTTGGACAGACCTCATATATGGCTACATTATCGCATACCGGTAAGTGAATTCCACAATTGGTAACCCGAAACTGGGAATAACTTGTTTTTCATCCATTGATTGATTGCATACTCATCCATCGCATACCAAGGCATGACTGTACGCAAGTGAATCAGTCTTTCTTGTTATAACTGAAACAGACTGGAAGACACTGTAGGTGCCTCCATTCGCAGAGAGTGATGATTGAACACAACTTGTTTTGGGTCATCATAGCATGCACTGGGTGAGTACTGCCCAGCCAGGTGAGAATTAGCCACCACTGACCATCATACAAGACAAATGTGTGTATCCATGTATAACCACTCATGAAACAAGTACACATTTAACAACTTAAGAAATGTGGAAAACATGAAAAATTAGAGATTCTGGAAGTTGCATCAGAGGTAACTGGAAATATCTTCTGAAAGGCATGCTTCAGTTGAGGGGTTAAGAGAGTACCCTAATAATGGAGGGGAAAAAAAAAAATTGTTAGAAAATCATTCAGAAATATTAAAGACTATGACTGAAAAGAAAAACATGTCCTCTGATGGAAGGGGTTAATAAGTGACATAATAGAAAATACTTTGCTTATGGAAAAAGAACATATAGAATAGTATCTCATCCTGTTTCAGAATGTTCAGGCAAAGAAAGTAACTATTTTTTTCTTGACTGTACATGCATGCCATCAATCACACAAGTGAGATGTGTACAAAATTTTATGATAAACTTGCACACCAGCAGACCAAGTGCCAGACTGCGGTTTACTAACATTTCATAAAGGTTTGGTTTTGTGGATGATTATATTGTACGTGTTTACTGCAGTAGAACCCTCTGATGTGATGTGTGGGACAGTTCAGCTGATTTGTTCTAAAATGGTCATTATGATTATTTGTTCCTTAACTTTTTTATTTTTTATTTTTTTCAGTCAGATTATTTTATTCAGCTCAGGAGAGTTTCCTTTTGCAAAGTGATGAATGGAGGCTTTATCTAATACTTTTCAATTTCAGATGTCTCTCGTATGAAAATGTTTGTTGATAGCGAGAAGGAAATGAAAAATACATTGTCTCATAGTAGTGAATGGATTAGTTGTATTTGCATAGACAGATTCAGTTATACTACTGTATTAGTGAAAGTGAATATTCACTGTACCTACATGAATGTACAGTATGTAGAGTCAGCAAAAAAGTATTATTACCTTTAATTTTGATAGAGAACCCCATTAATGTTTCTTCATGAATTTTGATGCTTGGTAGTTCTGATTAACTGAAAATTCAGGTGGCTGTATAATTTCATTTTAATGAGTGAAGTGATTTTTATTGGGATATACTGTACAGCACAGTATTTCAGAAATCTTCCTTCAGTGTAAAGCACAGTGAGAGTAACGATACTTTTTCACCAGGAACGTAGAATACTGTATATGAGTATTTATTCTTTTTATGCAGAAATATTAAGACAATTTATTTGTATGTATTTACTCAGAATTTGAAAGTTTTGTCACTTTATTTTAGTATGGTACCATATTTGTACAGTATACACATACACATGTACAGTCGGCCACAGGAAAAAATATACACCTCTGGTCCCTTCTTGGAGGATTTTAATAAGTAACACTGCCCTGAACAGCATCAACAACTGAACGGAAAACAATCAGCCTGAGCTGTTTCCCTTCCTATCTGATATAAAAGCATCAGCCAAGAAAATGCTATACTTTTTGTGTTTATACTTCTCCCTTTGTATACTTTTTCCTGTGGCCAACTGTACCAGTACTATAATATTGTTTATTGTTGTACATGTACTTACTGTATATGTACACTTAATTGTGGAGGCACTCACCATCCACTCAGTGTAGTTCTGCTCTCAGGTGTCTGCCCTTTCTTCTCCTCCATCCTTCGTTCCTTTCATCCTCTTCTGTTTTTCTTTCCTTCATTCTTTCCTTGTCTTTCTGCTCCCTCTTCTTTCTTTCTTTCCTTCATTCCTTCCTCTACCTTCTGCCTGTGGGTGACTCTACACTGAGTGACAAGCCAAATGGTTTCTTGTACACCAGGAAACCATTTACTATGCTGGGTGGCAATAGCATAATCAAATTTTGGCGCCTGGTGGTTTAGTGGGTAATTACGGCACTCCAGTCGGATTGAGCCGGTGAAGGTTTACATCCAAGGGGTGGTTGGGGTTTATTGCTCACATAATGCCACTCAGGGATGAGTGAGGCTGGTCACTCTCATCTTAAATGTCAGGACCAACTTGCCTAGCCCTGGGCTTCTACACTCCTCATGGGGCAATGTAGGATTGGATAATGGATGAATGGATTGATGGAATTGTATATTTAAATATAAATTTTAACTTAGTTGAGAATGTAAATTTTTGAAAAGCTGAATATCATGATTACTTATAGAATTTGTGTGTCCCAAGAATATGTGTACAGTATATTTAAATATAAATTTTAACTTAGTTGAAAATGTAAATTTTTGAAAAGCAGAATATCATGATTATTTATAGAATTTGTGTGTTCTAAGAATGTGTATTGTTTATGTTTAAACGAACAGTACTAAAAATCCTCACCCTGCCCTAGAGTGGAAAAGGTGGTCTGGATGATGATGGTGATGACTTAAAAAAATTATGCAAGTCTAAAAGTATTTTAATTAAGAGTAGAAGAAATAAACTAAAATGTGAAGGATGGCAGTGTATAATTAGTGAAAGTTAATCAACAGTAAAAAAATTAGACTTGTCATATACTTTACCCAGCAAGACTTTGAAACCCAGATAGCTGAACTGTCCCATTTTTTACGTCAAATGGTGATTATTTGGAGTGCTTTTATTTCTTCATAATTAAAGGGTTTGGGGTAGGTTTTAGCAGCTCCATAACGTAGACCTATAAAATAATTTGAGTTTCTACTCTTCAAGACATTTTTGGAAGGTATAACTTGTACTTACCAAGATTTTGAGTCTTCTGTTTGTTTGTTTAATTTGTGTGTTGAATGCTGAGCCAATTGTTTATTATCGTGTAGAATAATCTTGGTGTAATTTCCAAAAATTCACATGTACTTGCACGTTCCCAAAATACACATGATATTACAGCATAGATTGTGGCAGACATTCACAAATAATTTCCAAAAGCCACACATTTATATACAAGATTGCATCAAACACACAGATATTAAACAGACACATAGTACTGTATGTAATAGATCACAGCATATACCCATGTAAACATAATTTAAATAGCACACAGACTATGGCCACATTCACAGATGTTCATACACATGGAAGTGCAGAACACACATACACTCGCAAAGTACACAATATTTTGTATACACATTAGTATATATAATACAAGCTTTGACTGTACTCACAAGAATACAGTTACACACAGTCCTAAGAGGCATTCACATTAACAGAAATGTTCATGTACTTTACATGAATTAATGCAGTGCGCACACACACACACACACACACACACACACACACACACACACACACACACTTAAATGAGTTCTTAGTACAATATGTCCACAAATTCTCCTCTACTCAAAGAGCTCTTATATGCCTACTTGTACACTATATGTTACAGGCTGATTGTGACGTTAGTCATTTTGTGAAATAAGGGGTTAGGTTAGATGCTTGTGCTGGCATATTTATTTGGCTCAAACATCAGCTTTGCTTATTATTTTTTTTTTTTTTTTTTTTTTTTTCTCCAGATGAACAAACTGAGGAACGAAAAATAATTTAACTAAAAATATAATCCATACATCAGATTACAGGTGTCCTTACTTAGCAAAGGAATATATATATATATATATATATATATATATTCTGGAATAAAAGCAAATGTCAGGAAAATGAAACTCATATCATGGGTTTCTAACAGTCTAACCTATCCCAGCCAAAGCCAACCCAGCCCAACCCCACCTAGTTTTATTCCTGAAGTGTCTGGTTTCATATGTTTGATATCATAACCTCCCTTTAATGTATGCCATTAATACATACATAAGATATGCAAGTTCATACTGTGCAGACAGGTTTGCACATACACAAGTTGATATTACATAAAAATATATACATCGGATCATGCAATGTGTATAAAAGTTCACACCATGTACAGAAGACAGAGAGAAAGTGAGAGTATGTGAAATATAGGGAACAGATGTAAAATGAAAATGTTAGGGAGGAAAGCCAAGAAAGAGTGAATGAATGCAAAACAAGCCTACATCTTTTCTATCCTTAATGACTTAGAGCAGCTTGTACAGCACTCTACCTCTATCCCTGACTGCCTTGGAGAGAGCTCCAACATATTTGACCTCTTCCATACAACTCTTCGTTCTGCTAACGCTGTTAATCTTTTCTCTCTGTTGGGCTCCTCCGATCATAACCTTGTTTTGTGGCACTTTGGAGCTGCGGATTGGAAGGCCCTCAGGCAGTACTTCTTAGATTTTCCCTGAAATGATTATTGCTTCCGAGGCCGGGAGCCACCTGAGTGTGCCTTGCGTATTACGGAGGTTATTCTCTCGGGCATGGAAGCATACATTCCTTTCTCATATCCTTTGACTGATGCAAGAAAGCCTTGGTTTAATCATGCCTGTTCTAATGCTGTCTGCAACAAGGAGAGGGCCTATAAAAGGTACCAGAGCCATCCCACCCTTGAATCACATATTTTTTATGTTTCTGCCTGGAATCATGCTAAGTCTGTTCTTCGTTCTGCTAAAAATGATTTCATCCTTACTAAATGCTCTCAACTCTCCAAGTCGAATTCTTCTCGCTTCTTCTAGCACCTTGCCAAAAACCTTTCTAACAACTTTACCTCATCATCCTTCCCTCCTCTTTTCTACTCTGATGGTACTGTAGCTATTTCTTCTACTGATAAAACAGATCTCTTCGCTCAGACTTTCTCCTCCAGTTCCACCTTAGACGATTCCGGTGCTGTTCCTCCATCACTTCCCTCCTCTGACTTCCCCATGGCTGACATTATAATTTCTTAAGCTGATGTATTTTCTGCCATCACTAGCCTCAATACTAACAAGGCATATGGGCCTGATGGAGTTCCTCCTGTTGTCTTCAAGAACTGTGTTTCTGTGCCTAAACCCTGCCAAGTTAAACTCTTTCGCCTTTGTCTTTCAATTTGTATCTTTCCTTCTTGCTGGAAGTTTGCTCTTATTCAGTCAGTCCCAAAGAAGGGTGACCATTCCCAACCCTTTAACTATCATCCAATTGCATTAACATCCTGTGTCTCAAAAGTTTTTGAGTCTATTCTTAATAGAAAAATTTTCAAGCATCGTTCCTATCACAACCTTCTTTCTGATTGTCAGTATGGGTTCCGTCAGGGACGCTCCACTGGCAATCTTCTTACCTACCTTTCAGACTCCTGGTCATCCTCCTTTTGGGACTTTGGCAAAAGCTTTGCCATTGCACTTGACAGCTCAATGGCTTTGGATCGAGTCTGGCATAAATCTTTAATTTCCAAACTCCCCTCTTACGGTTTGTATCCTTCTATCTGTGCCTTCATCTCTAGCTTCCTTTCTGGTCGTTCTGTAGCTGTTTTTGTAGGCGGCCATCGTTCTTCTTCTAGATCTATCAACAGTGGTGTTCCTCAGGGCTCTGTCCTATCACCAACTCTCTTCCTTTTATTCATCAATGATCTTCTAAGCTGTACATCTAATCCTATCCACTTGTACGCTGAGGACTCCACCCTTCACCTTTCCATTCGGTTTCTGCAACGTACATCTAAGCAGTTCCTTCAACAAACATGGGATGAGTCTATGGCACACCTAATGTCTGACTTGGCTCATATCTCTGACTGGGGTAAAAATAATCTTGTTTTTAATGCATCAAAGACTCAGTTTTTACACCTATCAACCCATCAAAATCTTCCACAGGAGTACCCACTAATGTTTAATAACATCCAGCTCAATCCTGCATCATCCTTGAACATGCTTGGGATTTCATTCACACAGGACTTATCTTGGAAAGATCATATTACATCTCTTGTATAATCTGCTTCCAAGAGATTAGGTGTGCTAAGCCAACTCCATGCCTTCTTTACCACTGCACAGTTGTTGACTTTATACATGGGTTTTATTCGCTCCTGTTTAGAGTACAACTCTCATGTGTGGGGAGGCTCCCCACTTAACAGCCCTTCTCAATAGGGTGGAGTCAAAGGCTATTCGTCTCATTCACTCCCCTCCTCTTACTGGCTCCAGTCAACCTCCGTCTCGTCACTGCACTGTTGCCTCTTTATCTCTTTTCTATCGCTACTTCAATGGTCACTGCTCCTCTGAACTGTTTGCTTGCATCCCTCCACCTCTGCGACGGGCGCGTAGCACCCGTCTAGCAACAAACTCATCCCTTTTCTGTCCAGCTCTCTAATGGAAGAGATAACCATTACTTCCAGTCCTTCATTATTTCCAGTCCTTCATTTACGCAACAGGTCAGCTCTGGAACTGTCTCCCTCCGTCTGTATTTTCTACTTCCTATGATCTCCAGTCTTTCAAACGCAGTGTGTCCGGGCATCTTGAAATGAATGGCTCTTGAATTTGGCTCTCTTTTTTATTGATTTTTTTTTTCTTGGAAGGAATGTTTTGTGGGCACAGCCTTTGGTTCATTCTTCCTCACATTAAAAAAAAAAAAAAAAATAAAAAAAAAAAAAAACTCATCCATGTTCCACATACACACTTGGTACTGCCTGAAACACATGTACACAGACAGGTTCATATGCACCTTTGGCAAGTGTACATAGCCACACACAATCAAATCAGCTAACTTTTTTATAAAAGTGTGTATTTCAAAGTCAGAAAATTGTAGACCTATATTATAGCCACATTAGAAAATGTATATTAGCAGATCTTTATTTTGTGTATCTTTAGAAAAGCCAGAGCTAGGAAAATTGCTTGCTCTTTTGTGTGTGTGTGTGTGTGTGTGTAAGAGAGAGTGAGAGAGAGAGATGTTTGCAGCTACTCCATGACAGGGTGATGTCCATTGTTGTGTACCTGTTATTAGACAGTTTTATTCTGCTTAGGAAAGGCATTTTGTATTGAAATGGTTTATTAAGGTAGTGCCTAACCTTGCTCATTCAAACAGTCTGTCCTAAGGTGAATAAGACTGACAGGAGATGGCAAAACTAAAATGAAACAGACATCATCTGGCTCAGTGGGTTAGAAAAGTATTGCAAAATTCATCCTTACTGTAAAGTGTGTTGTATTGAATCATAATTTTTCTCATTTTTAGAAAATTGACAAAAAGAAAAAATTATTATTTGTTCATGCTTGTCTTCTTGTGAGAAGGTGTGTAATTGTGGGAGCATTGCAGATTCATCCTTTTTTTTTCTTCATCTTTTTTTGTTTCTGTACAGAATTTTGCTTTAATTTTTCTCATCAAATGCTAGTGATAAGCCTAAAGTATGGAATTGCTGTATAATTTAATAGTCACACATGAGAAATCATGTGTAGTGGTAATATATTGATGCTGTTAATTGGGTATGCAAATTTATCCAGGAGAATTGATGATGAATTTGTAGCTTATGTTGTTGCATGTTTGCTGCTGCCCAGATTTATATTGATTTATGAATGTTACAGTTCAGGTTGGACCTCACTGTTGTCAGCATATTTTTTTTCCCCCCATATACTCCTGAGGAGTGACTTGGGAGTAAAGTCTTGTCTGTACATTCATAGCCTGAAGTGACACCACATTCTGTTAACAGTCAGACTGCCATGACTCAATCTCAGCTGAGTAAAACTGTCTGTCATTCATTGGAATAGAGTAGTAGAGTTGTCCTGACCGTGAGAGGGTCAGTGATTCCAGTATTAACACTGGCTTTTATGAGCTATGTAGGTAAGCATAATTGTCAGTAGCTGAAAATATGACAAGGGCTAAAGAAGGATGCAGTTAATGTAATAGTGAAAGGGTTAAAGAAGAATGCATTAAAATAATCTCCATGCATTTCTAAAGATGGGGAAATTAAGATATATCTGACTATATAATGACTGATGCTGCATGCTGTAACTGGTTGCTAACACAGAAAAACCTCTAGGCATTTTTTCTGACATACCGGTATAGTACTGTATATAGAAAATCACTCACTCTCTTTCTCTTTTATGCGATGCTGTGTCCTGTAAAAGGTGGTCTTGGACAGTATGCCCTATTATGCTTATGCCCTACATCTTTTCCTAAAATACCCCAGAGATCATAACTGACAGAATTTGTGTCTCTCCCTCCCTCCCTTCCTTCCTCCTGCTCACTTTCTTCCCCCCCCCCCTCCTTAGACATTTATCTTTCCCTAAAAAGCTTTCCTACCAACATATGGTACATTCTTTTGCCTACTTTCCCTTAATGCTGTAGGGAAGAATACTCATGGCTGCAGGCTTTTCAGATGCTCATCTTTCTTGTAGTAGTCATCATCATGATCATCTCCATCATAAATGAACTGCATAAAATTTACAGACACACACACACACACACACACACACACACACATATATATATATATATATATATATATATATATATATATATATATATATATATATATACAGTATATATATATATATATATATATATATATATATATATATATATATATATATATATATATATTTTTGTGGTAGGTGGGGGCATTCACCATCCACTCACTCAATGTAGTGCTGCTCTTGGGTGTCTGCCCTTTCCTCTCCATCCTTCTTTCCTTCCATTCTCTTCTGTCTTTCTTTCCTTCATTCTTTCCTTGTCCTTCTGCCTGTGGGTGACTTTACACTCCCTCCTCTGTCTTTCTTTCCTTCATTCTTTCCACTTCCTTCAGCCTGTGAGTGACTCTACTGTACACTGAGTGACAAGCCAAATGGTTTCCTGTGCACCACGAAACCATTTACTACGCTGGGTGCTAACCATGTAACCAAATTTTGGCGCCTGGTGGTTTAGTGGGTAATTATTGCGCTCCAATCGGATTGAGCCGGTGAAGGTTTATATCCAAGGGATGGTTGGGGTTGATTGCTCATGTAATGCCACTCAGGGATGTTGAGACCAACTGTCTAGCAAGTATCGTAACTCCTCGATTTAAGAATGGGATGCTTTCAAAAGTTTTCTGTTCAGTCATAACCATAACTTTATTAATTTTGTGAAAATTTCATATTACAACGAATACTAAATACATCTTTTAACTCCTTTATTACCAGAGATCTAACGTCCCTAAGCCAAGTATAATCATCTGATATAATCAGATGTATGTAAAAGACATCTGATAATGGAAGGATTTATAAACTTTGAATATTATAGCTGAAGGATTTATATTCAAGGGACTTGGACCTTATTACAGACAGACTTAACCCCTCGTGTTCCCTTAGTTAAAACCCCTGGTAAATAATATAAGAGAAGCTTTCCTGCGACTTGGGACTACGAAGCTTTCCTGCGACTTGGGACTACGAAGCTTTCCAGCACCCCTTCTTTGCTAATTTATCTCTACATATGACCCATTAGGCTAGTATCTTGCGTAAGTACCTGTATGTTATCTATGCAAACTTGGTTACCTTTACAAAGATATGAAGAGCACACAAGAAAGTTTTATTGGTATAATATGCAAAATACAAATGAAGAAGTGGTAGAAGCCCTACAAAGTGGATAACATAACCCTTGGCCTTTACATTGTAGATTGTGCCAGAATTGAGTGTGTCAGGAGGTGTGGGGATAACTGCACAGGGCTATTTGGATTTAGAGATCAGCAGTTTTTGTGTTAAGGGATGTTGGCAGGTGTTTTTGTCATTTGTTGTTCTTAAACCCAGTCTAGCCAAGCAGATCCATCAACCATAAGTAAGCTAAGTGCTTCTGTGAGGCCATCTTGCACGCATGATACAGTCTAGTACATGCATCTTGTACGGGTCCAGTACCCCCTTGTGGTAGATGTGAAACTAGAAATTTAGTATGGGCATATTGTTATGTCAGCTAATCCCATATTATCTCAGGCAAGATATAAGGGCCTGAAATTAAGCCACCATTGTCCAGAATGTTTTAATGTGAGTGACCAACCCTCTGCCTTTTAGTACTGGGAGCTCCTGTATGGTAATTTATAATTTTACACCATGCAAGGAATATTTTGGAACTTGCTGTTCTCCATCCCTCCCCTTTTTAGCTTTCCCACGTAAACTTAGCTTCAGACCAGTTAATATCAGCTAAGAAGCATATAGTATGGAAGGCCTTTCCTTAGTTGGGTGTATCATATGATGGGAATAAGGATGAAATACTGTGTATGATATCACTGTATGGTTTACCAAAGCATTGGTATATGATTACTTAATAATATAATATACCGTATGCAGTATCTATATTTTCTTGGGGAGAGTTGGCAGATGATGGCCAGTCAAAAATGTTGTGTCCGAATTCAAAAAGTTGTCTTTCTTTTGATGAAAAGTTAGTACAGTACATGTAAAGTGATGCTAAAGTTTGCAAATGTGCAGTTAAATCCCCTATGGTTAAATCCACACCACCCTTTGGGTAGACTTTGGCTCTGTGAGAGAAAAAGAAGTTGGAGGTAACAATGTACATATATTATTAATCATGATGGGGGTGTTTATTGTTCTCACAATATGCGTTGAAATTTGTGCTAAAGATGGTTTATCAACTGTAAATGCTTTAGCACTAAACTAACATTCTATTTACTCATACAGTATACAATAATCTGAGGTTAACTTGAAAATAATACATGAATGAAATATAGTATAGGCAGAAAAAGATTCAGATGTGCCTCATTGCAAAGTTCATTATCATCATTATGAGAGAGCGAGAGAGAGAAAGAGGGGGGGGGGCAGGAAGGAGTTCAGTAAAGAGAATAACAGGAGTAGAGAGGAACCAAAGGAGACAAAGTGATAGAGAAAGAAAAGAAATAGTGATTGAATGAAGTAAAGGAAAAAGTGACTGAAAGAAGAAAGGAAGAAAAAGAGAAAATACACACACTAGCCAAATTCTACCAGCACTCGTTTCTGGCCTCTCCTGCCTTAGCATTGAGCATTGCCCTGGTGTTTGTGCATAAGTCTGTTAGGGTTGACAATTCAAGGTTTATTCATCTATTTAAGAGAAAAAGAGTTAATATACTTTTCTGGGAAATTTAAAACATTTAAATTATTTATTACTTATAATTTGTATATACATACACTCGATGAGATTTCCTGCATCATACATACCAACTTCTTCCTATGGTACAGATGTTTAAAAAATGAAAGGGTTTGTAGCTTTAAATATAAATACAAAAAAAACAAACTAAAACTAACATGGTCTGTGGCTAATCCACATATATTGAGGCCTTTTGCCAACATGGCGCCTTATTCTCATGGACGTTGGAGGTTTCCTGGTACCTTTTCAATATTTAGGTGATTGTACAATGACAGACAACCAAATGGTTTCCTGTACTAGTACTAGAAGAGCAATACCGTTCTGTCTGCCAAGTAGACCCAGGCAAGCAGTAACCTTTGTAAGGTTGACCCATACAGTGAACCGATGTTCTCTTGTGGTATGCAGCACCACCACAGCGAGGCACACGGAAAAGTGTGGAAGTTTGGTTCCTGGATGGATGCAATATTTGCATCTCTCCACTCAGTGAACAGGAGCACCATAGTAGGCTCCACATCACCCTGTTCTTTGGTTATATGGTCACCACCCAACATTGTAACTGGCTTCCAGGGTCAAAGGAAATCATTAGACTTGTCACTCACTGTAGAGTCACCTAAGGAAGAAATAGGCAGCACTTCATCAAGTGAGTTGGTGATGCACGCCACAATCTTCCAGCTAATGATTATCTTTAACTCGTTAACTGTTAAGTTCATTGGGAGGTATACATATAACCAGCAATATGTACAATATTACTTTATATGTACCCCTGGTAGTCTGAGGGGTTTAAGGCACTGTATGAATGCAGTGGACTACAAAGGGTTTATATCCAAGGAGTGGTTGTGGATTTTATTCATGTAATGCTACTGCAAATATTTAAGGTAAATGATCATTCTTGCCTTAAGTATCTGGACTGAACACCCCTACATCCATAATGGGGCAATGAAGATGTGGTGTACGTTGTATGCAACCATTGTTGGTATCAGGTGGTATAAATAGCAAAGATGAGAATATTAAGGTATACGAGGTGCACTTCAAAACTGAAAACTCACCATAGCTCCTATTGGCGGCCATCGCCCTACAAGTAATTTTCTTGCTCATTGATAAACCGGTCTCAACACTTCCTCCATTGCTGGAATGCTCCCTGGAAGTCCTTTTCGATAGAAGTAATTCACCGGGTCGGTCAGGATCACCTGGTGGTCGTGATCGTCAGCTTTTACCCTCCCGGAAGGGAGCTGAGAGCTCATATAGTCCGATTTAAGGGCAAGGCTGTGACCTTCACACACGCACACACCCGTCCCCTTGCTTAAGGGGGACAGTAACCACCCACTTCGTCAGTGAAACTTTTCGCAACCTGAGCGAGGCGCGAACTCCCGTCCACCAGTTGGCAAGCTATTCCTTCTTAGTGTCCTCAGTGGTGTGAAAACGATGCCTTTTCAGCTTCATCTTCATTTTGGAAAAAAAAAAGTCACAGGGGACCTGGTCAAGGTTTCATCTTCTGAGGTTAGTCCATGAAGCTCAGTGCAGACATCGACGTGTTGCTGCATTTGGTCACCTGTCAGGACCCTAGGGACAAATTTGGCTGCGATGCGGTGTGTGCCCAATGGGGTGCTTCTGAAAAGTCTAGTATTCCGGTAGATGGCTCCCTGATTTGGACAAATACTGTACATTCCCCGCGCTGTTTAAAAAGCATATTTTACTTCGTTAAGTACCTGCACTGTTGTATGAAACTGTGAATCATAGTAATGACATATACCATAACATAAATAATACAAATACGTATATATAACGTACCGTGAATTGTTTATATTTATCATAAACGGAAATTAAAATATCATTGATGGCTTGTCACGGCAACCCACCCTTTCAGTGGTCCTATATTATTTAATTTCTGCTACATTAGTGCAAGTTATGTTCCAATACATACTGTAGTTTGTTCAGACATTAATTACCCCTTGTGGGTATTTTGTCTCATTCAGTCTCTATGTGGGCAGAAATTTAATGTTAAGTATTATAATAGGACTCAACATTTTCCTCACTCACGTATGTGTACTACAGGACAGTGCCGTGTTGCTCCTCAGACCCTCCAAAGCAGTTACAGTACTTACTTCATCTAACCTAACCAGACCACAAGTAGTCTAAATTGTATTATTTTAGCATTAGTCCTCGTGCATTTGTTTCGAAAACAAATCTCTCATTAAAAAAAAAAAATCAAACAGTCACTGAACTGGGGCAAGCACTGTCACAGTAAAGGTGAACAGTTTTTTACTTCAATCCTCATCTTTTGTTATGAACTGCAGGTTTCAGCTTGTCTTTAAGAACAAGGGAATATGTTGCACTGTTAACACTTTATTCATACTATGCTGATATTTTATTGTGAATTTTGGTAAGTTTCATTCTTTCTGCCCACATGAGTCATATTACAGCACATTCATTAATGATGCTGTCTTGTGGTGCGCATGCGTGAAGGGAGTGAGCAAAATGTTGAGTCCCAGTGTTTAATCTGTTATGCAGCAGCATAGTCTGACCCCAACTCCCCGGGTTCTGATACGGTGCGGGCCTTGAGTTCTTTGTTCTCGACTGGGCTAGAGTTTGCAAACAAGGAGAGGAAGCCCAAACAACAACTGATCAAAGGCACACGTATACTAAACACAGAACAAGATACAAAGATCGGTACAACGGTATACACAACGGCCCGTGATCAAACCTAATCAGTACAAATGTACTAACCAATACAGAGAAATATAGTGCACACTTACATTAAATATCTCCACGATACAATACACATATGGCACTTACAATGCACCGGATATAGCTCACTAGAATATACACAGAGGTGAAGACACAATAGAACCTCAAACACACTCTATCTCGATATGCATACATGCACGTGACAGGGACGGGAATATTCTCATTCTATAACACATCCGCGTGACACAAACGCAGCTTTGTATCACCTATAATGCATCCGCGTGACATAGACGAAATACAGGCTGTCTGATGTTACGCTTGCGTGACATGGGATGTGGGGATATAACACTTGTTAGTTGGTACATATTCGCGTGACATGGCCGGAGGGAGATGACACTATTCTACAGTGTTCTCACGTGACATACACACCGAGTATTATCCTTAGCACACTCACTTGACATAGACAGGATATCACTACGTGGTACGTATTGTATACAATAACTCGGGAGACAGCGACACATCACTGATAAGTCAATGGAGGCAACTGTGTTTTGCACCGGAGGGGGGGTGGGGGGAAACGCACACGTGAGGCGGCCGGGGCCAAGCGCCTTTGTTCCAATGTTAGCACTCAATTTGGGTTCTTTACTGGGTTCACAATTCACTGGCTAGTGGGGCCAGACAATCACTAGGGACACTGGGGGGAGGATTTTATACTGCACATGGGGTCATACTCTTATCACACAAGGGGGGACCATTGACGGGGGATATACCAATAGTTTAGAGTTCTTCTACCCACAGGTACAGGCAGTGAGTGGCGCTAGGGCGCGCCTGGACCTGCTATGCTGGCAGCCGCAGGTGGAGGCCGGGAGTGGGTGGTGGGCCGTCAGACGCGCGCTCCTGGTGTAGGTCGCTGTCAGGGTGGCTAGGTGTCCTGGTTGAGCTGGAGGGTGGGGTGGAGGGCAGCCCTTTCCTAGTAAGGGCCCTGGGAGAAGAGTGGCCCTTGGGACTACGGCCGAACAGGGCCAGGAGGTGCGCAGCATGGCATCTGCCCTTCGTCGTGGTGGGTGTTCTGGGTTAGACCTGACCAGGTCCAGGTCAAGGGTCGGCTGTGGGACGGGCGGTGCCCTTCCGGAGCTGCAGCCATGCTTAGGGGAGGTGGCCATCAGGGGAGGGCTGCAGCCGCCTGCACTGGGGGAAGTCCAGCAGCTGCGGTGGGTGGCAGGGGTGGCTCGTCGGCACCAGGGGCTGTGATCTCGCCTCGGGGAGGAGGCCATCAGGGATGGTCTGCAGCCACTCACTCGGGGGGGAGTCCAGCAGTGGTTGTTGGTGGTGAGGGTGGTGCGCAGCGACAGGATGCCTGGCCTCGGGGAGGCCTCGCCCTGGCGTGTCTCTGGCGGGGTACCTGCAGGGGAGCAGTCTCCACTCCGTTTTGGAGGGGAGAGGGGCTCCTCACTCTGCCACAGGAGGGGCGGGCTGAGCAAGAGGCGTCGCCCTCGACAGAAACCTCCAGTGCCGCATAGGGGGAGCGACCGGTGGTCTGCTCCCCGACTTAGCAGCCCGACGGTCCCAGTCGGAACTCTGTGCCGGGGTGTGAGAAGGAGGTCCTCAGGGCGTTGCCTAGGTTCTCGCCTGGGGCAGTGGACGGAGGAGATCCGATGGATGCTTCTCCAGGTGACCCCTCATCCTGGGGACAACCGGAGGGGGAGGCTCGTAGGGTCTCCCGGAGGGCGCTGCAGGTCTGATGGACACTGCCCTCTTGTCGTCGGGGGATGGTGCAGCTGGGGGATGACCGGCGGTCTGCTCCCTGGAGGAAGATCCGGTGGACACTACCCCTGGGCCCGTTGCCCTCCTGGGAAGATCCAGTGAAGTTGTCTGTAGGACGCGCCGACATGCTGGCTTCCGGAGGTGGATGGCAGAAGGAAGAGAAACGGTGGTTACTCCTCCCACAGTAAGACCGCAGGACGCTACTGTGCCACTGCTCCCCTGGGGTATCGTAGGACGTGAGGCCCCGATGGAGTCCCCTTCTCTTCTAGAGGCCGATCTGGTGGACACGGCATCTGAGGGCCTGCTTGGGACTTGGGTGTTGCAGGGCCCACCCCGATTCTGGCGAGTGCTTGCTCCGTCGGAGTGTAGCGCACTCACACTGAATACTGCCAGGTGGTCCGGCTGTGTGGATGAGGGGCATAAGATCACGGGGGAGATGCATTGATGTAGCGCGAGACACCTATAAGCCTCCCTATGGCCTCTTCTTGGGGTTGTGGTGTCGGGGTTGCTCCGTCTGGTGGGTATTTCATACTCAGCATTAAATTTCTGCACACACAGGGACTGAATGAGTCAAAATACCCACTAGGCGTAATGTACAGTCTGAACAAACTACCTATTAACCAAAATTGCATTAAATGTAGCAGAAATTAAATAATACAGGACCACTCAAAGGGCAGGTTGCCATCACATGCCATGAATGATATTTTAACTTCCGTTTACGATAAATAGAAACAATTCATGCTACGTTATATGTGTGTTCTATTTGTATTATATTATGGTATATTACATTACTATGATTCACAGTTTCACACAACAGTGTAGATATTTAACAAAGACAAATATGCTTTTTAAACAGCACGGGGAATGTGTTTGTCCAAATCGTGGAGCCATCTACCGGAATACTTGCTTTGAAAGCACCTCATTCTAAAGTAAGAATCCTCTGACATATCCCATAACTGATCCCCACCTCCTCACAAACATCGTGAATGCTCCGACGTCGATCCTTATTGACAAGCTGCTGAATTTTTGCAACATTTTGAGGAGTTCTACTGGCTAAGGACCTCTCTGTGTGGTCATATTCGTCAACCAATGTTCAATTGGTCTGAACCACGCATGCCGCTGAAACACCTGTGTCCGACCAAACACTTGTTGGATCATTGCCAGGTACTTGGTTGCATTTTTCTCAAGAATTTCA
The DNA here is from genome assembly GCF_032717465.1 of Coenobita brevimanus. Lineage (NCBI taxonomy): Eukaryota > Metazoa > Arthropoda > Malacostraca > Decapoda > Coenobitidae > Coenobita > Coenobita brevimanus. Next base: position 21,264,533 of record NC_137010.1, on the reverse strand, counting down.
CAAAATCTGATGCAGCTTCGCTGTTTCTTTTTTATATCGATCTCGAAAATCGCCTGATGACACGTGCATAATAGCAAACAAATAAGCGTCACTAATCCCGTGCTGAGTAGCTCACTGACTCAGTGCATGTTAGTACTACCACCTAGAGGCACATTGCGCTACTACAATCCGTTTAGCCGTCGTGATCCCAGTCTGGAAAATTTTGGATAGCACCTTGTACTAAAAAAAAAATGTAATAAAAAAGTTCCAGAAAAACCCTCAGCACCGCTGGAATAGAGACCTCTATATCCATAACCAATGCGCTGTTGGAAAGGTACAAGAATATTATTGGATGAGAATCATATTTTTCTTTTAATTGCAGTAGTTCTCACTCACAACTGGTTGAAGCGAGAATGAAATGCAGACATCATACTGAAGGGACTTAATGCTGGAGGCAGGCGTATAGCTAACAGAAATGTGTAGTTAGCTCGGAGGGAATGGTACCTGGAATGCTGTTTACATATGGGTAGTTATGTGCACCAGAGTCCTCGTTTTTTTTTTTTTCTCTCTCTCTATATATATACACACACACAGGTCGCCGACAGAGATGGTCTGTGGTTCGTGGGGAAAGCATTTAGGCTACCTAAGTCTACTAATACATTATACTGACATCTGCCTGTCATGGAGCTTCGGCTCGACAGTCGTTATATTATATTGTACTATTTAAATGTTGTAGAAATGTATATATTCTGTCTATCTACTGCCAGCCACCATAATCCCGTAAGGGGTGGCCATTTGACTTTGAGTTATTTGCTTTACGGGGAGGGGCACTAACCCTCCACCAACCCACTTGCTGACACGTAGGGAGCACGTATGATTTGGTTATATGGTTACCACCCAGCGTTGTAAATGGTTTCTTGGGTTACAGGAAGCCATTTGGCTTGTCACTCAAAGTAAAGCCACCTGTAAAGGAAAGAAAAGCAATAAGAACTGACAGGAAAGATGGGAGAAATAGGAAGAGAGGAGGACAGGCACAGAAAAAGAATGATAAAGGCTAAGGAAAAGTAAGTAGCACTACATCAAGTGAGTGGATGATGGTCGCCACTACCTACCACCAAAATGTATATATTAATGCAATAAATTTTTATTTGAACACACACACACACACACACACACACACACACATCAGTAGTCTGGAGTCCTCATCTCAAAAAGCATATAGACAAGATTGAAAAAGTTCAAAGGGCCGCTACAAGATGGATACCAAGCTTAAGGGACCTAAGCTATGAAGAAAGACTAAATAAACTGAATCTACCAACACTACAGGAGAGAAGGAAAAGAGGTGACATGATAATGCTTTATAAGTGCATATCAGGAAAGGAGAAAATAGACATAAATGATTACTTAACATATGGAGAAGCATCAGCAAGAGGACACTGCAAAAAACTGCATAAGAAGAGAGGTGATAAAGACGTAAGGAAATTCAGTTTCCCAAACAGAGCAATTGATCAATGGAATGCACTACCGAATGAAATAGTGTGTGCCAAAACAATTCACAAATTTAAGGATATGTACGATAAATATGGTCTAAGACACGGGACAATACGAGCTTGACTCATTCCTGTAAAGATACAATTAGGTAAGAACAATTAGGTAAGAACACACACCGTCGGAGGTGGACGTCTGTACCGGCGCTCCATACCAGCTCAACACGGCCAGAGGCATTACCTAAATAAGTATCTTTGAATGAGTCAAGCTCTGTACCAGGTTAGACTAAATGATTTTTCATTATTAAAAGGAAAAGAAATAATAAGTTTATATAAGACTGTTTCAAACAACAAAGAACCACGATGCGTTGAGTCAGCTGGGTTTGTTTATACTACAGCAACACGGGGAAAGCGTGCACACTGTAAGTACATACTCTGTTCATTTAGTATTACAAAGTGGATACATACTTCAGTAAAACAAACTTGGAAAAGAAAAGGGATAAAAGTAAAAAGCAAAATGATGATTTCTACCAAGAACTAGTTGAAGTGGAGACTCACAATAGACTGGTTGAACGTGTACACAAACTAGAAATGGCTTTCAAAAATGAAATTGATGAAATAAAGAAGCAAATGCACTTGCAAAAGGAAGAGATAGAAAAACTGGGAAGGGAGGCCAATAAGAAAGACACAACCATCAGTGAACTGACAGTGGAATTGAATACGCTTAGGAAGAAAGTGAGTGAAATGGGAAGTACAGTAGTTAATCACGAGAGTGTTATGGAAGAGTTAAAAAATGACACAGAGACAATTAGACAAGCAAGCAGTCTTATGGACCAGAGCAGTGATATTGAGGAGAAGATAACACAGGTGAATGAAGCTGTGCAAAGCTACAAAAATGATGTAGAAACCACGTATGCTGAAATGGTGAAAGTAAAGAAAGACTTAGAAACAAGGGTGGAGGAAAAAAACATTAAAAAGGAAGTGAAAAGAATAATCCAAAACAATCCAAAGTTAGTCAGAGATTCAGTAGAAATAAATAAATCAATAGTAATCACTGGTATACAGTAGAAGAGGAAGAAATTAAAAACAAAATCACTAGAGACAAAAAGGAGATGGCAAATGTAATGAGCTTACTGAAAGAAGTATCAGAGGAAATCTGTAGTAAAGACATAGAGGAACACAAAAGGTTAGGGAAATACGAGAAAAACAAGACAAGACCTCTAAAGGTGACTTTCCAGAGTGTAAACACTGTGGAAGAGATACTAAAAAATGCAAAGAATCTTCTGGAAAAAGAGTTCAAAAATGTATGGATAAAAAGATGCCTAACACAAGAGGAACTGGAATTACTGAAAGAGAAAAGGGAGGAAGCAAAAACAAAAAATGAGGGAAGATCAGAAGAGGACAAGAAGAAATTTTTTTACAAAGTAATAGGATTGCAGGTACGAAAGTGGTACACAAACAGGATGGAAGAAAAAGGAGGAAGTTAGTAGAACCATGTCATGACAAGTATATAAACAAGATGATAAAGTTGATGTACTCAAATGTAGATGGAATGGTATCTAAATTACTAGAGATGAATGATTATGTCAGAGAAAATGAACCACAAATAATATGCCTAACTGAGACAAAATTAACACCAAGGATATCCAATGACATACAAAACTTAGAGGAATACAATATATGGAGAAGAGACAGAAATTTTTAAAAAGGAGGAGGAATTATAATATTAACTAAGAAAAATCTAAAAGTCAAGGAAATAAACCTAGATATACCATCACAAGTAGAACTGATTGCAGTTGAGATCGACACATCTGAAAGTAATAATTACAAACAGGCAAGAAAAGACTATACAAGAATAAGGAGGGAAGCCCAAAAACAGTTTGAGGAGGATATAATAAATAAAAGTAGTGATCAACCAAAGCTGTTTTACAGCTATATCAGAAGCAAAACCAAAGTAAAAGATATAATACAATCCATCACGGACGAGGGAATCACTTATACACAAGAGAAAGATATTTGTGCAGCACTAAATAAGAATTTCCAATTAGTTTTTACAGAAGAAAAAAATTTTGAGAGGGAATACGTGGAACACGCATGTCCACACATACTACCAGATATACAAATAGCAGAAAAAGTAATACAGGAGGAGTTAAGTAGATTAGACAGAGGAAAAGCAAGTGGTCCTGATGAAATTTCATGTTGGGTGTTACGAGAATGTGCAAAGGAGTTAAGTAAACTATTATTTTTAATTTTCAAGAAATCCTTGAGTCAAGGGAAACTACCTGATATTTGGAAAAAAGCAAATATAGTCCCCTTATTCAAGAAAGGAAATAGACAAAATCCTCTCAACTACCGACCAGTATCACTGACCAGTGTTGTAAGCAAGGTATTAGAAAAACTTATAAGAAAAGCTTGGGTAAATCATCTAGAAGAACACAGTATGATAACAGAAAGACAGTTTGGCTTCAGAAAAGGAAAATCATGTGTTACTAATCTGTTGAACTACTATGACAGAGTAACAAACACAATACAGGAAAGGGAAGGATGGGTGGACAGTATCTATTTAGATTTCAAGAAAGCTTTTGACACAGTACCACACCAAAGACTTTTATGGAAGCTGTACCATCAAGGAGGAATTCGAGGCAAACTGTTTTGTTGGATGCAAGACTTTCTCATAAAAAGAGAAATGAGGACAGTACTAAGAGGAAACTACTCATCATGGAAAGAAGTGACTAGTGGAGTACCACAGGGTTCGGTGCTGGCACCAATCATGTTTCTAGTGTACATAAATGATATAAACAGTAACACTGGAAATGAGAGCTATCTGAATATGTTTGCAGATGATGCAAAAATACAAAGGAGAATTACTAGCACAGACTCTTGTAGGGAGCTACAAGAAGAATTAAATAAACTTCATGAATGGAGTAGTACATGGCAAATGGAATTCAATGTGGACAAGTGTCATGTAATCAAGTTTGGTAAAAGTGGAAAAAGACCTGATTGGGATTATAAGTTAGGAAATAAAACCCTATACACATCAGAAAGAGAGAAAGACCTAGGTGTGATTATCAATAACAGACTATCTCCGGCTGACCACATCAGCGAGAAGGTACGGAACATGTATACACTGCTTGCAAATATGAGAATAGCATTCACATACATAAATGAAGACATGCTAAGAAGGATAATAACATCATTCATTAGACCAACCCTGGAATATGCATCAATAGTCTGGAGTCCTCATCTCAGAAAGCATATAGACAAGATTGAAAAAGTTCAAAGGGCCGCTACAAGATGGATACCAAGCTTGAGGGACCTAAGCTACGAAGAAAGAATAAATAAACTGAATCTACCAACACTACAGGAGCGAAGGAAAAGAGGTGACATGATTATGCTATATTAGTGCATATCAGGGAAGGAGAAAATAGACATAAATGATTACTTAACACATGGAGAAGCATCAGCAAGAGGACACTGCAAAAAACTGCATAAGAAGAGAGGTGATAAAGACGTAAGGAAATTCAGTTTCCCAAACAGAGCAATTGACCAATGGAATGCACTACCGAATGAAATAGTGTGTGCCAAAACAATTCACAAATTTAAGGATATGTACGATAAATATGGTTTAAGACACGGGACAGTACGAGCTTGACTCATTCCTGTAAAGATACAATTAGGTAAGAACACACACACACAGTTGAGGCGCCAGAGGCAAGACGTACAACACATTGCTCCGTGCTTGGCCAGCGTTGGCCAAAACTGGTCATACCTAAATATTAAGTTTACTGTATATGAGTCAAGATCTGTACTAGGTTAAACTAAATGTTGTTCTAATATAAAAGAGGAAGTTTAAGTAAAAGTGTTGTTCAAATAACAGAATACAGCAATTTTTTTTTTTTTTTTAATGCGAGGAAGAAGGAACCAAAGGTCATGAGCCCGCAGTAACAGTTCCCTCCAAGAGAAAAACAAAATACAATAGAGAGCCAAATTCAAGATCCGATCATTGTGAGATTCCTGGACACACTGCGTTTGAAAGACTGGAGATCATAGGCAGCAGGAAATAGAGACAGAGGGAGACAGTTCCAGAGCTGACCTGTTGCATAAATGAAAGACTGGGAGTAACGGTTAACTCTTGCATTAGAGAGTTGGACAGAAAAGGGATGAGAGTTTGCTGCCAGACGGGTGCTACGCGCCCGTCGTAGAGGTGGAGGAATGCAAGCAGACAGTTCAGAGGAGCAGTGACCATTAAAATAGCGATAGAAAAGAGATAAAGATGCAACAGTGCGGTGAAGAGACAGAGGTTGAAGGGAGTCAGTAAGAGGAGGAGAGTTAATGAGACGAAAAGCCTTTGACTCCACCCTATTGAGAAGAGCTGTATGTGGGGAGCCTCCCCACATATGAGAGTTGTACTCCACACAGGGGCGGATAAAACCCCTGTATAGAGTCAACAATTGTGCAGGGGTAAAGAAAGAGCGGAGTCGGCTTAGCACACCCAATCTCTTGGAAGCAGATTTTATAAGAGATGTAATATGATCTTTCCAAGATAAGTCCCGAGTAAATGAAATCCAAAGCATGTTCAAGGATGATGCAGGATTAAGCTGAATATTATTAAACATTAGTGGGTATACCTGTGGAAGATTTTGTCGGGTTGATAGGTGTAAGAACTGAGTCTTAGATGCATTAAAAACAACCATATTATTTTTACCCCAGTCAGAGATACGAGCCAAGTCAGACATTAGGTGTGCCATAGCCTCATCCCTTGTTTGCTGAAGTAACTGTTGAGATGGGCATTGCGGGAACCTAATAGAAAGGTGAAGGGTGGAGTCATCAGCGTATGAGTGGATAGGGTTAGATGTACAGCTTAGAAGATCATTGATGAATAAAAGGAAGAGAGTTGGTGATAGGACAGAGCCCTGAGGAACACCACTGTTGATAGATCTAGGAGAAGAACGATGGCCGTCTACAACAGCGGCTATAGAACGACCAGAAAGGAAGCTAGCGATGAAGGGACAGATAGAAGGATAGAAACCGTAGGAGGGCAGTTTGGAAATTAAAGATTTATGCCAGACTCGATCGAAAGCCTTTGAGATGTCAAGTGCAATGGCAAATCTTTCGCCAAAGTCCCGAAAGGAGGATGACCAGGAGTCTGAAAGATTGGTGAGAAGATCGCCAGTGGAGCGTCCCTGACGGAACCCGTACTGACGATCTGAAAGAAGGTTGTGATAGGAAAGATGCCTTAAAATTTTTCTATTGAGAATTGACTCGAAAACTTTTGAAATACAGGACGTTAAAGCAATTGGACGATAGTTGGAGGGTTGGGAGTGGTTACCCTTCTTTGGGACTGGCTGAATGAGAGCAAACTTCCAGCAAGAAGGAAAGGTACAAGTTGACAGACAAAGGCGAAAGAGTTTGCCTAGGCAGGGTGTAAGCACAGAAGCACAGTTCTTGAGAACAACAGGAGGGACCCCATCAGGCCCATATGCCTTGTTAGTACTGAGGCCAGTGATGGCAGAAAATACATCAACTGAATAAATTTTAATGTCAGCCATGAGGAAGTCAGAGGGGGGAAGTGATAGAGGAACAGCAACGAAATCGTCTAAGGTGGAATTGGAGGAGAAAGTCTGAGCGAAGAGATCTGCTTTATCAGTAGAAGAAATAGCTACAGAACCATCAGAGTAGAAAAGAGGAGGGAAGGATGATGAGGTAAAGTTGTTAGAAAGATTTTTGGCAAGGTGCCAGAAGGAGCGGGAAGAATTCGAGTTGGAGAGTTAAGAGCATTTAGTATGGATGAAATTATTTTTAGTAGAGCGAAGAACAGACTTAGCACGATTCCGGGCAGAAACGTAAAGATGATGTGATTCAGGTGGGTTGGCTCCGGTACCTTTTGTAGGCCCTCTCCTTGTTGCGGACAGCATTAGAACAAGCGTGATTAAACCAAGGCTTTCTTGCATTAGTCAAAGGATATGAGAAAGGAATGTATACTTCCATGCCCGAGAGAATAACCTCCGTAATGCGCAAGGCACACTCAGATGGCTCCCGGCCATGGAAGCAATAATCATTCCAGGGAAAATCAAAGAAGTACTGCCTGAGGGCCTCCTAGTCCGCGGCTCCAAAATGCCACAGACGACGTTTCCCTGGAGGGTCCACAGGCCGTACTGGAGTGATAGGACAGGTTAAGGTAATAAGGTTGTGATCGGAGGAGCCCAATGGAGAGAAAAGATTAACAGAGTAAGCAGAAGGTTTAGTTGTGAGGAAGAGGTCAAGTATGTTGGAGCTCTCTCCAAGGCGGTCAGGGATATGGGTAGGGTGCTGTACAAGCTGCCCTAGGTCATTAAGGATAGAAAAGATGTAGGCTTGTTCACCAGGTGGATCAGTGAAAGGAGAGGAGAGCCAAAGGTGGTGGTGAACATTGAAATCTCCTAGAATGGAGATTTCAGAGAAAGGAGAAATGGATAGAAAGTGTTCCATCGTAGAAGTAAGATAGTCGAAGAATTTTTGATAGTCAGTAGAATTAGGGGATAAGTAAACAGCACAGATATATTTAGTCAGAGAATGACAGGAAAGCCGAAGCCAGAGTGTAGAGAATTCAGAAGAATCGAGTTCAGGAACACGAGAGCAAGATAAGTTGTTGCGTATATATACACAACAGCCACCTTTGGCTTTGAAATGAGTATAGAAAAAGTAGGAGGATATAGAAAAGGGTTTGCTGTCAGTTGCCTCAGACAGCTGAGTCTCCGTTAGAAAAAGAAGGTGAGGTTTAGAGGAGGAGAGGTGGTGCTCAACAGAGCGAAAGTTAGAGGAAAGGCCGCGAATGTTGCAGAAATGAAGAAGAAGAGAGTCAGACAGTGGTTCCAGGCACCTCGAGTCGTCACTGGGAGAGGGGCGGATGGTGGGGGCATTAGCGCAGGAATGTGCTGAGCAAGTTCATCAGCTGTTTAGTCAGCTGCATGTACCAAGGAATGCATACTTGTAAGTAGAGTTTTCTTTCTGTTAGTACCACAAAATGTCCACCATCTTTAGTAATGCGAATTTGGAAGGAATTAAGAAAAGGGATAAAGGTAGAAATCAGGATGATGATATCTACAAAGAACTGGTTGAAATGGAGACGTATAATACGGTGGCTGAACGGGTAGGCCTACACAAATTAGAGAAGGCATTTCAGAGTGAAATGGATGAAATTACGAAGCAATTGCACATGCAGGAGGAAAATGAAAAATTAGTAAAGGAATTAAGAAAGACACAACAATAGATGAGCTATCAATTGAGGTGGTTTTACTTAGATGGAAGGTTAGTGAAATGGCAAGCACAGTTGTCAACCATGAGTGTATTATGGAAGAGTTTAGAAATGATACAAAGACAATTAGGCAAGCAAGCAGTCTGATAGATCAGAGCAGTGATACTGAGAAGATAACCCAAATGAATGAAGCGATGTAAAGCTACAAAAATGACGTGGAAACTACGTATGCTGAAATTGTGAAAGTAAAGAAAGACTTGGAAACATGAGTTAAAGAAAACAGCATTTCAAAGGAAGAAAATAATCCAAACAATCCAAAATTGCTAAAATATTCAGCAGATATCAACAAATATCTAGTAATCATTGGTATAGATGAGGTAGAAATAAAAAACAAGATTTCGAGAGACAAAAAGGAGATGGCAAATATAATGAACATTTTGAAGGAAGTATCGGAGGAACTGTAGTACTGACATAGAGGAACACAAAAGGCTAGGGAAATATGAGAGAAATAAGTCAAGGCCTCTGAAAGTAACCTTCCAGAGCGTAAACGCTGTGGAGGAGATACTAAAAAAATGCAAACAGACTTATGGAAAAGAGGAATTAAAAAACGGATGGATAAAAAGATGCCTAACTGAAGAGGAACTGGGATTACTAAAAGGGAAGAGGGAGGAGGCAAAAATAAAGAACGAGGGAAGATCAGAGGAAGAGAAGAATACATTTTTTTTTTTTTTTTTTACAAAGTAATTGGATTGCAGGTACAAAAGTGGTACATAACCAGGAGGGAATAAAAAGGAAGAAGGTAGTACACCCGAGTCATGCCAAGTATATAAACATGATGATTAAGTTGATGTACTCAAATGTAGATGGAATGGTATCTAAATTATTAGAGATGAATGATTATATCAAAGAAAAGGAACCACATATTATTTGCCTAAATAAAACATAATTAACACCAAGGATATCAAACGATACCCTAAACCTAGAGGAATACAATATATGGAGAAGAGATAGGAACTTAAAAAAAGGAGGGAGACTTATAATATTAACAAAGAAAGATCTACAAGTCAAAAAAATAGAACTAGATATACCCTCACAAGTAGAACTGATTGCAGTAAAGATTAATACATCTGAAAGGAAAGTAATTGTGGCAAATATATACATGCCACCCAGATCAAACACTTGGGAAAGAGGCAAATATGAAGACCTGGCAGAGAGTACAATTCGGAGTTTAAGAGCATTACTACATTAAATGGAGGAGGAATCTGAAAGAATTATATTAACTGGAGATTTCAACACAAATATAAACTGGAATACCGGTACTCTAGATAAAGCCAGGAAAGCTGTTGGGACCAAAAGCTCCTGGATCTTGTGCAGGAGTTTTTCCTAACAACATGTAAAGGAAAACACCAGAAAAAGAGGACTTGATGTACCATCAGTACTAGATCTTATATTTACTAGGCAAGAAAAATTATATTGACAGTATAATGTATCGCCCGCCATTCGGCAAAAGCGACCATGCAGTATTAAATTGCAACTTCAGGATTGCATATGACATAGTTAAGAGTAATCAAAGTTAAGAAAAGAGCCTAAACTATAAAAAGGGCAACTTTCATGATCTAAAGAAATACTACTTAGAAATAGACTGGGAAGAAGAGCTTAGAAGACAAGATTTAAACGGTTATGTATAGAAAATTCTGTGAACTTCATGAAATAGGAGTCCGAAATTACATCCCACAGCACAAAGAAGCAGAAATGAAAATAAAGAAATGGTTTAATAAATAATGTAAAAAATCAAAAGAAAAAAAAGAGCCCTGTAGAATAGATACAGAAGACACAACAGTGAGAGGGCATATAATAACTATAAACAGGCAAGAAATTATTATACAATAATAAGGAGAGAAGCCCAAAAACAGTTTGAGGAAGACATTATAAATAAAAGTAGTGATCAACCAAAGTTATTTTACAGCTACATCCGAAACAAAACCAAAGTAAAAGATAAAATACAACCCATTACAGACGAGGGGATCATCTATACACAAGAGAAAGATATTTGTGAAACACTAAATAAAAATTTCTAATCAATTTTTACAGAAGAAAATAATTTTGAGAGGGATGATATGGATCATGCATGCCCACACATATTACCAGATATACAAATATCGGAAAAAGAAATTTAGGAGTAGTTAAGTAAATTAGACAAATGGTCCTGACGAAATTTCATGCTGGGTGCTACATGAATGTGCAAAGGAGTTAAGTAGACCAATATCTTGAATATTCAAGGAATCCTTGGGTCAAGGTAAACTACCTGATATTTGGAAGAAAGCAAACATTGTTCCCTTATTCAAGAAAGGGAATAGACAAAATCCACTCAACTACCGACCAGTATCACTAACCAGTGTTGTAAGTAAAATACTGGAAAAGCTGATAAGAAAAGTTTGGGTAAACCATCTAGAAGAACACAATATGATTACAGATAGACAGTTTGGTTTCAGAAAAGATAAATCATGTGTTACTAATCTATAAAGCTACTAAGACAGAGTTGCAGAAACATTACAAAAAAGAGAAGGGTGGGTGGACAGTATCTATCAAGATTTCAAGAAAGCATTTGACGGAGTACCGCACCAAAGACTTTTATGGAAACCTTACCATCATGGAGGAATCCGAGGCAAACTGTACTATTTGATGCATGATTTTCTAAGAAAATGGGAAATGAGAACAATACTAAAGGGAAATTACTCATCATGGAGAGAAGTGACTAGTGGAGTTCCACAGGGCTCAGTGCTGGCACCAATTATGTTTTTAGTGTATATAAATGGCATAGATAGTAACATTGAAAATGTTTGCTGATGATGCAAAAAAACAAAGGAGAATTACTAACAGACTCTTGTAGAGATACAAGAAAAATTAAACTTCATGAATGGAGTAGTAAATGGCAAATGGAATTCAATATGGACAAGTGGCATGTAATCATTCATTCATTTATTGCCAGACGCCATGTATCCCAAACGGGGTGGTCAAGGGCTTAGAGTTAATTGTTTTACAGGGAGGGGCACTAATCCTCCACCAACCCCACTTGAGACGTAGGGAGAACGTTATGCCAACAGCATCTGGTGTTCCCAGGCAGTCACCCATCCAAGTACTAACCAGACCCAACGTTGCTTAACGTCGCTGATCGGACGGGAAGCGGTGTACTTAACGTGGTATGCATATAATCAAGTTTGGTAAAAGTGGAAAAAGACCTGATTGGGATTATAAGTTAGGAAATAAAACCTTACACACATCAGAAAGAGAGAAGGACCTATGTGTGATTATCAATAATAGATCTCCGGCTGATCACATCAGTGAGAAGGTACGGAACATGTATACATTTTTCATTCATTCATTGCCAGACGCCATGTATCCCAAACGGGGTGGACAAGGGCTTAGAGTTAATTGTTTTACAGGGAGGGGCACTAATCCTCCACCAACCCCACTTGACACGTAGGGAGAACGTTATGCCAACAGCATCTGGTGTTCCCAGGCGGTCACCCATCCAAGTACTAACCAGACCCAACGTTGCTTAATGTTATTATCTCTCTCAGCATGCCTTCATTTATGTATGTGAATGCTATTCTCATATTTGAAGGCAGTGTATACTTGTTGTAAGCAACATGTATACACTGCCTGCAAATATGAGAATAGCATTCACATACATAAATGAAGACATGCTGAGAGAGATAACAACATCATGCATCAGACTAACCCTGGAGTGTGCATCAGTAGTCTGGAATCCTCATCTCAAAAAACACATATAATTTTGAAAAAGTTCAGAGGGCCGCTATAAGATGGGTACCAAGTTTAAGGGTTCTAAGCTACGAAGGAAGACAAGAAAACCTGAATCTGCCAACACTACAGGAGAGAAGGAAAAGAGGAGACATGATTATTCTGTATAAATGCAATTCAGGGAAGGGGAAAATAGACATAATGAGTATATAACCTATGAGGAAGCATCAGCAAGAGAACACTGCAAAAAACTGCATAAAAAGAGAGGCGATAAATACGTTAGGAAATTTAGTTTCCCAAATAGGGCAATTGATCAGTGGAATGAACTACCGAATAAAATAGTTTGTGCCAAAACAATTCATAAATTTAAGGATATGTATGATAAAAATGGTTTAAGATATGGGACAGTAGGAGCTTGCCTCATTCATGTAAAGATACTGTACAATTAGGTAAGAACAATAGGTGAGAACACATACACACACACACGCACACACACACAGAGCATAGCTGCTTTTACAGCATATAAGATGACAAAATGTCAACCCAAAGAATATAAAAAACAAAAATTTTAAAAGTATATAAAACCCCGAAAAATGTCCCCCCCCCCTCCGAGCTAGACCTTATTAGATCATGTAGCCCTGCTGGGTGACAGGAGGGAGCTACGGTAATAACCCCCCCAAAAAAAAAAATAAATAAATAAAAATAACAGCACCTATAAGAAAAAAAAATTGATATCATAATAAAAATGATTATCACTAAAATGCAGTAACAGAAGCCTGAAGCCATAACAGCGTCTGGAAATGTAAACAGTAGCGAGAACAGGAGTGGAATATGCCAATACCTGAAGCTAGATGTTTCCATATGCATAGTCTCTCTCTCTGTGTCTCTCTCTACTGGATATTTTATGTGCCTCTGTAAGAGTCATGTTTCCCCCCCATAATAATTATAATAAATAATAATTATAATACAGCTCCCCCCTATCTATCGAACTATATGTCTGTCTATCTGTATGTCTATCTATCTATCTCTTCAACAAATTAGAACAATTTCAGAGAGAGAGATTCCACACTGATGTCCAACAAGAAATATTCTATTTTTCCAATTTGTTTCTTTGTTTATCTGACCTTGCCACACATTTTTTTTTATCTAAATAGTTTTGTAGTTCTTTCATCATCCTGTAATGCTGACTGTTTTGTGAGACGAAATTTGCTATGTTGTCCTACTGACCGTTTTGCTTTTGTTTTGATTTAGTGTGGATGTTATTATGTTTCTTGAGATCTCTTTACTTGTTAGTTTTTTTTTCCTTCACTTGACTGAAGATACCTTTTTTTTTTTTTTTTTTTTTTTTAATACTGTTTTGGCTGAGATATTGTTTACTTATTGTTTTGCTTGAGGATATTTGTTTACTTTATGTAGTACTTGTTTATTGGTTTGCTTGATGATATAAATTTTTTTAACTAGTAGTTGTATTTATAGGTTTGGCTGCGGACATTTTTTTTTTTTTTTTTTACGAATCTTCAGTTGTTACTATTTGTTTGCCTGAATTATTGTTTACTTGTCTCTTTAGTGGCTTTCTTGCCTATGGATATTATTTGTCTGCTTGTATATGAGTTGCTTAACGGGTCTACTTTTACTTTCTTTCCTTATTCAGGTCCTAGTTGCCACCATTTCTTCTTTGGCTTGAAGGAGGGTATTTTACTTGTCGAATTAACTTTTTTTTTTTTTACTTTTTTTTCTGCTGAGGAAAGAAGGTGTTTATTTATATGTTTTGTTACTTTGCTTGACTGGAAATATTATTATTATTCTTTTTTTTAACTTGTTAATGTTTGGTTGTTCAACTGGCTGTTTCTCTCCCTTGTAGATAAAGGCAGACTTAGCATCTCCTGTCATTTACCAAATTTAACTCTTTTTTTTTCTTGATCTATGGCTGTTTTGATTCTATTGTTTGTAGTATAGTTTCAGATCACATTTTCCTTGTTTGCTGATTCGGCTTCTACGCTTTTGTCGTATTCTCGTTGTCTGTGTAGTAGCTTTTCCTTTGCGTTTTACATTTCATATTACACGAAAGTATTTTCCTGTACGCCACTTAAATTTCTTCAGTATGGAAAGCTTGCCTTAGTAACACATCTGCAGCTGAACAGAATCGTGGCACATTATGCTTTCATATATATTCCTGTAACTATGTCATTTCTGTAATTTTAATTTGGATACCTGAGACTATTTGTCACGAGAATATTAGCTTGTTATATGTAAAGAAGAGATATAAAGAAGCCTCCTCATGCAGCCAGAACACGACCGGAGCAAACTGCACCACGGGATTCCTATCAACTTTCTCAAATCCTTCTCTCTCTCTCTCTCTCTCTCTCTCTCGCATCCAACAGTACAGTTTGCCTCGGATTCCTCCTTGATGGTAAAGTTTCCATAAAAGTCTTTGGTGTGGTTCTCTGTCAGATGCTTTCTTGAAATCTAGATAGATACTCTCCACCCATCCTTCTCTTTTCTTTAATGTTTCTGCAGCTCTGTCATAGTACCTTAATAGATTAGTAACAAATGATTTACCCTTTCAGAGACCAAACTGCCTTTCTGTTATCATATTGTGTTCTTCCAGACCGTTTACCCAAACTTTTCTTGTCAGCTTTTCCAGTATCTTACAACACTGCAGTGGTTAATGATACTGGTCGGTAATTGAGTGGATTTTGTCTATTCCCTTTCTTGAATAACGGAACAATGTTTGCTTTCTTCCAAATTTGTGTGTGTGTGTGTGTGTGTAAGCTTGCAAGTCATCTTTGTCGCCAGGCGGATAGGCAGATTTACAGATGAGTGATGGTTTGGTGGGTTAAATGGATGGGTGGTTGGGTATTTAGAAAATAGATCCATGGGATATATGTCTCTGGGGAAATGGGTCTATGTAAGAAAGTAGGTCCAATGGGTAAAAATAGGTTCATGGGAGCAAATAGGTCAATGTGCAGGTGTAGTGATTCCCCATGAGGAGAAAATGCATCCACGATAAAAATAGGTCCATAAGGAAAGTAGGTTCATGGTGAACAATAGGTCCAGGGGGAAGGTATGACCCTGGGGGAAATAGGTCGAAAAATAGGTCCACATGGAAGTTGCCCATTAGTGAAAATAAGGTCAGTGGGGAAAATAGTTTATGAGGGTAGAGGCCCGAGGGGCAAATAGGTCCATGGAGGACAGTTGATCAGTGCAGGAACAGGTTCCAGGGAGAAAATAGGTGGGTGGGGGATTGACACTTAGAGGGTATTACCGGAGATGGCTTTATGTGCTGGGGTTTACTGTTACTGCATTTACATTTCCGACTGTTTTATATATATATATATATATATATATATATATATATATATATATATAACTAGGTGTCTTTTTTTTTTTTTAGCGTTCATATTCTTGTTATTTTTGGTGCCAGGCTGTTTCTTCTTTTTTTCTCTTAATTTTTGTATTTCGTATTGTTTTTTTAGTAGATTCATTTGGCTTTCCGCAGTATACTGTATGTCTCAGCAATTAATATTTTTGCATCTTTTGGTGTATTTTTCGTACTTTTTGATTAAATTACCTACCGTTATATATTTTACTGATTTATTGTATATGGTGTTAGTTGAATTTAACTTCAGCTTTATTATATTTATTGTTTTCTTCTCATGGCTGTACTTTTTGCATCTCTGTTTTGTTGGATTTTTTTTTTTTTTTTATAATTTATATTTTGTTTCCTTGAAATAGTTTCGTGTAATTTAACATTTTACGTCTGTATGTTATTGTTTTTTTTTTTCAGTTTTCCTGAATTGTTTATTTACAGTACATTATTTAAGTATCGTGTGGTATGTTTGACGGCATATTTTCCCCCCCGTTACACACACACACACACACACAAGTATCTTTATATGAGCCAAGCTCTGTACAAGGTTAGACTAAATGGTGTTCTAATATATATATATATATATATATATATATATATATATATATATATATATATATATATATATATATATATATATATATATATATATATAAAGAAGTTTTAAGTAAGACTTGATCAAGCAGAAAAGTCAACAAGCAACGAAGGAATGTGCACAATCAGCTGATCGTTGTTTAGTCTACAATCTGCCCCAGGGAATGTAAGTACTATATGCTCTTTTAGTACTGCGAAATGACCACATACTTTAGTAAAGCAAATTTGGAAAAGAAAAGGGATAAAGGTAGAAAGCAGGATGATGATTTCTACCAAGAACTGGTTGAAATGGAGACTCACAACAAACTGGTTGAGAGAGTACATAGGTTGGAGATGGCTTTTCAGAATGAGATTGATGAAATTAAGAAACAGATGCACTTGCAAAAGGAAGAAATAGAAAAATTAGGAAAGGAAGTCAACAAGAAACAACCATAAATGAGCTAACAGTTGAAGTGGGTACAATTAGGAGGAAAATTAGTGAAATGGCAAGTACAGTAGTCAACCACGAGAGTATTATGGAAGAGTTAAAAAATGATACAGAAACAATTAAGCAAGTAAGCAGTCTGATAGATCAAAGCAGTGATATTGAGGAGAAGATAACACAGGTGAATGAAGCTGTGCAAAGCTACAAAAATTATGTAGAAACCACTTATGCTGAAATGGTGAAAGTAAAGAAAAACTTGGAAACAAGGGTGGAAGAAAAAAGCATTAAAAAGGAAGTGAAAAGAATAATCCAAAACAATCCTAAGTTAGTCAGAGATTCAGTAGATATTAACAAATCCATAGTAATCACTGGTATAGAAGAGGAAGAAGTAAAAAACAAGATCTCAAGAGACAAAAAGGATGGCAAATGTAATGAGCATATTGAAAGAAGTATCAGAGGAAATCTGTAGTAAAGACATAGAGGAACACAAAAGGTTAGGGAAATACGAGAAAAGCAAGTCAAGACCCCTAAAGGTAACATTCCAGAGTGTAAACACCGTGGAGGAGATACTAAAAAATGCAAAGAACCTTATGGAAAAAGAGGAGTTCAAAAATGTATGGATAAAAAGGTGCCTAACACAAGAGGAACTGGAATTACTGAAAGAGAAGAGGGAGGAAGCAAAAACAAAAAATCAGGGAAGATCAGAGGACGCAACATGTAAGGGAAAACACCAGAAAAAGAGGACTCGATGTGCCCTCAATGCTAGATCTCATATTTACTAGGCAAGAAAACGATGTTGACAATTTAATATATCACCCTCCATTCAGCAAAAGCGACCATGCAGTACTAAATTGCAGTTTCAGGATTGCATATGACATAGATAACAGCAATGAAAGTTACAAAAAGAGCCTAAACTATAAAAAGGGAAAGTATCATGACCTAAAGAAGTACTTCTTAGAAATTGCTTGGGAAAAGGAGCTTAGAGGACAAGATTTAAATGCTACATATGAAAAATTCTGTGAACTTTATGAAATAGGAGTCCAGAAGTACATCCCACAGCACAAAGAAGCAGAAAAGAAAAGAAAGAAATGGTTCAATACAGAATGTAAAAAATCAAAAGAAAAAAGAGATTTCTTGTGGAATAGATACAGAAGACACAAGTGAGAGGGCATATAATAATTTACAAACATGCAAGAAACGATTATACAAGAATAAGGAGGGAAGCCCAAAAACAGTTTGAGGAGGATATCAATAAATAAAAGTAGTGATCAACCAAAGCTATTTTACAGCTACATCAGAAGCAAAACCAAAGTAAAAGATAAAATACAATCCATTACGGACGATGGAATCACCTGTACACAAGAGAAGGATATTTGTGAAGCACTAAACAAGAATTTCCAATCAGTTTTTACAGAGGAAAAAAATTTTGAGAGGGATTATGTGGAACATGCATGCCTACACATACTATCAGATATATAAACATCAGAAAAAGAAACACAGGAGGAGCTAAGTAAATTAGACAAAGGAAAAGCAAATGGTCCTTATGAAATTTCATGTTGGGTGCTACGTGAATGTGCAAAGGAGTTAAGTAAACCATTATTTTTAATTTTCAAGAAATCCTTGAGTCAAGGTAAACTACCTGATATCTGGAAGAAAGCAAACATTGTTCCCTTATTCAAGAAAGGGAATAGACAAAATCCACTTAACTACCGACCAGTATCACTAACCAGTGTTGTAAGCAAGGTATTAGAAAAGCTTATGAGAAAAGCTTGGGTAAATCACCTAGAAGAATACAGTATGATAACAGAAAGACAGTTTGGTTTCAGAAAAGGAAAATCATGTGTCACTAATCTGTTGAGCTACTATGACAGAGTAACAGACACATTACAGGAAAGAGAAGGATGGGTGGACAGTCTATTTAGATTTCAAGAAAGCATTTGACACAGTACCACACCAAAGACTTTTATGGAAACTGTACCATCAAGGAGGAATTCGAGGCAAACTGTATTGTTGGATGCAAGATTATCTCATGAAAAGAAAAATGAGAACAGTACTAAGGGGAAATTACTCATCAAGGAAAGAAGTGACTAGTGGAGTACCACAGGGCTCAATGCTGGCACCAATCATATTTTTAGTGTATATAAATGATATAGACAGTAACACTGGAAATGAAAGCTATCTGAATATGTTTGCAGATGATGCAAACATACAAAGGAGAATTATTAACACAGACTTTTGTAAAGAGCTACAAGAAGAATTAAATAAACTTCATGAATGGAGTAATACATGGCAAATGGAATTCAGTGTGGACATGTGTCATGTAATCAAGTTTGGTGAAAGTGGAAAAAGACCTGATTAGGATTATACATTAGGAAATAAAACCCTACACACATCAGAAAGAGAGAAGGACCTAGGTGTGATTATCAGTAACAGACTATCTCTGGCTGACCACATCAGTGAGAAGGTACGGAACATGTAGGCTATATACTGCTCGCCAATATGAGAATAGCGTTTACATACATAGATGAAGACATGCTAAGAAAGATAATAACATCATTCATGAGACCAACCCTGGAGTATGCATCAGTAGTCTGGAGTCCTCATCTAAAAAAACACATAGACAAGATTGAAAAAGTTCAAAGGGCCGCTACAAGATGGGTACCAAGCTTAAGGGATCTAAGCTACGAAGAAAGACTAAATAAACTGAATCTACCAACACTAGAGGAGAGAAGGAAAAGAGATGACATGATTATGCTATATAAATGCATATCAGGGAAGGAGAAAATAGACATAAATGATTACTTAACGTGTGGGGATGCATCAGCAAGAGGACACTGCAAAAAACTGCATAAAAAGAGGGGTGATAAAGACGTAAGAAAATTTAGTTTCCCAAATAGAGCAATTGATCAGTGGAATGCACTACCGAATGAAATAGTGTGTGCCAAAACAATTCACAAATTTAAGGATATGTATAATAAATATGGTTTAAGACACGGGACAGTACGAGCGTGACTCATTCTTGTAAGATACAATTAGGTAAGAACAATTAGGTAAGAGCACACACACACACACACACAACCGCTGGCTGTTTCTGGGAGGTTTAGTGCGCACTCACGTACATATTTGCAAAGATATCACCAGCTGTTTTGTGAGTGGCATCTCACACACACACACACACACACACACACACACACACACACACATACATCATTTGCTTGTATATCGGTGGTCTAGTACACACAGGCACACGCATGCTTTCATACACACATACATATACACAGAATTTCTCTTACACGTACACACACCTGCACATAGACGCATGCAGTAGTGCAGCTGTGCATACAGTATCCGCGTGTGCTGACCCGCTGAGATACAAATACTTGTGTGTTTATGTATGTATGGATGGATGTATATTCAGATACATGCATACATACATAAATACATACAAACATTTGTGTAAGTTGTGTGTATGTACAGTATTGATTAGAGAGAGAGAGAGAGAGAACTATAAATATAAATAACACACACATATATATATATATATATATATATATATATATATATATATATATATATATATCTTTCTCTGACGTCCACACTTGTATGTATTCGGCCAAACGCTCACACGCACACGCACACTAAGGTAATTAACGCACACACCGGGCTTCCAAACACACACACACACACACACAGTAAGGAAGTACCAGAGTTGGTGAAAAGGGATGGAAATGAAGTTAGAGTTTATGGTCATGTGTGCCACAGAGGAGAGGATACATATACTGTAGGTGGGGTGGTGAAAAGGAATAGTCGTTTGGGAGTGAGTGTGAAGGTGAGAGGAGGCGTAGAAAGCCAGGGATGTGATGGCAGGATATAGTAATTGTAAGTGAAGAGGCGAGGTAGGGAAGATGAGCATGTTGAAAAGAAGAACAGAAATGGAAGGGTAATGTACGGTTGGTGGTATTAGTATTAGTAGTGGCAGTAATAATGATAATTAATAATAATGTGTTGTAATAGTAGCTGCAACCCCAAGCTCATGTGAAGCTACACCCGGTGAACTGAGGACGAAGTTCACCGGGTGTAGCTCTGTACCATTCTTCTTTTCAGAGAACAGAGGAGACTGAGGGACGTTTGTATAGCCAGGCAGCTACACTTGGTGGTATCGCTGCCACCACGTGACGGTGTTCCTATCCAGCACCTGATGTACAGGTACATTAAAGATACACATGCAAAGGCTTGCACCTCGTGTATATTATGGTGGTCGGTGAAATCATTATACTTACAAACGTTGCCAGAGCGACCTAATTAGATGTCGCATATTATCCTGTGATTTTGGAAGACTTGCATAGTGAATGAATAGAGAGCTGGTTTATTGCAGTGTCACCGGGCATGGTGTTGGGAATGGCTTGTACTCTGTTGTAAGGACCTGCGAAGATTTCCTAGCACCTCTTTCTTAGTGATTTAGCACTTCAATAGGCTATCTTCGTGTGTGTGTGTGTCATATAATAATAATAATAATAATATATATTTTTTTTTTTATGTGGTAGGTGGGGGCGCGATGATAGGTGGGGGCGCTCACCATCCACACACTCAATGTAGTGCTGCTCTCGGGTGTCTGCCCTGTCCTTTCCTCCATCCTTCTTTCCTTCCGTCTTCTGTCTTTCTTTCCTTCATTCTTTCCTCGTCCTTCTGCCTACGGGTGACTTTACACTCCCTCTTCTGTCTTTCATTCCTTCATTCTTTCCTTTTCCTTCTGCCCATGGGTGACTCTACACTGAATGACAAGCCAAATGGTTTCCTGTACACCAGGAAACTATTTACTACGCTGGGTGGTAACCATATAACCAAATATTCGCGCCTGGTGGTTTAGTGGGTAATTATTGTGCTCCAATCGGATTGAGCCGGTGAAGGTTTATATCAAAGGGATGGTTGGGGTTTATTGCTCACATATTACCACTCAGGGATGAGTGAGGCTGGTCACTCATCTTAAATGTCAGGACCAACTGCCTAGCCCCGGGCTCCTACGCTCCTCATGGGGCAACGTAGGATTGGATGATGGATGGATGGATGGATTATTATTATTATTATTATTATTATTATAGTTATTATCATAGCCAAGAAGATTATGCTTTTGCCCGCATTTCTTTGTTTGTCTGTCTGTCAAGAAGTTATGATTGGATTTCGACGAACTTTTGTGGAAAGGTGGGCCATGGGCCAAGGAAAAAATTATTAAATTTGGTGGCGGATCCGGATCCGGAGTATCCCGCACAAAATCTCCAGAAGTTGTCAATAAATTTCAATGAAATTCTGTGAAAAGGTGGGCCATGGACCAAGAAAGAATTGATTAAATTTTGGGGTGGATCCGGATACAGATCCGGATCCTGTATCCAAGGAACCAGGTCTGGATCCTTTTTAATGGCAATGACTGGTGGAGGTATGCGCTCTTTGAGTGCTTTCTAGTTACTATTGTTATTATTATTATTATTATTAAAATTGCGTTGTTGTTGTTGTTATAAAGATAATTTATAATTGGACAGTCATCATCATAATCACCACAACATTCACTCCAACCCAGCCATTGTGTCCCAAACCTCGGCACTGTCAACAGCCACTCCTACACCCGTGTTGATGTGTGGCTCATGACACCGATGAACCAGTTTGCCGCAGGTGTAGCTGACACTATACCAATGTGTGACCTCCAAGATAAGTAGATAATGAAAACAACCATCCATCCATCATCCACTACTACTACGTTGCCCCATGAGGAGCGTAGGTGCCCGGGGCTAGGCAAGTTGGTCCTGACATTTAACATAAGTGTCCAACCTTACTCATCCCTCAGTGGTATTACGTGAGCAATAAACCCCAACCACCGCTTAGATATAAACCTTCACCGGCTCAATCCGATTGGAGCGCCACGACTACCCACTAAACTACCAGGCGCCATAATTTGGTTATATGGTTACCACCCAGCGTAGTAAATAGTTTCCTGGTGTACAGGAAACCATTCGGCTTGCCACTCAGTGTAGAGTCACCCATAGGCGGAAGGAAAAGGAAAGAATGAAGTAAAGAAAGGCAAAAGAGGGAGTGTAAAGTCACCCGTGGGCGGAAGCATGAGGAAAGAATGAAGTAAAGAAAGACAGAAGACGAAGGAAGGAAAGGATGGAGGAGAGGAAAGGGCAGACATCCGAAAGCAGCACTACATCGAGTGAGTACAGTATATGGTGAGCGCCTCCACCTACCACAAGATAATGAGAACGCATCAGAATATATGGAAGTAACTTGAGAATGTAATGCCATAGTTTCTTCTCGTTTATGCCGCCCATAGTTTTTCGTTTCATATTTTTTCTTATCTGAGCCGTCATTTGCCAACGTTGTAAGAATATCTGACCTGAAGAAGAACAACAACAAAAGTGGAAGTGGTTTGATAAATGTTTAAGTTTCTCATTTAGTTGTAGGTTTTTCTTTCTTTTTTCTTTGAGATGTCATTTATATAGGAACTGTGAGTGCTTCCTATATTAAAAGTTATTGTTGCGTAAGACTTTGATGCAAACCATTACTGCCCATCTTCATAGTAAATACTCCCCATCACCATTATCATCCTAGTCTGTTCCTCCACTATGCTCTTTCACACACACACACACACACACACACACACACACACACACACACACACACACACACAAATATATATATATATATATATATATATATATATATATATATATATATATTGTTACGGAACAGAGAAAGATAATGTGCACTTTAAGTGAGAATACGAAGAGTCACTACTGTCCCGTAAAGTTCCAGGTTCAAAACAAAAGAGTTAGGTAAAATTACAAGTTAAAGTTTAATGCTTAAACTAACAACAAAACATTCAGGACTCATAAGGATAATGTAATGGCAAATAAACAGGTTAAATATATGGTTAACTGCAATAGCCTCTATTAACACGAAATTAGCAAGAGTAAATTTATCTAAGTCAGCCCTGATAAAATGAGATACCAGATAATACTCAGTGAATGCCAGATAAATTATTACAGATACAAACTATTATCAAAAATGACTGACAAAGAACCCTACATAAATTACAAACTTCACCAGGCCCACAAATTAAACCCATGCTATACAGTACAAGAACAAAATGCAACAACGGTTATACTCTAATTACACACAGCTGCTAGATGTTTGGAGATTTCTTGAGCACTCACAATAATAATATCTGTACAGGGGAGGACAGAGATGTGAACAAAATGAGGAGCAGATCTAAGTGGCAATGATGTAGAGACTGAGCTCATTATATAGGGGCCAGCAGAGCATGATACAACTTGTAAGAAGGACGCGCAAATGAAGCCATGGGGACAAAGAGCTGAAAATCCCGCTCTGGATAACAGAGAGAACGACTTACTCTACTATACGGTAGAAGGGGGGAACTGAGGCAGAACACGCTCGTGATCAAACATGCAGCAACTGTGCGTTAAAATTACACAAAGGATGATGAAATCATAGGCTATGTAACACCTCCCCACAAAGAAAAAGAAATTTACAAAGGAAATTTCTTATTACTCTAAAACAATCTGTATATGGCATTACAGACCATGCAAAGGTCTTTCCTAATGTTACAAAAAATGAGATCTCCCTAGCACGTTCAGTCATAGGTACTTGCCAGTATCCCTTTAACAAATCAAACTTACTTATGTACCTAGCCTTTCCGATCTTGTCTATGCAATCTGCCACACGAGGGAGAGGGTAAGTGTCTGTTTTGGTTATCTGATTAACACGTCTGTAGTCGATGCAAAGCCGCTGTGACCCACCTGGCTTAGGGACCAGAGTGACAGGAGAACTCCACTCGCTCTGACAGGGCTCAATCATCTTGTGGTCCAACAGGTAGCCAAGCTCCTTCTGGATGAGAGGAACTTTCACTGGGTTCACACGGTAAGGAGGCAATTTAATTGGCTTTGCGTCTCCAACATCGACATCATGCATCAACACAGTGGTTCTTCCTGGAGTAGCACGGAACACTTGCGGGTACTCCTGCAGTAATGCCGAAAACTCCTGCCTTTCCTTGGGAGGTAGATGAGAAAGCTTAGTCTGGAGATCATTCATGATATCAGGATTCTTCCCCAAACTATCACTCAGGCTCATACTGCATGGGAGAGCTTCACTTGCAGACTCGGGTGGAACAGCTACAGTGCAGACTGGATTATTTTCGTCCCGCCTGTGATATAACTTTAGCATGTTGATGTGACATAGTTGCTTGCTCTTTCTACGATCTGGTGTGGCGATGACATAGTTGACATCACTGAGTTTCTTCTCCACGAAATAAGGACCACTAAACTTGGCTTGAAGAGGTTGCCCATGAACTGGTAGCAGAATCAAAACCTGATCTCCTGGCTGAAAGTGGCGTAACCTGGACTTCTTATCATACCAAGTCTTCATCTTCTCCTGAGCAGCTCCTAAATTCTCTCTCGCCAGCTGTAAAGCAGTGGACAGCCGTTCTTTGAACTTCATCACATACTCCAGCAGGTTGACGTCATCTTCCTCCGACAGCCAGCATTCCTTGAGTAACTTAAGGGGTCCTCTTACTTCATGGCCAAACAGTAGTTCAAAAGGTGAGAAGCCCAGTGATTCATTTGGAGATTCTCTTGCAGCAAACACAACGAATGGAAGACCTTTATCCCAGTCTTTCTGATGTTCCAAACAGTATTTCTTGAGCATCGATTTGAGTGTTTGATGATATCTCTCCAACGCTCCTTGGGTCTGGGGATGGTAAGCTGAAGACGTGATCTGGGTGATGCCCAACTCTTTCAGAGACTGCTTGAAAACATTCGACATGAAATTACTTCCCCGGTCTGACTGTACCTCCTTGGGCAGACCAAACTTTGTGAAGAACCCTAGCATTTCCTTAACCACGTTCTTTGCTGAGATGTTTCTAAGTGGAATGGCTTCAGGATAACGAGTAGCCATATCAATCATGGTCAACACATAAGAAAATCCTGAAGAAGTCTTAGGAAGAGGGCCCACAACATCCTCCAACATACGGGTGAAAGGCGCCTCAAAAGGAGGAATGGGAACTAGAGGTGCAACCTTTTCGGTCTGATTACACTTCCCCACAACTTGACAGGTGTGACAAGACTTACAATACCAGGAAACATCCCTGAAGATACCTGGCCAGTAGAAGTGTTTCAAAATGCGTGCCACAGTCTTCCTCACTCCAAGGTGTCCTGCCAAACTGGAATCATGAGCCACTCTAATGATATCCTGCCTACAAACACGAGGGATGACAACTTGATGTACAACCTCCCATTCACAGTCGGCTGATGCTGTTGGGGGTCTCCACTTCCTCATAAGTACTCCTGACTTTACATAATAACAAGTAGAAGCACCGGCTGACTCTTCTTCACTGTAAGCAGAGTTAGCTAGACCTTTCAACTCAGGGTCAGCAACCTGCAACTCAACCAACTCTTGACGAGACAAATTATCAACACTACGGGGTACTGCCTCATCTGGTGAGTGGTCCAAATTAGCAACAAAAGTGTCAGCTAGGATAACATCATCATCATCATTATCCTCTAAATCACCAGTAACTTTAGACTTAGCCCTAGTGACAGCACATGCAGGGAACACATCAGGGACATCACAATCCTGGGCCGCAGCCACTGGCTCACTAGACAACTGAGGAGCTGGACACACTTGACTTCCACCAATATCATTTCCAAGTAAGAAAGTTACACCTGACATTGGGAGTGTCTCAACCAACCCAACTATAACGGAACCATTAACAAAACCAGACTCTAAATTCACTCTGCACAGAGAGACAGAGAAGTAATTATTCCCTACACCTTGTAAGATTACAGTTTCATCAGAGGAATTAACATTAGAGCCTAGAACACTGGTCAGCATAAGGGATTGGCAAGCACCTGTATCACGATATATTTGAACTGATTTCCTGTCATTACTGTCCAGAGGACTGACAAAACCATCAGACAGGAAATTAGCACATGAACTCTTGAGAGTGTCACCCACATTACTGCTCAAAAGAGGAGCTCCATCATGAGAATTTAAGTTACCCCTCAAAGCAGGTTCAGTTAACTCAGTTAAAGAATTCTGGGAACTCTCAAGAGTGGACACTAGACCAATTGACTGAATATTTAAAGACTCCTTTTTGTTCACATCACGCTCTCCTGAAACATCTCTCCGTAGTATGACCAAGCTTACTACAATAAGTACATTTACTTTTCTGAAATCTAGAGGTGAAGCTGGTATTTACTTCCTGAGAAACATCATCCTTATTCTCTTTCCTGTTACCTGTACTCTGAGTAGAGGCAACGTACTTACTCTCAGCTTTCCCTTTTTCTTTAGAATATCTCTTGTGAGTGAGAACATATTCATCAGCTAAAACTGCAGCATCAGACAAATTATCTATTCTTTTCTCATCAAGATATAGGCTTACATCTTTATAAATACACCTCTTGAAGTCCTCCAGCAAAATCATCTGCTTAAATTTACCAAAATCAGAATCCACATTCTTAGAATTTAACCACTGCTCTAACAGATCTTCTTTGATTTTTGCATACTCAACATGGGATTGCTTATCTTGCTTGTAAGTTGTCCTAAATTTTACTCTATAGGCTTCAGGAACAAGCTCATAGGCCTTAAGAATCAAGCTCTTAACTACATCATAATTATCAGACTGATCCTGAGGCAAAGATGCATAAGTTACTTGAGCTTTACCGGTGAGAACAGTTTGAAGGAGTACTGTCCAATACTCCTTAGGCCAATTAAAACCTGTAGCTACCCTCTCAAACAACTGAAAATACTTTGTTAAATCAGATTCATTAAAAGGAGGGACAAGTTTAACATTTTTAGCCACATCAAAATCATCAGAGCTAGATGATCCAGTTCCACCTTGTTTCATGCGATACTCATGGTCTGCCTGAATCCTGGCAAGTTCAACTTGTGCCTGAGCCTGTATCTGTGCCTCCTGAATCCGAACCTGAGATTCCGCCTCCTTAGCCTGAGACTCAGCCTCCTTAGCACGTGCTTGAAATTCAGCCTCCTTAACACGAGACTCCGCCTCCTTAGCACGAGCCTCCTGCAGGGCTAGCTGTAACTTAGCTAATTCAATCTGCGTTTGCTCATTTGGAGGAGTTACATTAAACAAGCTCTTATTAATCATGCCAACAATTTGATCTTTAGAATGATGAGAGTGAACTGCAATTCCCAATTGTTGAGCAACAAGCTTAAGTTCATTCTTTGTTCTGTTTTCTATATCACACACTGTTTGCACATTTGACAAAAAGTCCTTGGCTTCATCAAGTGTAGTAATAGTAGACATAATTAATAAGTAACAGTCACAAAATATCAAGCAATATCCTTATGATAATATCCTGAATATCCTGATATGAGGTCGCCAAATTTATGTTACGGAACAGAGAAAGATAATGTGCACTTTAAGTGAGAATACGAAGAGTCACTACTGTCCCGTAAAGTTCCAGGTTCAAAACAAAAGAGTTAGGTAAAATTACAAGTTAAAGTTTAATGCTTAAACTAACAACAAAACATTCAGGACTCATAAGGATATGTAATGGCAAATAAACAGGTTAAATATATGGTTAACTGCAATAGCCTCTATTAACACGAAATTAGCAAGAGTAAATTTATCTAAGTCAGCCCTGATAAAATGAGATACCAGATAATACTCAGTGAATGCCAGATAAATTATTACAGATACAAACTATTATCAAAAATGACTGACAAAGAACCCTACATAAATTACAAACTTCACCAGGCCCACAAATTAAACCCATGCTATACAGTACAAGAACAAAATGCAACAACGGTTATACTCTAATTACACACAGCTGCTAGATGTTTGGAGATTTCTTGAGCACTCACAATAATAATATCTGTACAGGGGAGGACAGAGATGTGAACAAAATGAGGAGCAGATCTAAGTGGCAATGATGTAGAGACTGAGCTCATTATATAGGGGCCAGCAGAGCATGATACAACTTGTAAGAAGGACGCGCAAATGAAGCCATGGGGACAAAGAGCTGAAAATCCCGCTCTGGATAACAGAGAGAACGACTTACTCTACTATACGGTAGAAGGGGGGAACTGAGGCAGAACACGCTCGTGATCAAACATGCAGCAACTGTGCGTTAAAATTACACAAAGGATGATGAAATCATAGGCTATGTAACAATATATATATATATATATATATATATATATATATGGATGGTCCACAAAAACAAACCATTTCAGATTTTCTCTCCACAACTTTTACTTCATGACGATCAATATCATAAACTTTTGACAGAAATTTGAGAGAAATAGGATAATATTTAGAGGTCGCAATGTTGCCTCCAACTTATCCTTTATGGGTCATATGTTACCACATTGGTAAGAGAGCAGAGTAGCTTGAATAGCGTTGTGGAATCTCTTGCTAGTGGTTTTTCTTCATCAGGGCCGCCTTGGACGATGCAGGGATCTGCTGTCGGTGTTCTGCTACGAGACGGAGAAATTGCTCTTGTTCTTCGTCCCTAGTCAGTGCTGTGTTGTAAGTTTGTATCAAAGCGATTGCCCTCTCTGCAACGTCGTTGACGCACTGAAGATTGCTGGCAGCTGCCCGAAGTTCTAAGTAGGAGGAATCTCTGCACCAACTGGACGGAGGCTGCTTCAGAAAGCCTGCTTTCGCCGGCTCCTCCCCGCCGTCTCGAAGTAGGTTGAAGAATGCTATTGTCCGTTTCGTGATACAATTTGGCATGTCAGGGATTTCATTGTCACCTATTTGCTTCCGCCGTGTGTTGTTCAAAATTTTCTGGCGTTCCAGGTTCTCCACCATCTTGAGTTTTGTGGCATCATCCACAAGGTCATCAAACAAAGCCAAGCCTGCCAATGCTCAGATAAATACCAAAGGTGTCGGCGGAAAGCCTTGCTGGCTAGATTTGATATGGCATGATCCGGATAGTTTTTCAGTGCCTGAAGAAAGGAGACATCACTGAAACGTGCCTTGATTGCCAAGTTAGCTTCATTCCAAAAACGTGCATACACAAGGGCGATGAAGAGGCTTAAGGACCGGATTGCCTTTGCATCTCGAGAAATCAACTTGAAATGTTCCTGGAAGAGATCGATTTTAAGACAGTACAGTGCCTTTCCCATGAACCTAGCATGATTAGTTGCTCCAGGAGGATGGAATGTGGCGTTCTCATCTCCACTAAGGAACACTATGCAAAGCTCGGGGAGCTCTTTTTAATCTGCTCGTGGATGCTTGTCTTGCTCGAGAACTGCCTTCAGGTACTTGAGTGACTCAGAGCGAGATTCCATCAGTCCCATTTCAGTAAATACCTGATCACCCGGTGACCTGTACGCTTTGTGTTCGATTTCTGACCAGCTGTCTTGGAACCGTTTGAACAATCCTATTTCTGGCCCACTGGTGGTCCCGAAAGCTGCTCTGAAGACATTTGTGAGCACTATCTCATGGACATGGTGTCTGAAGGCAAGCCATACCAGCTCCCGTCCCAGCCCTTCCTCAATCAAGACACACGCGCCTTGATGCAAACCAGTGTTTGAGGCAGTTGTATAATACACGAGGCCCTGAACATGGGGGCACTAAGACCACTGACTCAAAACTGACAGGCGTGCGTGTGCCTGTGCTTTTCCCGTTCCTCTCTCCATCTTGGGCACACCAAGCAGCTTCTCGATCTCGTCACATCCAGTGATCAAGATTGCTATGCGATCCACATTACGGCGGCATCCTGAGAATTCGACAAATACCTTTCCATCCTAGTGTAGTAGAATGGGGCCATCAACAGCAAAAGCTTCATGGTCAGCTGCAGAAATCGCAGCCCATGCATGTCTTCGTGATTGCCGAATGGGGCTCCGTGACAAAGTCAACTCTTCAAGATTGTGACCCAATGCTTGTGCAATGGCTCCAGCAACAAAGGCTGCTCCACGGTCAGGTAGATTGACACCGTCAAAGGCTGATGCCCCTGAGAGTGCTGAAGATTTTTGTGATGCGCCTTCGTTTAGGCTTCTGTGCTGTCGATGCAGATGATTGGTAGTCTTCATCCTCAGACTCTTGCGAAGAAGAAGAGGGGGAGAGCTCCTTATCTTGGGTAAAACCTCTCATCTCCCTCGCTTCATATCTAGCTATCCTTGCGGCTTCCTGCTCTTCACGGGCTCGCTTCCGTGCTTCCTTCCCAGTTTGGATCATGTCTGTCCCTGCCATACTGCATGAATTGACATCCTGGCGCTGCATGATATAAAATTCCCTATCTTCTTCATTCCTCATCTTCTCAAGAGCATCCTTAACTCCAATATCAAACAGACTTTTCAAATTTTCTTTGAACTCCTGTTCCTGTTCTCGGCAGCTCTCGAGGGAGATTGTACGCACTTTCTTCACATTTTGACAGGCCTTGAAGAGTGCATCCAGTTTTCGAATGCATGAATCCAATCTCTGAGTAGGTATTCGAGCCCTCTCCCAAACTTGCGCGAAAGCCTTTGCTGTTTCATGCAGACTTTTCCTTATAGAGAGACCTTGCTCGTGGTGGAAATGCTGTGAGACACACAGAACATCAAGACATGTTGGTAGGCGAGCAGTGCAAATCCTTTCTTGAGGGGAACCCAGCAACCACCTGCACTTGGTACCACTACAAGTACACTTTGACATAATTTCTGTGGACAGTAGAAAACAATAAAATTATTGTGACCCCTAAATTTGCGAATTAGGACCTGAAATTTTTCCTTGACAGATAACATAGTAAATGTAACAAGTGTGAGAACATCCAGGATTTAAAAAAGGTTTTTGCATGTACACTGTGGACCAGTCAAATATATATATATATATATATATATATATATATATATAAATATATATATATATATATATATATATATATATATATATATATATCAGCCGTTTGAGTGTCCACTGCAGGACCGGCCTATCCCGACCGAATTGGGGACGATACAACCAATGTATCTCTACCAACTGGCTTAGGCTGTCTGGTAGAGATTGTATGTAGGGTGAGAAGTGCTTGTAAGTTTAAGTGTAGTGTTGGAGTGCCTTTGGATCTGTGTGTAGTCTGTGAACCAAGTGTAAGCGGCCCGCGTAAGCCGACTGGGTGCAAGCATATTTAATAGTATGCGACACTAGTTCAGCCACAGCACACCTGATGTCCGCCAAGCAGTACGTGGCCAGAAGAATGCTCCCAAAATTTATTACCCTGACGGGGCGCGAACTCTCGTTCTTAAGTGTACGAAAACGCACACATTACCACTGTACCACAGAGGCTCCATATATATATATATATATATATATATATATATATAT
Organism: Coenobita brevimanus; assembly: GCF_032717465.1. Taxonomy (NCBI): domain Eukaryota; kingdom Metazoa; phylum Arthropoda; class Malacostraca; order Decapoda; family Coenobitidae; genus Coenobita; species Coenobita brevimanus. Next base: position 21,232,349 of record NC_137010.1, on the reverse strand, counting down.
ATATATATATATATATATATATATATATATATATATATCCGTCATCCAATCCAGTCTTGCCCCGTGAGGAGTGTAGGAGGCCGGGGCTAGGCAAGTTGGTCCTGACATTTAAGATGAGAGTGACCAGCCTCACTCATCCCTGAGTGGCATTACGTGAGCAATAACCCCAACCATTCCTTGGATATAAACCTTCACCGGCTCAATCCAATTGGAGCACCGCAATTACCCACTAAACCACCAGGCGCCATAATTTGGTTGTATGGTTACCACCCAGTTTAGTAAATGGTTTCCTGGTGTACAGGAAACCATTCGGCTTGTTACTCAGTGTAGCCTACTGTAGAGTCACCCATAGGCAGAGGGAAGAGGAAAGAGTGAAGGAAAGAAAGACAGAGAGGGAGTGTAAATTCCCCCATAGGCAGAAGGAAGAGGAAAGAATGAAGGAAAGAAAGACAGAAGAGGGAGTGTAAAGTCACCCGTAGGCAGAAGGAAGAGGAAAGAATGAAGGAAAGAAAGACGGAAGAGGGAGGATGGAAGAGAGGAAAGGGCAGACACACAGAGCAGCACTACTTCGAGTGAGTGGATGGTGAACGCCCCACCTACCACACACATACATACACACACACACACACACACACACACACACACACACACACACACAGATATATATATATATATATATATATATATATATATATATATATATATGCTTTATAGATAGATAGATAAATAAATAGATATAGGCCTATATATATATATATATATATATATATATATATATATATATATATATATATATATGTGTGTGTGTGTGTGTGTGTGTGTATATATATGTACGTATGTATGTATGTATGCATGTATGGCTATACCAGTGCCACCACGGGAAGGCACCCCTGTCTGGTACATAAAAGAACCTTTAATGTATTATATACGTGCGGTAGACTGGATCTGTTTTGGCCTGAATATACATCCATCCATCCATCATCCAATTCTACATTGCCCCATGAGGAGCATAGGAGCCCGGGGCTAGGCAGTTGGTCCCGATATTTAAGATGAGAGTGACCAGCCTCACTCATCCGTGAGTGGCATTGCATGAGCAATCAACCCCAACCATCCCTTGGATATAAACCTTCACCGGCTCAGTCCGATTGGAGCGCAATAATTACCCACTAAACCACCAGGCGCCAATATTTGGTGATATGGTTACCACCCAGCGTAGTAAATGGTTTCCTGGTGTACAGGAAATCATTTGGCTTGTCACTCAGTGTAGAGTCACTCACAGGCAGAAGGAAGAGGAAAGAATGAAGTAAAGAAAGATAGAAGAGGGAGTGCAAAGTCACCCGTAGGCAGAAGGACAAGGAAAGAAAGAAGGAAAGAAAGCCAGAAGAGGATTGAAGGAAAGAAGGATGGAGGAGAGGAAAGGGCAGACATCCGACAGCAGCACTACATCGAGTGAGTGGATGGTGAGTGCCCCCACCACCACACACCTGAATATCATTAAAAAAAAAAAAAAATGGATGTAACATGTCCACAAATGATGCAGTACTAAACCAATGTGACCATAACGCGTCGGATACGCTTTTTTTTTTTTTTTTTTTTTTTTTTTTTTTTTTTTTTGTAGCTGTGTCAGACCGTCTGGGACTGATGGGAAGAAAATGCCAAACTGTACATTGTGACCCAAAGCGTAAATGGAGTTAGTATTTAACCTTTCTGCCGCGATGCGTATCTAAATGCTGAATAAAAGTATCTCACATCAGCCAAACAAATTTCATCTATTAATCCAGTCTTCTTATCCCATCAGGAACGTAGGGGCACAGGGCTGGGCTACTTAGTCCTGACATATAAGGCAAAAGTACCCAGTCTCTCGCACCCGAATGGTACTAAGTAATAAACCCCAGACCCCCTTTGGATGTAAACCCTAATGAGCAACATCGGATTGGAATGCCGTAACCCATGAGACCACCAGGCGTCGTGCTAAATGCCAACTGTCTGTAGCATTATGGTGCCGAAAGTGTTATAAACCTCAGGTGACAGAAATGGTCCTGAGTTGATGTGAGTGTATCTGAACAAGACCGAAATAAACCGAAACAGACAAGTGGCTAAAGCAAATTAGAGTGTTGCATAAGACTGATTATTGACTTAATGTTACACGATAGATAAAATTAGGTTGATCCAGTTTCAGTTGGCTAACTCACCCTAGGGTACTTAAGACTCAAAGCTAGAGTCGATAAAATGAGGCATTGCTTGGTTAAGCTATGATAGATAAGGTTGTCTACTTAGGCTAGATCGGGTTGGATTCGTTACGTTAGTTTAGGTTGGGTTAGGTTAGATTATGCTAGATTCCATTTGGTTTGATCATAGTTTATTAGTATGCCATTTTTAAAGGCCAGGGTCGATTAGATTGTTATTAACTTAGTTTGAAGCATGCCAGACAGTGGATTAGCTTAAGTTTTGTAAAGTTAGTGTAACTAGTAGAGAAATTCAGGCTAAATTACGTTCTGCTAGCTTATATTGGCTATAATACATCATCATCCATCTTTATTATGATGATGCTGATCGTCATCATTTTCATTATTGTCATCGTCAACAGCCTGAGTCAATCCACTGCAGAACAAAGGCCTCTCACATCATTTTCTCGTTGACCTTATGAGATGTTAGTCGCTACACCCAGGGCCTGCAAATCTCCGAGCTTAATCTCTGCATTGTGTTCTCTGTCTGCCTCTTCCTCTCATTCTATTTCCGAGTTGCCACTCAGTTACACAGATTTTCCAGCTATTACCAGTTTTACGCAAGACGACCAGTCTGCACACTATCCATTTCTGGTTTTTAATTGTGGTGGTTACATCGTTTGCTCTCGTCTATCCCCTTATCGAAGAAGTTCTCTTTTTATCCTTCAGTGTGATGCCTAACACAATCCTGTCCATTCCTCCATAACTGTTTCTTGGCAGATAATTTTATTTTTTGTGCCATGTTTTGTACTTTGTTTACCATTTATTCATTAATTCATTCTAACCGTGTCTAAGTTTACATTCCAGGTATATAATTGGCTCCAGGTGTTTCAGTGGTGTGGCAGGACCTCATTACCCCTTTCAGTGCCATGTACTGTTTTGGTCCTACTACCCCTCACACGATTATATTTATAGTAATCCTTTAAATCTGGTGACCTATTTTAAAGAGTATACTTGTTGATTTCAGAAGATTTTATTAAACTTAGGGGAGACTTTTCGATTTTGATGGGAAAGGTAGGTGCAGCCATATTAAATTCCTCCATTAAAAAACCCTTTGTATGTCGTATGAAATTGTCTGAAGGTAGCAAGACTAAAAATAAATAACGTCCTGGTTCTGAAAGGGTTAAGAGACCCATGGGCTGTATTCTCGTCGGCTACGGTGGCTTTCTATCACTTCTTGCTCACTACTTTATACTGGATATGACACGTTGATATTCTGTCCTTTGCCGTCTATTTAGTCCGTGTCGGTATAACAGAGATATAAACAGCATAAAGGGCAATGCTGAGGTATAATCACTAAAAAATCACTAGGGAAAAGGTGTTAGCAGGTTTCCTTAGATTAGGAGGATGTGTGTCCTGTACTGAAGGGGTTAGATGGGACGTCCACCGCTTCACTACATTACCGTGACATTAATATTAATGCTGTCCTCAGATAATTGTTTTTAGCTTCATGTCATTAGTCCGGTGATACACTTTGTACCAGCCGCGATAGCGAAGCTGCTATTGTTTTCTGTTTGTGTGTGTCTGTGTGTCTGTTAGCACGATAACTTAGCAATCGCTCAAGATATCACAAAATTTTACAGGTGTGTAGTAGGGAAAAAAAAAAAAAAAGATCTCGAGTTCGAAATTGGTGAAAGTAGGTCAAGGTGTGTGTGTCTGTTATTACGATAACTTGGCAACCACTCAAGACCTCATCACAAGATTTAACAGGTGTGTAGTAGGGATGAAAATCTCCTAGGAATATAGTTTTCAGTTTGTCTGTCTGTGTGTCTGTTAGCATGATAACTTCCCAACCGCTTAAGATATCATCACAAAATTTTACAGGTGTGTAGTAGGGATGAAAATCTTCGAGTTCGAAATTGGTTAAAGTAGGTCAAGGTCATATTCCGCGCCGTGCTAGATATGTATAGGTCGCGGTTGGAGTGATTCCCCCCCTCAGGAGGGCCTCTAGTTTTAATTGCCCTTCTACCACCAGGCGATTTAATCTACGACAAACCTCCTGGTTAGTAAAGGGATTTATGAAGACTAGCTAACCCCCTCCTGTTCGCAAAGTCCATCACAGGGTGAAGAAAATCGTCGGGAGGTGTCATGAGCGTGAAGGGGTTCAGGGAAGGCTACTGTATGGTGGTAAAAGGTTGGAATGAAGGATGACCCTATAGCAGTAATATCAGCTTCCATAGGCCTAACATGACATCAGAGTGGACAAAAATTATAGTCTATGTATATTTTGTCGTGATGTGAGTGTAGTCTGTAGGGGAGTTTGGCCTATGTATAGACATCAGAAGTTCCCTCGCTCAGATTCACGGTTTTCATGTGGCAGTTTTGATGTTGATCCCTTCAGTGCGATGATGTCTTCTGTCTCGTTGTATTCTTGGTGCCACCATATTGTATTCGGCTTGGGAGGGAGCAGCTGGTAGTGACGCTGCTACAAATAGTCTCCAGTAACTTCTTCACTATGCTGACCCTTTTTTGATATTTTATTCTTGTTATTTGCCAGACTATTTTATTCATGTTAGGAGAGACCATTCCCAGAGTTTTCCCCTGTGAGAGAGAGAGAGATTGTAGGTGGTGGTGTAGTGGATAGGCTCTTTGGTTCAGTCGTACTTGCTGCAGAGAACTATTGGACAAAAGAACTGGTTAATGCCTTGCTTGTTGCTTCTGCATGTGGACCTACTCATACATCCTTAAAATACCGTCACTGCTACCAGGACAGCAGATACGAGTGTAACAGGCCCAGTGTTTCGCAATAGAGATAATATTAATAATAGTAATAATGGTAATAATAATAATAATAATTATAATAATAATAATAACTATAATAATAATAATAGTAATAATAATAAAAATAATAATAATAATAGTAATAATAATAATAATAATAATAATAATAATAATAATAAATGTGGTATTAGTAGCAGCACCAGCAGTAGCAGTAGTAGTAGTTATAGTAATAGTAGTAATAATAATAATAAGAAGAAGAAGAAGAAGAAGAAAGAGAAGATGAAGAAATGTAGTATTAGTAGCAGCACCAGCACCGGCACCAGCAGCAGCAGCAGCAGTAGTAGTAGTAGTAGTGGTAGCAATAATAATAATAATAATAAAAGTCTTTTGCTTCTCAAAAACGTCCATTCTCCCAAAGGAAGTCCCTGGTGTTTGAAACACATTTGCACCTTTAAACTGCAAGAATTTTGACATCATTATGGGACCCTGCTGGTAGCAGGAGCCAGCCCACTGACACAGTAGTCTCTGAGTCACTCGCTGCAACCACGGACGGCCACTCGTTGTAATCGGGATAGACCTGGGCCAGGCTGGCAAGGCGGCTCCAACAATCTCCCTTGTGCCTAACTGGATGTTTTATGATGTTTCCCAAGGATCTGAGTCATTCGCAAAAATTACTGAGGATTTTTGTGAATACCTTAAGGTTCTTTCTCATTTTAGCCCTTTTTTGTTCCTTTTTAGGTCAAGAGTCCCCAGTGATCCTTCAATACACAGCCTGTTTTTTTTTTATTTTTTTTATTTACTATGCAGTACAGACTTCATATGCAGAAGTGGCCAAGTGGTGACGTTTGAGGGGTGCTGTATACCAACCCTTTGTTGTTATACCCATGTTAGATGGATTATTGGACTTCATCTCGATGAGAGGTTCTCCACAAGCCAAATAATTATTTGGCAGTAACAAAAATAAGCAGATCGTGAAAGGCGTCATCTTGCTGAAGGGAGGCGGTGGCCAAATCAGTAGCAAGGTGACTTGCAGTCCTAATGAACCCAGGCTTGGCTGGGGCAAGGAACAGTTTAAGGATCTGAATTAATTTAAAATAGACTTTACTGATGTACCCTGTGACCCGCCAACATGTAAAAATACTCCTGCTAATACTTGTATGACACAGTCCGAGCAGGCTTTCAATATACAGTAGATGGTGGGTGTTAGCGCCGAAGTGATGACATATGGGTAGTATGCAGATATAGTATGTATTAGAACTTCTGGGCCTGAGGGCTGTGAAGCCTATGCCCAGAGTCGGGGAAAAAAAAAAAAATCGTAGCCCTTCTGTCTGGTGGGATCTCTCTCAAGCCGGATAAAATCGACTTCATTTTTTGCCAGGTTCACAGGACGCCAGGTTAATGAGAGCAAAGCGGGTTTGTTCTTGTTCTTGTTGGAGAACACTTAATTGGAGTAACAGCAAAAAGACTTAATCCTACAGCACTAATTTTCACGGTATGCTCTCGTGGCGCCTCCACGTCCACCACAAGTCCAGGTCATCATACCTATTTTTTTTTTTTTTTTGTACCTCCACGTCCATTCCTTCGGTTCCTTCCCCCAGTCCCCCAGCACCTTCTCTCTTGGAGGATATTTTGAAATAAACTTTCACTGCACTCAAACCACAAAGCCTACAACGCTCATCTGCAATAGATATACTTTTCTGGCCCATCCCCACCGCCCACCAACATTGCAGCCTGTCCCACCCACTCCTTCACTTACCACGTCCAAATCTTTACCCATCTATGACAGCTTCATGGCGCGACGCAGGTTTTGCGGTCGACGAACGTGCTTATATTTCCTGTTTCCATCTCATTGCATAGACTTGACAGCTGGTTCCCTCTGGTTCATAAGTCTCTCTGAGTGCAACACAAGTTTACTTATCACCACTTTGCGCTAATACTCATCGTCCATATTGATTTACGATAAGGTTGTCTGATGTAGGACTGGTTTGATGGTGTTAGCAGGGGCATTTTAGTGACATCCTGGTGAATTTTGTGGAAGGTCTGTAGTCTGTTATAAAAATTAAAGTCATCTGACTTTCCTTGCCCTAGTCGGGAAGTGAATTCTTATCGATAGGGACAGCAGACCACTTATCTAGCCCGAATAAAATACAAAATACTTCCCCGTTATGGAACAGTTCAGACATGCTACAATCCTACCAAAGTGTTAGAATAACTTGTGAGGCAGTGTGGTGGTGCTTGAATCCGTTGTTTTTGCAATGACAGGTGGTGGCGGTGGTGGTTAAGACAATTATGCTTCTCTGGTGCGGATTACCGCAAGCTTCCTAGTTGTGGGACGCCCCACAAGTGGCACACACTGAACTCTGGACGCTGTACGGGTTTCACTCACGCGTTTAGATCGTCACCATCATCATCGTCATCATCATCATACTATCGATCCATGTCACATCGATATCCACCCTCACACACACCCTCCTCCGAAAACATCTTGACTAATCCTTGGCAAAGTTTCTGTGCTCCGTGTAACACCGTGGTCACTGGTGGGACGAAAACATTGACCTTCACAAGCTTCAAGGATGTAATGTCTTTTTGTTGGCATATTTCATAAACACACTGCTTATCTGAACATACACAGCGGCTGGTAAATAGTGCTCCACTAGAAACTCACGTGGCAATATTTTATGTTACGGGGACGGCTCAGTCGACTAGTGTGGGCGTGGTTGTGGGACTTAGAGTAGGGAATAAATAAATGATGCAGTGTAGATACTGATAACATTGACTGAGCCGTCCCCACAACACAGAACTCGCCTGGCGGACCAGAAGTGGAGTTTTATATATGGACCACCTTGTATATTTCAGAATCACTGTTGATAATCCGACAGCCGTTGTGTTTCCTGTTTATGGAACCTGCCAGACCCATTCAGTAGTGGGGAGAATAGGCCTGTGTTCATAATGATGGTAATTACAAAATGCATTTCAAATGGACCTGCAGGTATTTCGACCCTTTTACAGCCAAGACCCCGCCTCCTGCGACACACTATACCAGAGGTTCTTAACCTTTTTACTACGCCTCCCCCCCCCTCTAGTAGTTGGCCCTTCCCTCCATGCCCCCCTCGCATCTTCCACCCAATTGATAAAATTCCCTCCCAGATTTTAAAGAAAAACTGAAAAAAAATGGTCCGTCTTTAGTTTTTTTTACTGAGCATGAATTCTGTGCAAACAATATACCCAGCATATTTAATGAGGTTACCTTTCATTCTCATCTTAAATGTCAGGACCAACTTGCCTAGCCTCGGGCTCCTACGCTTCTCATGGGGCAACGTAGGATTGGATGTTGGATGGATGGACTTTCTTACTAATTTACTGAGATACTTAACACTGCTTCTTAGCTACCAAATCTTGAATACGTGGTCGAATGCTAGAGGGTGCACAACGTAAGTCCCTTTCAATTCAGTCTGTTTCTGTACTTGGTATTGGCAGCAGCGAGCATGGAAAATGCAGCTTCACAAAGATACGTGGATCCAAACAATGTCAGAATCTGAAGAGCTTGATGTGAGATCAGAGGGTAAACAGAAAGGTACTTGACTCGGAACATCTCAATATTCATGTCTTTGAAGTCTTCGTCAGCTGAGGATTGAATTTTAACCCAAGAAACTCCTCTTGCACTTCATCCAAATTGAACTTTAACTCAAGAAACTCCTCTTGCTCTTCATCCGAAACATCAAGTACCTCGCATTGAAATGGGTTTCTGATGAATTTCCAGGTTTCACGCTTCTCATGTATATATATCTGGTAAGTATCTAAATAATTCTGCTTTCAAGTCAGTCAGATGAGTGATTTTTTTTTTTTTTTTTTTAACTCAGAATAATGGTTACTGTGAATGAGAGCAGAATCCACGTTACTAAAACTGGTTGTATTTCCATCCTGAATTCGACATTTCCAGAGGTCGAGTTTGGCCATGAAGGCTAGAATGGTGTTGTGATGCATGATGTTTTTCCCTTGTAGTTTAAGGCTGATTGCATTCAGCGCTTCGAAGATCTCCACCAGGTAAGCTAAAGATAGCAGAAAGCCTTCAGACTGGAACTTGTCATGGAGATCTGCCTTCTGCTGTGAATCTAGAAATATTGCTACTTCTCGTTCATAAAGCCGTCCAAGCATGTTTTATATTTCTTTCATAATCATCTTGATATTAGCCGCACTGTTGTTAAGAGAATTGCAAATATAATTACAGAAATTCCTACTTTTACCCCCAGGCTCACGCCCCCCCCTTGGAATTTACTCACGCCCCCCTAGGGGAGCGCGCACCCCAGGTTAAGAACCTCTGCACTATACTATCTCCTATACTGTAATTTACCCTCTCCCTTGTCAGGGCTCTCAGACTGTCCCCTCTTCTCACAGCCACCCGCCTAACCATCCCATGAACTCGACTGGCAGGGAGAAATATGAAAAAAAAAAAAAAAAAAAAATCTATCATCCAGAAGCTAAACAGTGGCTGTTTGGCAGTAGATGGGTAACCAGGGAAACATTCAAGGTTTGAAATTGGCGGCAGTCATTTCATCCGATAGTCGTTTGGTGCTATCAGAAATAATAACGGAAAACAAAATTTTCCTTACTACTCGTCATGTGTAGGCCACCACCGAAACTGTACAAGATAATCAATCAATCATTTCCCGTGGTACCCCACGGGATGCTTAGGGCCTCAATGAACTCTCTCCACCAATATTTGTCTCTTGCCATCTCCTTCAGGGCCCACCAACACTCCTCTCCTGCTTCTTTTTTCATTGTCCTCAACCAGGTTTCCCTCGGCCTACCTCTACCTCTTCTTCCTCTAGCAGTCCACTCTGGTACATCCTGTATTAAACTACCTTCTTTTCTGTATGTGTGCCCCGGCCACTTCCAGCGAGAGTCTCACATAATTATTCATTAACTGGTTCCACTCTCGTAATATCCCTTACTCTTGCATTTGTAACTGTGTCTTGCCACTTTACCCCAAGAATCCTTCTCAGTATTTTATTCTCAAATCCTAATACTTTCTGATCAGTTCCAATTGTATTGTACCATGACTCATGCCCGTAAATTAAAATTGGTCTCAACCATGGACTTGTAAATTTTCACTTTAGTATGTACCGAAAGCATATTATTGTTCCAAACGGATTTCAACATTTCAACAGCTCGCCAAGCCTGTCTAATTATCTCCTCAATTTCATTGTTTAATGATCCATTAGATGATACAATCGTTCCCAGATATTTAAAGTTTTCTTCATTCTTCACCACATTATTCCCAATTACACAATCGATTTGGTTCTCCACGTTCATATTAATAATTTCAGTCTTTCCACAATTTATTACCAATCCCACTTTTTCTCCTTCCTCCACCAGACAATCAAGCACCCTCTGCATCTCGTAAATACTTCCGCAAATCAGTACAATATCATCAGCATAGTCCAAATCCATCAGTTTCTTATTTTCTTTCCAGTTAATTCCTGCACCTGTTCTCCTTACAACCTTTTTCATAACATAATCCATAACCAAAACAAACAACAGTGGCGAAAGAACTCCTCCTTGAATCACTCCTGACCTAACTTGAAATGGATCACTCAAAGAACCACCCACCATTACCTTACAAAAAGTACCTTCATGTAGGCTTCTTATAATATTTACAAACTTTTCTGGTATACCATAGAATCTCATAATTTTCAACATAGCTCCACGTGAAACACTATCAAACGCCTTTTCAAAATCCACAAAACACATACTAAGTGGCATTTTCATCTCATTAGCTTGTTGCATTAGATGCCTTACAATGAAAATCTGATCGTTACAACCTCGACCCTTTCTAAATCCCGCTTGTTCTTCTCTTAAAATTTTATCAATTACTGGTTCTATTCTGTTCAACAAGATTTTGGAAAAGACTTTTGCAACTACAGGTGTCAAAGTTATCCCCCTCCAATTCCCACACACACTTAAATCTCCCTTTTTTGGTATTTTTAAAATCACTCCATTTTTCCACTCTTCTGGAATTCCACCATTATCCCAAGCCACATTAAAAGACATTAAAACACAACCCACGGTAATATATAAAGTAGAAGGTGTGGGTTTATTATTATTTTATGTCCATTTTTAAAATCTGAATAAACACTTTGTAGTGAAAATAGTATTTTAGAAACTGGTTGTGATTTTTAGATACAGTTTAAATTCAAGCAGTAGCAATATAAATATTAGGATTATTCTAAATCCCGACGGAGTACTGTATTTTGTAGGTCTGTTAGTCCGGTGGACTACATTTCTTTTAATTTTACTCACTTCTAACCCTGGTATCAGTGCCATCCCAGGGACGGAGGGATAGAAGGAAGTACCGTTTTGGCCAGAGGTGCTCAACTTTTGCAACTAAAGGGACGAACTTCCAGTGCATCCAGGCTTGGCTTACTTCATGCTACGTATCTTACATACAATTAGTAAGAGCACTGAAACATGTCCAAGGGCTAGTCTGGTTAATAGTGTAAATGTTTCGTGGTCATTGATTCACTGACCATAGCATGAGATGCCAGTCATTGTATATCACCGGATAAAATTTGAACAACAGTCCCTCTTACAGATAAAATTGGTGCATATTCACTTGAAGTATGGAAGGGAGCCGGATATACTGCTTGCTGGCTGTATTGCGCACGCCAGTCACTTTTGGGGCACCCCTGCGGCTTAGGCAGAGGACATGATGGACACCTGAAATTAAAGATTGGCGCACTCCCAAAGAAATTTAGAATAATCTCCACAAAAACAGCTCTGGTACTCACCTCTCCTCGCAGAAGTGGGTGAAACACGGATTCGTTTTGCCACATTTCAGTAAATATGTTTTATATGGTTTGGTGTTTGAATTCATGAACCATTATAAGACCTTAATCCCACCAACCCACCCCAGGGGAAAAAAAAAAAAGTCTAAGAAAGTTATTTGACAAGGAACACTGCGCCTACGTTGACGTGAATCGGTAAGAAAAGAAGTGGCACCAAATGCTAAAGTGGTGAGGAAAAAAAAAACAAAAAAAAACAAATACAGTATTATCACTACAGAGTGGAGATATTAATCACTGAATTTGTCAGTGTGGGGGGCCGGGGAAAGTCGTGCGAGAGGCCTTTGGTATATGTTGGAGAGAACATTGAACTGAGGGAATGTAGCTGAGCGAAGATTAAGTGAAGATATTGTTAGTTTGCTGGAAGGTGGAGTGGGGTTGACTCTAGTGATGCATAAAAATGAAAAGTCAAGAGTAAGAGGAGTGGAGATGAGACTGTTGAGGAGCGTGCGTGGAGTGCAGAGAGTGGAGGGGATAAAGAATGTGATTCGTGAAAGGTGCAGAGTATGGAAATGTGTGGACATTAAAGATGAATAGAGTGTGCTTGGATGTTATGGGTATAATGAGAGAATGGGTATGAATAGAATGATGAAAAGGATATATCTGAGCGAATGTGAGTGGGAGGAGGCGTGGTAGGCCTAGACTAAGGTTGATAGATATGATAAATGAGTGTGAAGGAAAGAGAAGTATAGAAGCTAACGATGATAGGGAAGTAGCAAGCGATCGAGCAGTGGGCTGGATAAAATTTGTGAGGAGTGAATGACCAGGGTTTGGCACCCCTTTTAACTTAACAGTCGTCGGATTGACTCTCAGATAAGTGAATGTGAAGCTACGTAGTTCCGAGTTTTTTTTTTTTTTTCTTCTTTATACCAATCTGGTGGAGTCAAGATTCTGGGGGCTTGAATGGGTGTGGCTCATTCAGGTGGGCAAACTTTGGTTAGCATCTCATTTTATTTATTTATTTATTTATTTATTTTTCATGTGTGCGTGTGTGTGTGTGTGTGTGTGTGAGCTGCCTCTGGACCCTACCTCACCCGGCCTTTGGGTGAGAAAAAGGTCTGGGTGATGATGGAGCGAGATGGAAAAGATATGCTGGAGCGTGGTGTGTGATGAAAGGATGTAATCGAACCAAGACATAGTGCTGGAAAGTTGATCTGTATTGAACCAATATGACCTAGTAGTGTTTTGATATCTACTAGTCGGATTGAATGTAACGTAAATCCATTTTATTGTAAGGAACTGAATCCGATTATATGAAGGATACCAATATAGAAGGAGAATTTTTTGTCATGAACATCTTTTATATTTTAGGACTGTACAAAAAGCATGTAAGCTTGGATGTGATGAAAGAATCTACCCCCATAAATTCGTATACGATTTTGGGGGATGGAAAAAAGACGATAAAATTTTTCGTATATTGTGCAAGAAAGTCATTTGTCACCTGATGGGAATAAATATAATGCTTATTTAATCAGTTCATGCATTATTGGCCGAGCTCGCCAAAATATCTCCCATAAAACCGTATAAATTGAATATAAAAGGAAGATGTGTTGATGCTGGGGTTAGCGCATGCGCAATGGGAACTCTTAGGAAAACGCGGGAGAGTGGCCGTGTCGTCTGCTCCCCGAGCTCAGTGGTCGATTGGCAGTGGAAGTGTGGTGATCACTCTTCTCTTCTCTCGCTCCCTTGACGCTTCACAACTTTCATCTCGGGAAAAGGTCGGTATGGCTGGCATTTTGATTTGAAAAGAGTTAACTTTCCCGCGGTTTGGGTTGCGCAGGGTGTCTGTTTGTGGTAGCCAGGCAACAGATGTGGTAAAAATAAGTGGTTCTGGCTGAGATGGTGGTAGTGGTGGTGGGTGATGGTAGTTGTGGTAGTGATGCCAGTAAGTAAATAATTGGTAATATTATTTTCCCTTAGTTTTTGTGTATATTTATTAAACTGAGAGAATATCACATACAAGCATTTAATAACATGACTTTCTGAGCGGCAAGCAATCTTTTTCCGGTAAGCGTCATGCAGACCCTATTTTCTCTGGGCACCTTGCAGTAAATTTCAGTTAAGCGTGAGCGCTTTTACTGTCATGCAGTATTTACAGTATCATGCAACTTTCTGATGGTGCAGTGATTTCCACTTGCAATATCTTCAGCGTGGTATTGCAGGCTAACGCTCTGCAACCATTTTAACGCAGTGCAGTATTTTCGCTGCGGTCTCGTGAGGTTCTTGTATTTATCGCAGTATTAGAAGTATTTATAATTCGGTTTTATGAAGTCTAGCAAATATCAAGTATTTGTCTTGTAGCATCATGCCGTATTTATCAGTGTCTTGAAATATTTAACATGCAGTATTGGGAAGGGTCGTGCAGCACCATCGAGGTGCATCTGTTGTGCAATATACCTTAGGCTTATAGGCCATCTTACGGTACAGCTGATAGGTTGTGGAATAAGACTGTGCTATGGAAGCGTAAATTCTCACAGTATTGTTCTCGTTCGTTTATCATGCAGAATTGTCGCCTCATATAATACATTACAGGCTACTGTATTTTACAGTATAGTTTGTTTATGGTGCACTAGTACAAGACCTGGAGGCTTAATCTCCTCATTACGATGACGCCAATTTTTAATTATACTTCAAGGTGATTTAACTTTGGGAAACCCCTCGCGGTCGAGTGGGATTGGCAGTCTCCGTTAAACGTTGTCCACTATTAAACGTCTCCTGATGGGCAAATTAAGACGGTAGATGGTATTAAGAATAATAGGAATACACGTTCTTCAGTCTGAAGGGTTGTACAGTAATGCGTACAGAGCATTTCTCGTTTAGTAACTCGAGGTCAAGGACTCCGTAGATATTTAATTTCGCAGCTGTCAGGCGATTTTATTCTAAATAGGGCCCCCTGTTGGTAAAGAGATAAATATGTTGGTATAGTTTCCTGAAGCCGATTAGAACAAGTGATGTCCTGGGGCGGAAGGGGTTTTCTTGCAATTATGTACTGTGGTATTCTCAGCGCCATAACATTTTTAACACATCAGCACGAGAGGGTCTCAAGGTGAAGTAGTAATTGGAGTATATACAAATTCGTCATCGTAGTGCAGTGGTCTGGTCGCTCCTTCCAACCCTTTCGCTAGTAGATTTCATGTAAGGTACGGTAGGGTAAAATCATTTGACGGCAGAAAAAAAAAAAAATGAGGTTATAATGGCGGCGGTTACAATACTTTCTTTCCAGCAGATGCCCTCCCCCATTTTTTTTTTTTTGCCGTTTTCATTTTTATTCTTGCTGTCTCAATTCCTTTGTTCAGTTTAGATTTTAAACTGAAGGGGTAAGAAAAAGCAGTAAACTTTCCTAAGCTGAATAAAATGGCTGTTCATTAAAACACACACACACACACACACACACACACACACACATATATATATATATATATATATATATATATATATATATATATATATATATATATATATATATATATATATATGCTGTAGGCTATATTGAAGGGGTTAAGCCAGATAACATTGTTAGAAAGTAGCTGCAATATACAGAAGTTTCCTCGTTGGGAAAGTGTAGTGAAGTACTTTCATTAAGTTCTAGCTCTACCAGATGATTTTATTGAGTTTGGAGAGACTTTGAACTGGAGGGATTAGATATACCTTTCACTAACCTCTGTAGTACTGTATGTCTTTACAAAGCTGAATCAGATTACCTGGTAACACCAAGAAGAAACAAGAAAGGATGTCACTCAGATTGTTGTTTAAGAATATCCCTGCCGTATATTCCCCCGTCGAATTGAACCGATGCAGTATAATTATCTAAATATATTCCAATATCCAATATAGTTGAACAGAGTACGGGGCGGGTATGAACTTTGATCAAGTAACGATCTTCAGACCGCATTTTTTTTTTTTTTTCCAGCTCGAGAACGTCTTTTGAAATCATTAATCTTGATATCTTCAGACGATTTTATCAGCGTGGCAGTTTTTGGAACTGTATGGGTTAGATATGGCCTTCAACAGCCCGTTAAGTATCTGAGAACTTTCGTAAGGTGCCTAAAATCATCTGGCAGTTGCAGGAAGAAATTATAACAAAACATCATCGTACCGAAAGGAACAACTTAAGCAGTACGGCGTGAACTTTGTGCATTACATTCACGTGCCATATTTTTGACGGCATTCTAAGTTTGCGATACTCGGCCACTGCAGTAGCCCTCCTGTCAGTATATTACCAGTTTGCAACGCAGTGGCTTTTTTTTTTTTTTTCTTTTTTTTTTTTCTTTTTGCTTGACGCAGTACTTTTAGCTAACAGTGTTGTTGGCGTAGCTTTTCCATTTACAGTATTTTGTACCGGTACTGAGGGTATTTTATTTTCGTTTTTTTTTTTTTTCTTTCGTGTTCTGTATTATGTTTGTTTCTTACTGAAGCGCTTTGTTTGTCATTGTGTTTGGTTTTCTGTTGCAGTATTGGAGTATTTTTCTTACAGCAGTATTTTGTTTGATTGCGGTGTTTAGTTCCTTGTTGCATTGTTTCTGACAGTAGTGTTTTCTCTTAATGCTTTGTTTTGTTTCTTCTTGCGGTTTGGTTTCTTGTATGTTTTTTTTTTTTGCAGTTTTTTTTTTCTAATTGCGGTTTTGGTGTCATTGCAGTGTTTGGTTTCTTATTGCAGTCTGGTTTTGTATTGCATTGTTTGGTTTCCTGTTGTGGTGTCTTGCATGTTTTTGAAATGTTGGCTTTTATCATAATGTTTAGTTTCTCATTGCACTGTTCTATTTCGTATTCAGGTATTCGTTGTATAGTATAATGTTTTGTTTCTTGCTGCAATACTTTGGGCCTAGTATTGTAATATTGTGCTTCATAGTGCAGGTTAGTGCTTTATTGCAGTATTTTGTTCCATATTGCAGTGTTAAGATGTTGCACAGTAGCCTGTTACAGTTCCGGTAGCATTTTCAGCTATAGACCGTTCAGTAATAAGGAACTTATGCTGTATTTTGTGACTTTAGGCTGCGTATTTTGTAGTATCATGCACGGACATTGCCTCAGTATTTTCTGGGTCATGCAGTATTCTCAGCTAGCAAGCGTTTTCATGGTCATGCAATATTTGAAGTGCATTGCAGCACCCTGTAATGTGTTTTTATAAGGGTGCTGTAATGTCTAATAAATGTCACACACACACACACACACACACATATATATATATATTTATAGAAAGAGAGAGAGAGAGAGAGAGGGAGAGAGAGTTTTACGCCGTGTCCCTTTATTCGTTAAGGGCTAAGGCGTTGCCCTTGGGTAGAGGACTTAGGTTTGGGAGAGTGTAACACTTTATGACTGGATGCTTTTCCAGATATCTACCAATGACCCTTGGGTGGACTCGAACCTCCAACCTTGCTGCCAGAGCGGAGCGCTCTGACCCACCGAGCCATATATATATATATATATATATATATTGTGTGGTAGGTGGGGGCGCTCACCATCCACTCACTCGATGTAGTGCTGCTCTCGGGTGTTTGCTCTTTCCTCTCCGTCCTTCTTTCCTTCCATTCTCGTCTGTCTTTGATTCCTTCATTCTTTCCTTGTCCTGCCTACGGGTGACTTTACACTCCCTCTTCTGTCTTTCCTTCATTCTTTCCACTTCCTTCAGCATGTAGGTGACTCTACACTGAGTGACAAACCAAATGGTTTCCTGTGCACCAGGAAACCATTTACTACGTTGGGTGGTAACTATATAGCCAAATTTTGGCGCCTGGTGGTTTAGTGGGTAAATATTGCACTCCAATCGGATTGAGCCGGTGAAGGTTTATATCCAAGGGATGGTTGGGGTTGATTGCTCATGTAATGCCACTCAGGGATGAGTGAGGCTGGTCACTCCCATCTTAAATGTTGGAACCAACTGCCTAGCCCCGGGTTCCTACGCTGTAGGATTGGATGATGGAAGGATGGATGTATATATATATATATATATATATATATATATATACTACTGGAAAACAATGAAACAGATCTAGACTAGGCCTACATGACATACTGCCCAGCCTTCAAAATCCTGCACAGTGTTAGTTACAGTAACATGCCTCTGTGTGTGTAATATATATATATATATTAGGCCTCTGAATTCCCATCCTTGCCATATATTGAGTAATTAATTTTTAACTAATACTGTCAGTCATGTAATCCCTTCAGTCCAGGAGATCATTGTAGACGGTGAAATCTTTAGGAAGCAGCAGGAATGTGATAAAGTGTCTAGCGTTGTAAGTGGGGTAGAAGCTATTGTTCCTGTCTTTGGTTCATATTTCACCTTAGCGGAACAAGATCACCAGGTGTTTGTCAGAATAGAATACCTTATGACCATAGTTGTGTAAAATTGTTACTACAGTAGGCTACTACCAAAAGCTTGAGTGCAGTCATGCAGGGATAGGCGGATGAAAATATTGTCTTTATGTGTTTCCTTGTTGCCGTATCTACCTCCGTAACCATGAATGAGCAGCAGTTAAGGTAGTTGAGTGAAATACTATACTGATACACACTGTAGCCTTGTGTACTCCAGGGTTACTGTAGTAGCTGTTTCTGAAACATCTAAATATACGGTAATCATCAGGCGGTAGTCTGAATAAAATGAACATCATGGATTTCAAAGTGATTGCAGAGCTTCTAAACTCATGAATAAAATTATGTGATGACATTCAGAGTTAACTATACGAACGTCATCATGTATCTTCCTTTGTAGCAGTAATGCTAAAACCTTGGATATAATCATCCGGTGATAATCATAATCAAAATAAATATGCTAACGTCATGTACAGTACTCGAAGTGACAGCAACACTTCTTAACCGTAAATAAAGTCATCTGAAGGTTAATAGTAAAGTACCGGTAGTCATGGTCATCTTGTCTTATATTTCCATGTTACAGTCGTTCTTCTAAACCCTGAATAAGGGTACCCTACTGGTTTGTGATGATAGTCAACATAATAGAGAGAGAGAGAGAGAGAGGATATATATATATATATATATATATATATATATATATATATATATATATATATATATATATATATATATATATATATATTGCCAGACGCCTCAATCCCGTTTGGGGTGGCCACAATCAAATCGCCTCCAAGTCGCCCTGTCCCCCGCCATTTCACTGCCCTGCTCCCAACTCACACACCCCCTCTCTCATATACCTCTCCACCCCCTCCCTCCATCTCATCCTCGGCCTCCCCCTTCCTCTTCCCCCCTCCACCTCACTCACATACAGTCTCTTCGTCAGTCTTTCACCCTCCATCCTCTCCACATGGCCAAACCACCTCAGTGTGTTCCTCATAACGCTTCCTATCACATCCACATCCACACCACAACGCTCCTTTATATCCTCATTCGTCAGCCTGTCTCTCCACGTGACTCCACAGGCTCCTCTTAAATAACTCATTTCCACTGCTCTCACTCTTGACTTGTGTCCTTCCAACAATGTCCAAGCTTCACTTCCGTACGTTAGAGTTGGTATCACAATACTGTCATGTAGTAACTTTTTCACTTCCATGCTCATTTCCCTGTTTCTTATCACTGCTTTCAAAGAACCAGCAACGTTTCTTCCCTGCTGTACCCTTTCAAGCACTTCACCCTCCAAACCACCATCCTTACTCATCACACTACCCAAGTACTTAAACGTACTCACATTTTCCAATTCCTCACCATCCAACCTCGCTGTACATTCACTAACTTCACCTCTCTCAAAGACCATCACTTTACTCTTCCCTACATTCACCTTTAGATTCCGTTTCTTACACACTCTCAAACTCATCCACCAAGCCTTGCAGCTCCCCTTCGTCTTCACTCAACAACACAGTATCATCTGCAAACAACAGTACAGGGAGTTTCCAAACACTATCCTCTCTCACCAGGGCCACTCCAACATCCACTACCCTACCTTGTACCTCTTTTATTACCCCATCCATGTAGAGATTGAACAACCATGGAGACATGACACATCCCTGTTTCAAACCAACTTTCAAAGAGAAAAATTCACTTAGTTCACCATCCACACGCACTGCAGCCTTCGCACCATCGTACATACTCTTCACAGCATTCAACAACGTCCCATCTACTCCATATATTCTTAACACTTTCCACAATCCTTGTCTATGCACCCTGTCATATGCTTTCTCCAAATCCATGAAAGCCACATACAACTTCTTTCCCTTCTCTAGAAACTTTACCACTAAAGATCTAAGAATGAATATCTGATCTACACAACCTCTTCCCTTCCTAAAGCCTCCCTGTTCTTCTCCAACTAATTTCTCTGTTCTTTCTCTAACTCTGTCTATAAGTATCCTACCATACACTTTTCCTATTATACTAAGAAGACAAATGCCCCTATGATTACCACACACTTCTTTTTCCCCTTTTCCTTTGTACAAGGGAATAATTATACCTGACTTGCAATCCTCCGGGACTCTACCTTCCTCCCAGGCCAATCTGCACATCTTCCACATCCATTCTACTACTATCTCTCCCCCATGCTTCAGCATTTCACCACACACTCCATCAATTCCTGGGGCTTTCCCCGATTTAACTTTCTTCATTGCTTCCACAACTTCTATCCTACTGATTTCTTCCTGTCTTCTCAACTCCCTCCTTCTCCCAGCCATTCCCCAGCCACTTATACTCGCATTACTTCCATCCTCTACGTTCAACAATTCCTTAAAGTGTTCTCTCCATCTGCTCACTTTTTCTCCCTTCTCCACTAGTAATCTACCATTTTTATCTTTCACTCCCCTGCTAACTTCACTTCCACCCTGTCTTACTCTTTTCACTTCTCTCTAGAACATTTTCTTACAGTCCCTCCACTTTACACTCAAATTCCTTCCAAATTCCTCATCCACTCTCTTCTTACTCTCTCTTACTAATCTTTTCACCTCTCTTTCTTTCCACATATAACTCTCTCTTCCACCTCTCAACTTCTTCCACGCCCCTATTTTTCATCCATTCATTGTATGCTTTCTTCTTTTGTGCCACAGCCTGTTTCACCTCTTCAGTCCACCACGCTGTTCCTTGCACCTCCCTCCGTCTTCTCTTCCTTCCACACACCACATCACATGCTGCACATATTTCTTCTGTAAATATCTTACACACACCTTCCACGTCTCCCATCTGCTCCAATTCATATTTGCCCAATCGTTCCTCCACTTCTCTCTTATACTCTGCCTTTTTCTCATCCTCTTGTAACCTTTCCACTCTCCTTGCAACTACTCCTTCCTCTCGTCTTTCCCTTCTTCTATTCCTCCATCTTACTTGCATTCTAATTCTGGCCACCACCAAGTAGTGGTCAGAAAGTCCACTCCCCCAACCTCTGTACACTCTTGCATCCTTTACACATCTTCGCATCCTTTCATCCACACACACATAATCAATCATTGCCTTCCTTTCATTCAGTTCACCACCCACCCTTCTTATCACTCGCCATGTATACCTGTGGATCATTTTATGCCTGAAGAGGGTATTGGCTATCACCAACCCCCTCCCAGCACAAATGTCCACTAACGCACTCCCATTCTCATCTATCTCAGCAGGCACACCCCACTCACCAACTATTCCATCCACCTTCACATTCCCAACTTTACCATTCATATCACCAATCAAAAACACTCTCTCATTCCTTCCAAACTTTTCCATGCACACTTCCACATTTGTCCAGAACTCTTCTCTCACTCTTCTAGCACGATCTTGCGTTGGCGCATACACACACACAATCGCCCACATTTGTATTCCAACTTTCAACTTTACCCACACAATCCTTGACCCAACTGATCCATACTGTCTTATGCTCGTCTTCCATCTTTTACTTACAACTATACATACTCCTTCCTTTGCCCTCTCATTCTCACCTACTCCTGCTCATATACCCCATCCATACTCCCATTCTCTCACACTTTCTCCTCTCCATTTTGTTTCAGTTATTCCACATACATCCACTTTCGCACCCTCAAGCACCTGGACAATTTCTCTCTCTTTGACATTCTGTATATATATATATATATATATATATATATATATATATATATATATATATATATATAAATATATATATATATAAATATATATATATAAATATATATATATAAATATATATATATAAATATATATATATATATATATATATAAATATATATATATATATATATATATATAATATATATATATATATATATATATATATATATATATATATATGTATATCTATCTATCTATCTGTATAGTGGCTGCAACGCCTCTGTAACTCTGTAACCTTGTTTTATGGGCAACTTTGCAGTGCATCATTCATTCATGCTGTATTTTTAAGTACAATCTCATGCATTTAAGATATTACCTGTACTGCACAGTGTTTTTAAACACTTCAGCCAGAGGACGTATTTGGAAATATTCTTGACAGCTGCAGATAGTATTCAGCTTAGGGGAGCCTTCGAACTTAAAGAGGTTATATAGAATATACGGAAATCATTTAAAATTACGCAACGAAAGACCTTCAACAAGCTGAGTCAAATGATGTTAGAAAAAAAAAAAACGAATTAATTTGAATGCCTTCCAGTAATTCCCGCTTCCCAATACAGTTACATTAGTTTTGTTCAGTGTCTCCAATTTAAACTCCTCTGCTATGTCATCTTTATATTTTGTTCTTGGCGCCTCCAGCCGACTTGATGTGAGTTAGGGAAGAGGTGTACATGAGAAGAGAACACTGATGGCTGCAGCAAACCCCTGCACCGCAAAAACCTCCCCTAAGCAAAATAAAATCGTTACGTGGTTGAACGAACAGATTTTTAAAAGACGTCGTCGAACTGAAAGGATGCAGTAGGCTAATTCGTGACACTAAATTGTAATATATCTGATTATTGTATCCGCTCTCTCAGTAGTCAACTAAAATCATTGAACTTTTCTTCCCCGACAGCAGTAATTCAGTTCAGGTACCGTACAGTACTTCCTACCCGCCGTCTGTATACCGTAGAATTACTGACACCCTTCATTGTTGTGTTTTATACTAGGCTGTTGTCAAAGGTAGTTTCTCTCTCTCTCTCTCTCTCTCTCTCTCACACACACACACACACACACACACACACACACACACACACACACACACACACACACACACACACACACACACACACACACACACACACATTGTTCTCTTCAGCAGTCCGCACAGCATGATGTATAGATCTCTCTCTCTCTCTCTCTCTCAATATGGTTCCGTGGAGCAGTAGGCTACACGCAGTATGATAAATAGGCTTGTTACCCTTCCCGCTTACCACCCCATCAGTTTTACCGGGAATCTCTCTCTCTCTCTCTCCTCAAAAGCGAGTAGGATTTGAGTAAGGCAGGCAAATATGCAAAATAATAGCGTTTGTGAATATTAGTGTCAGATATGTCCAAAACGAATGTTGAATGAGGCGGGTAACGATGAGAGTGTTTGTAATCCATTACATTTATATATTTTTATTTTTTAGGAAGAGACCAAGCGATTCCTCTCCCCCCCAGCTTAGGGAAGTAGGTCGCACAGGGGCAGTGAAAGCCATGTATAACCTTTCCAGTTCGAAGTCTCTCTAGTACCTTTGACTTCATATTGGCTTAGAATTGACATCCCTCCATCTTGAATGTTGGAGCTGCAGCAATAGAGTAACAGTGGAATCAGGGTTGGTGTTAAATCCAATTGATTTAATCGTGTGATTAAATCATTGATTTGTTTGATAAAAAAAAAAAAATCTTGATTTTTATTTTTTTTTTAATTTTTCTAAAAGTTAACAAAAATAAAATTGAAGGTTTATAAACGTTGTGTAACTATAACTTTGTGTTGGCATTCATATATTCAGATACTTAAGCATTAGGTCAACAGATTTTGGAGAATGGTGCCATTAGAAATTGCTACATTGTATGACAAAAACTATTTTACGTTTGTGTAACTAAATATTGAAATTATTTGTACATCAGAAATAATGAGCAATTAATCAAAAACCAAAGCCATAAGACTAGGTAGGCTGTGCTTGGTTACTTGCCATGTCATAATAATATCAGCATATGATTTTTCTGTGTGGTAATATAATCAGCTGTGGAATATGCCGTCTTGATTACCACTGGCAACTCAGCCTTAACAAGTAGTGTACAGACAGGACTTGAACAGGTATGTATCTGGGTTCTGGGCAATGGCTTTGAGCCTGAACCATCAGTGGATAGACAGGACATGAAGTTAACAGTATTCAGTATACTGCTTTTGAAATATTAGTTATATAATAAACAAAAATCAAATAAATAAAAAAATCAAATGAAAAAATTGATTTTTATTGTTTTATTAAAAAATAAAGTCACCAACCCTGTGTAGGATGTGGTATTAAACGTGAGGAAAGTACTGTGAAAAGGATGTTGTGCTGTTGTGTTGCCATTTTCTGGCACTGAGCTGGCCTACGTGATATAGGTCACTAAAGGGAGAAAATCTGGGCCAAGTTAAGGTGAAGAAGCTACAAGGTGAATGGTTTCTGGTGGTAGCAGCTGCATGATGGAATAGGCGCCACTTTACTGATGGGGTTAAAATGTTAAGAGGTATGTATGGAGGTTGGTAAAGATAAGGGAGTGACTAACCGCCTCATCGTCTGCACAACTCTTGTAACGCCAGACGATTTTATTTAGCAGAGTGGAGACAGGAGCGTGAGTGTTAGTTGTATTTTTGGTGCTGCGAAGAGTTCTGATGAATGTTAAACCCATCACTCATGAAATTTTGTTTTATGTTGGCTTGTGTCCTGTATGTATGCTGCTTCCAGACGGTTATACCCTACCGTACTTAGTTTAGTAGAGAGCTCAACTATTTATGGGGTTAGTGAAGCCTTTATCTAACCCCTTCCCTCCTAAAAGTGTCCCCAAAGCTGAATGATATTATCTGGATTTTGTTGATACGAAGACTGTACTGTTAAAAAAGGCGTTACAGGAAGCTTCGGTATTGAAAGGACTAAACAGTGAGTCAGAGGTGTGGTAGCTGTTGTCAAGAATTTAAAGACAAGGAAAGGCAGTGCTAATAAAGGCAAAACGAATGTGAATTTCTCGGAGTAGAGGAAACTTTGAAAGAAATGTATAACCCTTGTCACTACGCTGATGTATGTTTCGTTTTTGTTCTCGCCACCACCAGCTGCTTATTAAGCTTCAGGGCAGGCTTTACGAATTGAGGGGTATAGTAATCAGTAACCTCTTCGTTACGAGAGGTCTTCCCGAAACTGAGTAAGATTAGCTTTGTGTAAGACATATATAAATGGCGTATTCGGACTGATGGGGTTGAATGTCAGGCATGATTATAGGGAGAAAGTGAGTAAATGTGAACAGTTATAAGTAGTGAGTCATTGTGGGTAAGTAGCCAATATGAGTAAGTATAATAGGTGAGTAATTATGCGTGAGCAGTTTTTTGAGCAATTACGAGTGAATGGGAAGCACCTACATGTAATTAATTACTGGTACGTGGAAGTGGTTTGAGTATCGTACCCGTAAATATAAGCGAGTGTAGTTTAAGTACCGTAGTTATGAGTAGCTGTGTGGGTGATGTAGAGTAATTATGTGTTGGTAAATTTGGTCCATATAAAAGGCGAATGAGTAACTGAGTAGCGTAGTGGGATAAATATGAGTAAGTACCAGTAGCGAGGAAGTGAAATTTGAGCAACTCATTAACGTATTTTTTTTTTATGTGCTCGACTTTGGGCACAGGCTTCACAGCCTGCTCCCAAAGCCCAGTAGTCCTCCTATTTATCATACACCTCTGCATGTCACCACTTCGGCGCTAACACCCACCGTCCATATTGAATACATGCTAGGGCTGTCTCATACCGGCCTGGTGTATTGGTATGTAATGAGGAAAGTGAGCTTATGAGTACCGTAAGTGTGTAAATTTAGGGGTGTGTATAGAGTAAGAGGTAAATATGAGTACTGTAAATGAGTAAGTAAATGTAAGTAGAAACACCATCAGCATCCATCACGTTCAAATAATACTGATGATTATATTGAACTTAGTAAGGGCGTGTGGTAGTGAAGGGACTAATTAAGGCTATTCTATAACCCCTATAGCATGAAAAGTCTCCCCTAGGCTGAATAAAAGTGCCTGGCTTAGGCCTAAAAGGAGAGAGAGAGAGAGAGAGAGAGGTTACCCCGACTTTTTCCACCATGCGAAATTGTTGAAGTCAGCTGTACTCATTTTGCTCTGCCTTGTCCAGAAATTACCATCTCTCCATCTTGAATACCAAGTTATATATAAGAATAGATTGACTATATTGTGATGCTAGTCACAAAGAAGTGCTACGGAAAGTGTGTGAAGCAGTAGCATTGGCTCATTTTGCCATAGATCTACACGAAATTAGCTGCAGAAGGACGAAAACCTGGACCAAGAGGAAAGAAAAACATAGTTCAGTGCTATTAACACTTTCCCGGTTGTGTACTCAGATATTTTGTTCAGGTTTACACCGGTCGATTTTTTTTTTTTTTTTTTCCCAGCCGAGAGAAGCTCTGGTAAAAGATAACCCCTTCATCCCGAGCGGTCACTCCTAAGCTGAAAATATGATACCGTAGTCTTTTGGCGTTAGAGTAAAACGCCAAGTACCCTACATCCCCGTGGTGAAGGAGTACCAGTAAACGAGTATTTGACTTGCTGAGGACTCATTATTATTATTATTATTATTATTATTATTATTAGCCAGACACCTGGCCGTTTTGTTTACCTGAGAGAAATCTGAACACTCAAAAAGTTAATTGCCGTCTTTCCCCCCTCTCTGTCTCTTGTTCAAGTCACCTCCAAACAACTATTTTCTTTGCTCTTTTTTCTTTTTTCCCTTGTGAGAATGATGCCATGAGTCAGAGGGATTTACTACCGTGGCATAGACCATTCTGGATCAAAATACTCTTAAAAATCCGGTGATTTGGTGGTAATTACTGGCGCAGGATTGATGATCACCATATTAACTTAATCATTGCCAGCCATTAATACCAGCCAGTAGGGAAAAGAAATACTTTGTTCTGCCACCAAAAATATTGTCCATTAAAAAAATTAACGGTGCTCAAAGGTTTCGTTGATATTACTGATTGGCGTTGGGGGTTTGGTTGTTTTTGGTGTATTTGGTTTTGGCGTGTTTTTCTTGTCACAGGAGAACGAGGAGAGGTAGACCAAGAGTGGGGTGCAGAGATAAGGCTAGGCTACTTTCGCTGTCTAAAGTTCTGTTACATGTCTTTATAATGGACGAAATTGTAGTAGGTTGTGATACAGTGTTAGGAAGGTATAACAACCCTTGACCCTGACTGTAGCCACATAAGGGAATGTGGTCTCTCTCTCTCTCTCTCTCTCGGGCCACAATAGTTCAGTGGTAACGCTCGCGCTTCACGACCGTAGGGTTGGCAGCTCGAGACCGCACCAGGGTAGCGTATTTCTGGTGAGATGTAGCGGCCACTCCCAGAGTCCCTCCTTGTCCTGCAGGGCTACTTGGTCCATTGGCCCTAGCTCGGGGGATTCACTCTCTCTCTCTTTCTTTCTTTCTTGTAACAGACACACTCACAGGCTACGCACCTTTAGGGCCGTATAATTAAAACTGAAAGGGCAAAGGTGTGAGAAAGCCGCAAATGTGTGACGATCATTACAGTACTGATGCAGCTGTAATTGTTAGGCGTGATTACCCTGCATCCCAGCAACGATTTGGAAAGACAAGTTTTATCATCAACACATGCTTCTTGATCTTCCTCGCTCTGTAAATCCAAGCATATTCCATCCTGGTGCATGGTCTTTCTGTTGCCAGCCACCCAACCCTCAAACACTATTCTAGTCTCCTGATCTCCGTCTGTTTCGCCCGCCTTGCCTTGATTTGCCCATCTTTTCTCCTAACCACCCAGCTCTTATTATAGTAGTCAGTCTGTAACTCTTCATTTGCTTCACATAAACATACACTTCATGTTCTTAGTTTTCCTGTACTTCTTCCAACCACCTCACTCTAATACTGTACACTTATCTTTCAGTGTTTAGTATTCATCTTGTTCTTGCTCCATCTTTCCTTCTTCTCCACCCACTCCACTCATACACTTGTAATGTCACCCTTCATTCGCTCCGTAACTCTCCCCCACCCATTTTTACCCCGGGTCTTCTTTTCTTCACAACACCCCAGTCTTAAGCGCTCGTAGTCTCTCGCCTCACATATGCCATACTATAACTTATCTCACACGTACCTCTTGTTCTCACTCCAGTCACTCCTTTTTCATACTCTCTTAGTCAGTCTCTCACTCTTCATTCACCCCATACCCTCCCCTGGCTTCTCAGTTTACCTCTCCTCCCTCCAACCACCTCTCACCCATGCACTCTCGCTCAGTCTCTTCTTTTCCAGTCGATCTATATCTGTATACATCTCAGCTTTTTTTTCCTGCCTCTCTTTCAGGCCAACCCACTCTCATACACGCAGTCTCATTCAGTAGTCGTTCCATACGCTCACCCATCTAATTATTGTTTTTTCTCTCCTTCCAGCCAGCCCACTTTCCTAGTCATTCAGTATCTCACTCCATTTTCTTCAGACCCATATAATTTCTCCATTTTTCCTCTTCTTCCAACCACCTCACTCCTGTACACTTTGTTTGTCTTTTCCAGTCCATTCGTTCCATTTATTCACTCAGTTACGGTCTGCTTCTCCTCCCTCCAACAACCTCACTCTCACGCATTCTCTAACACACACACACACACACACACACACACACACACACACACACACACACACACACACACACACACACACACACACACACACACACACACACACACACACACACACACACACACACACACACACTCCTACACTCGCACATTCTCACACACTTTGTTACATTGTTGCACACACTCTTACACACTTAGACACTCGCACACGCTTACACACTCGCACACTCTTATACACTCACATTGTTACACACACACACACTCTGTTCGCTCCATATACTCAGCCATTTTGTTCTTGGTCTGCCTCTCCTTCCAGTCACCGCACACCACACACCCCTTTACAGTATCTCACTTCCTTCCGTGCCGCCTAGCCATCTCAAACTTTTTAAAATATTCCCTAAAGTTTCTGTGTTAAAGTTAGCTTTCTCATATCACTGAATACCGGTACTTAATTAAAGTTGTCTCATTAAGCCTTTCCTTACCAATGGCCTCTCCTAAGCCGAGAAGAAAATGGCCTGGTGAGTGCACGAATGTAATCAAGCATCCTGATACTAATGAAGAATGAAATGGTCTGAAAGTAGCAATAATGAAATGTAAATGATGTAGTGGTAGTAAAAGAGTTAATGGAGACGTTGGTAAGCCGTTCTTCACCAGACATCTCTTCCTGAGCTGTTTATATTCATTCTGTGGTGACAAAGCAAAAGATATCGTACAGAAGCATGGCTGAAGTTTTAAGTTTCTGGATAATTTTTATTTCTAGCTTTCAGACAAAAATATTTTGAATATGAAGGGAAAAAAACCATACTGGTTAATAAAAGGTATATCTAAACGCTTCATTTCAAAAGTCTGTCTTGAGTCGATTGAAACCGTCTGGAGTTGGCAAGAATAAACTGAATAGTGCTGTATACGTCACATGTGCTGGGTGATGTGTGTTTGCAGTGGCAGTTTGTATTGTAGATGTTTTTAGCCAAGCACAACATTTACCCTGTCATGGTTGGGACAATTCTAGTATTGTATTCCAGCTAATGTTGTTCGATTTTGTTTAGGTGAGTTGAATCTTAGAAACCTTAAAGTTTGAATAGTCACTATTAACTCTTATGTTCGGAATAACCAGTACTTTTTGTTTGTTTGTTTGTTTCTTTTGCTTTCTAGTTCACCTTAAGCCAGACGATATTGTTCAGATGAGAGTGAATTGTAGGGGCCTGGGTATCAATATAGAGAAAGAAAAAAAAATGGTTGACTATTTTTCTCTTGTTTGCCAGTAACCCAGTGCTTGCTGATGTGTTTGCCAGTAACCCAGTGCTTGCTGATGTGTTTGCCAGTAACCCAGTGCTTGCTGATGTGTTTGCCAGTAACCCAGTGCTTGCTGATGTGTTTGCCAGTAACCCAGTGCTTGCTGATGTGTTTGGCAGTAACCCAGTGCTTGCTGATGTGTTTGCCAGTAACCCAGTGCTTGCTGATGTGTTTGCCAGTAACCCAGTGCTTGCTGATGTGTTTGCCAGTAACCCAGTGCTTGCTGATGTGTTTGCCAGTAACCCAGTGCTTGCTGATGTGTTTGCCAGTAACCCAGTGCTTGCTGATGTGTTTGCCAGTAACCCAGTGCTTGCTGATGTGTTTGCTAGTAACCCAGTGCTTGCTGATGTGTTTACAGTGTATCTGTTGTTGACGAACTACACCATTATGGCAGATAAAAAAAACAAACAAAATCTTTGACCTGTTTAGTATTTTTTTTAAGTGCAAGAAACAGTTTATCATGGGTTGGAAGCCTGCAAGTTCTTTCTAAAAGAAAAAAGTCATATTAAAGAATATTCACTTCGAGATGCCTAGACATATAATGCTGAAAAGATTGGTCATAGGTAGAGGAAAATACGGAGGGAGGTAGACAGTGCAGAGTTGACCTGTTGCATACATGATAGACAGAGCTTGGGTAGGCTGAGAGCATGGATAGGCTCTTGCTTGTAACCCTGTGCTTGGTGATGTATACTTGGTGTATACACGCGTGAGTTTTGGCTCCCCTCACTCGAGCTTCTTTATGACGATTCATCTTCATGGAGACGTCTTGTAGTTGTACGGTGAATGAAAGCTGTATCCAACACCCCCAGCTCGAAAAGTCTCTCCATTGCTGAGTAAAATCGTCTGGAGACAGAAAAAAAAAAAAAAAAAAAAGTCGAAGTTCATGTCTGACCCTTTCACTGCAAGAAATATCCCCAGCGCTGAATAAGATCTTGAAGCAGTAAGAATATGAGAGAGAGAGAGAGAGAGAGAGAGAGAGAGAGAGAGAGAGAGAGAGAGAGAGAGAGAAAGACTGTACAGTACTGGAAAAAGATAAGGTTTCCAGGAGTATTCTCCGTTTGTTTAACCAAGTGCCTAGTTGTGTATGCTTGCAGTGTGAACGCTCCGAGGCGGAAGTTATTGGTGGTTTTAAGCGACTCATACCGTCTTGCAAAGCAATTAGATTACAATGAGATAAACAAGGAAAGATGTCTTGGGTTGTTTTCCTGGTGCTGTTGTTTGCTTGTGAGTATGTGCATTATGATGTATGCGGGCAGTGTGTGTGCTCTCAAGTGAATCATATATTGCTGTTGAATTATGCCAAGGCTGCACCCGCTTACATGCTTCCACTGCCTCTCGCTTTGTTTTAACACCCACAACACCAGATTATCGCCTAAATAAACTCGTGTGTATGTAGCAAGATACAGTGCGTGGCCTGTAAGTGAATAATACAATGTTGGTGGTGTATTGTGGTCAGGCCGCACGGGCTTGCATGCTTAGTTAATTTTTCGCAATTGTTTAACACCATGGCACGTATCATCTCAGTATAAGATCACCAGACGGTACCAAGCTTAAAGTATATATACCAGGATCAAAGCATGTATACCAAGATCAAAGTATGTGTACCAAGAAAAAAGTATGTGTACGAAGATCAAAGTATGTGTACCTAGATCAAAGTATGTGTACCAAGATCAAAGTGCTGTATGTGTACCAGGATCAAAGTGTGGGCTCTGTGTAAATATTGATGGTGGTGAATTATGATTACACCGGCTTGGATCATCGTGTTTGACCATCCGCACCACCTCTTATTTAAATAACATCGTCTGACATCAGCAAGTGAACGATGATAATTATATTGGTGTTGAACATGCTAAGGATATACCGGCTTGTATGGTCGATCAGCTTCTGGCCCTGTTGCAGTCACTTCACTCTGATTTCGTATTTTCGTTTAACTTACACTATTACCGGGCAAGAGTTTTCGAAATAATGACATTAAATATAGCCTTCATCAACTCCATTGCTTCTTAGCTAATGTGCTCAACTGAATAAAATATCTTAGACAGGCATAAATAAAGTAAAAAGCAGTTACGTCATGGGACTGAAGAGGGAACACCACCACCACCAGTACCATCACCTTTCTCTTGATTGGGTAAAATCTTTTCTCTGTGGGCACAATACGTAAAGTGTGTGCACTCTAACGGCTATGCTATTAAGACTGACATCGCTAAGGTGTGAGCAAACCACAATTTTATATATTTATTTTTAGGGCAATTTCTGAAGTATGTGGTTGATCATAAAATAACGTGTCCTTTCTGCATCGTATTCATTTATTCATTTTTAGGGGAATAACTAAAGCATGTGACCTGTGACCTCTTTGTGACCTCTCTGCCTCGTTACTGATCTTGCTTCGTAAAGTGGGATGCAGGCTAATGGCGTCTAACTATTACAGGCGCCTCCTAAGTAACAATAAAAACTAAGGTGTTTTCCCTGCACCTTGGCGCACTCTGTTTTTAATAATAGGCCGTAAGAGAAGGATGTATATTGGTGTTGCTTTCAGCCAAGGTTACGCCGGCTTGCACGCCCCTCTTCTCTCCTCTCCTCTCCTTTCCTCTCCTCTCTTCTCTCCCCTTCTCTTCTCTCCTCTCCTCTTCTCTCCTCTCTCCTTATTTTAACACCGACACTACGAGTATACCTTTTTCACCACCAGTTGGTCCAGATTTTCGTCTTTCTGCGGCTTATTTCATGTAGCAGAGTGGCAGAAAAAGAGAGGGTCTGCATCTTTTCCATAGCACTTCTTCGTGACTAGCATTATATTCTGCTCTTACAACTCAGCATTTGTGATACTGATGGCAATTTTAGGCTAGGCAAGAATAGAGAGAGTTTACATAATTTCTCCCTAGGCCGAGTAAAGTGTTGTGCAGTAGGAAGAATTCAGCGTGTGGGTTCTGTCGGCCTTATCAATAAAACTGAGTGCACCAAAGTTAATAAATCGTGGGACGGCAGCAGGAATAACAATGCCTACACCGGCTGCCAGGTTAGGTTCGCCTCTCACTTGTTTGAACCAGATACAGTTCCTCCTCCTAAGTCAAAGCATCTGACGGTGACGAGAATAGAAGGAAAAACGGACCGTGGTGCTTTTCGGCGTAAAAAAAAAAAAATCGTCCAGCGGTGACAATGAAAACAGACGTCATGGAGCTTTTTCTGCGCTGAATAAAATCGTCCAGCGTGATCAAGAATGAAATGGAAAAACGGACGTCACAGTACAGAATTTAGAATACAATTAATGATAAAGGAAAGTGTTGATATGAAAGTGGTAATGGATGTCTTTTGTAACCTCCTCACTTATGCTAGTCGTTTCTCCTTGGCTGAATAAAATTGTCTGACGGTAACGTGAGAGAGAGAGAGAGAGAGAGAGAGAGAGAGAGAGAGAGAGAGAGAGAGAGAGAGAGAGAATCCTAGTACAGGTGTAACTGAGACATCTACTCTTCCCCTTGGATAAGTAATATCGCCCGACGGGAACATGAATGGAGTATGAACCGAAGTCAGAGAGAGAGAGAGAATGCTTATAAGGGATATTTTTTTCCAACTCATTCATTACGAGACAACTGTGGCGTTAACAAATAAGTCCGTCTGTAGCAAGAATAAATATACCAGGCGCCATGATACCTGCTGAAAGGGTTCATGGAAAGATTTCTAACCCTTTCACTACCTTGGCGAAAAATATGAAAAAAGAAAAGAAAAGGCATTAATACGGAAATACTGTGAGATTTTTAGATATTCGTGACGATGGCTGTTTTCTGGGGTGACTAAATCTTTTGGTGCCACTAAGAATAATAACGAATACAGAACGATGCTTGTTGGCTGAGTTGCCTAAATCTTGTGGTGATAGTAAGGATAATAATGAATGCAGAACAAGGTGTGAATAAATCCCCCGGCGATAGCAAGAATAATAAAGAATACAGAACAGTGTTTGTTTTCTGAGTTGCTTAAATCTTGTGGTGATGGCAAGGATAATGAATGTAGAACAGGGGGTGTCTCCTTTGTTAAACAAACCTCCCGGCTGTAGAAAGAATAATATTTAATACAGAGACGTGATAGTGCTCAAGCGATTAATGGACTTCTTCTTCTTCTTCTTCTTATAATTATTATTATTCCATGAACTAGGAGACATCGCTGAACATAATTGCCAGACGGGAGTAAGAATAATAATAAACGTATCTTAACAGTACTGTGCCGCAAAATGTTGAGTTGGAAGAATTATACTCACATACGGGAAAGTTGTTAATAAGGAAGATACAACAGGTGTTATGTTTCATACCTGGAGAGGATCAAAGTCGGGCCGAAACTGTTGTGTCTTCAGAGTACCATAAACAGCTTCCTTAAATAAGGGTATAATTATTCCAGTAACAACTATAACCCCTTCAGTCCGGTGACGTTCCATCCAGTTTATTCCTGCCTCTGTTAGACCATTTTATTTTGTTTGTGTGAGAGTTTTCAGGGGGAGGCGGTGGCTCAATCGGTAGAGAGGTGGCCTGCATTCCTACCGGACCCAGGTTCAAATCCCCGCTGGGGCAGGGAACAGTTTAAGGATTTGAATATCGTTAAATCAGACACTGATCTACCAGAAGACCAGCCGACATGTAAAAATACCCCCGCTAATACCAATACACCAGTCCTGTATGAGACAGCTCTAGCATGTATTCAATATGGACGGTGGGTATTAGCGCGGAAGTGGTGACATGCAGAGGTGTATGGTATGTAGGAGGACTACTGGGCCCATGATAGCAGGCTGTGATGCCTATGCCCAGAGTCAGACACACACACACACACACACACACACACACACACACACACACACACACACACACACACACACACACACACACACACACACACACACACACACACAAAAGATACAGCCTGCCTTAATACCCGCATTACAACACGTGTTTCCTAAATTGAATTGTGTCGTCTGGCGGTAACTGAAGAAAATATAAAACTACGTGATCAGACTCCTTGTTACCTCCAGACCATTTATTGTTTCAGCCTACGGGAGTCATCTTGTAATTCACCGGGGTCAGAAGCAAACTCCATTCACACACACACACACACACACACACACACACACACACACACACACACACACACACACACACACACACACACACACACACACACACACACACATTCAAAAGTCATAATTAACGATTGGACTGAGATACAGTTTACGTCGGACGATCTTATTTACCTCATAAAGATTCATCGTGTTTTGAAATTCTTGTTTTTTTTATCTTCTACCTCACTTGTGTGTGTTTTCGTCAGTCGCTCCCCCCCCCCTCTCTCTCTCTCTCTCTCATATCTGTGTACATAGGACGCAGCATCCTTTGCCAGCCATACCTCGATAAAGCGTTGTGCAGGTGTTCTCGCGTGTTGTTAATCCTTCAACACTCAGGCTCCTATGACCCACTCAGCATAATTATATTGTCAGTAAAGAATAATAATAATAATAAATTATAATAACAACAGTTGTAGGGATAATAATAATAATGTCGTCCCTGAGTAAATTTAGTGTGGTTTTATGTATGTACTTTTGTATTTTTTCTTTATGTTGAGATGTAAGGCCAAGTGTGAGCATTAACACGTGTATCGTGCAAAAAAGAAGTCTCCAGCCGTGACAAAACTGGGCCATTCTCATAGCGTGAATATGTAGTCGAGGTTGAGTGAGAGTCGATGAGCCGTAGCTGTGAGGCAGGCATGATTCTCCTTGGTTACTAGCCGAATGGACCCTCCAGAATGACTGCACCTGGAAACAAGTACATAGACTAGGGGTTGTTTGCCATGTATTGTAGCCACAACGATGAGGGAACACAAAAAGTAACTAGACTAGGGGTTGTTTGTCATGTATAGTAGCCACAACGATGACGGATCACCAGCAAACCTGTCCACGTGTAGTAAACCTAGAGGACATGGAGTTAGGCGGGCAAACAACCAACTCAGGCAAACAAGCCAACTCTCGGTGCGCGTGTATAATGCTGGAGAGCATTTTTTGTGGGGAAACGTGCTTGACTTGGGGCCCGATGCAGGAGTAGCACGGTGTGTGCATATGTGTGTGTGTGTGTGTGTGTGTGTGTGTGTGTAAGAGAGAGAGAGAGAGGGGGGGGAGGTAAGATCTAGCTGGTATTGATACTGATAGTAATTTTCCAGAATGTTGTGTAAATAACAAAGCAAATTCAAACAACAAAAGAAGCAAGCAGGCAAACCCCACACCTAGGAATATAGCTAATCAAGACAGCATTATTACGCCAGTACAAGCAAACAACAGCCACAAGCAATTCGACAAGACATAACTAGAACAGAAAAAAAAGTAGATTAAACAGTTACGTAATTCAAAGCAAGTAAAGACAGATTCTAAGGAAACACAAATCTAAATAAGTTCAAAGAAACGTCAGATTATGAAGTGTAAATTGAAAGGAGGTGCTGACAAGGTAAATGTAACCAGATGAAAGTAGACAGGCGAGGTCAAGCAGGCTAAGTAGATCTGAGCAAGAGGAATCAAGCAGCACAGAAGCAAGTATGAAAATAAACAAGGTAAAACTAACAGTAGGTCAAAACAAGTGGAAATAAATGCAAATAAGTGAAAAGGTAATGGCAACACAAGAAAACCCCGTAAATGCAAGCAGGTGCGAGGTAAATGTACGCAAGGGAAACAACCACATAATCAAGCTCAAGAAAATAAAGTAAATCTAATAAGCGGAAACAAAAGAAATAAAAGCACGAACAGGAAAACAAATCAAATCAAAGCCAGTGCAAGGTAAATTTAAGCAAGTTGAACAGAGGCAAGAAGAAAGCAACCCGACTAAGCAAGTACGAACAAAGGAAATTGTGAAATAAAGAAAAGAAGTCAAGCAAACAAAGCAAATCAAGCAAACAAAGCAATTTAAAGCAAGCTGAGTGGAGCAGAGGCCAGAGCAAGTGAGAAGAAAGCATCCCGGTTAACCCCGTACAGTGACCCCGATAAAAGCAGCAGCGAGCCAGGATTAGCACTGAATATAGATACCGTACGTAGAAGGGGATTTAGAAGATACGTGGAAGGGGATTTAGAAGATACGTGGAAGGGGATATGGAGACGGCTGAGTTAGATATATATAGAAGGCAGTGTAGAAGCGGTCAGTTTAGGTAGGCGATGAATAGGGGTAAAACGTAATCCAGGAGGGGTGGATTTTGATAGATTTGGATACGAGCAATACATGGGCATTAGCAGTGACCATAGATACCTGGGAGGTTGATGCAGTGAAAATAATTTAGAAATGGAGAGATTTATTTACATTTAGAAGCAGTGAATTTCGATTGACTTAGAAGAAGTGGATTTAGATACATTTAGAAGCAGTGGATTTAGATGCATTGCAATGGATTTAGATGCATTGCAGTGGATTTATATGCATTGCAGTGGATATAGATGCATTTACAGGCGGTGGATTCAGGTGCATGTACAGGCGGTGGATTTAGATGATGTACAGGCGATGGATTTAGATACACAGTGCATTTTAGAAGCAGTACATTTATATGCATTTATTAGAAATGGATTTTGATACAAGGGCGGTTCAGAAACGGTGAAATTAGATACACTTAGATATGGGCAGCACGCAGGCATCAGCACTAAATATAGATACATACGATTTAGATGATGCAGAAGTCAGTTTAGAAACGGGGGGTAGGGAGATAGATACACCGTCGGAATAGATATAGATACCGGTACTTGGGACGTAGTTGAGAGGGAAAGGGTTTTTATATTCGCTGACTGCAAGCATTATCCATCCATCATCCAATCCTACGTTGCCCCATGAGGAGCGTAGGAGCCCAGGGCTAGGCAAGTGGTCCTGACATTTATGAGAGTGACCAGTCTCACTCATCCCTGAGTGGCATTACGTGAGCAATAAACCCCAACAACCCCTTGGATTTAACCCTCACCGTCTCAGTCCGACTGGAGCACAATAATTTGGTTATGTGGTTACCACCCAGCTTAGTAAATGGTTTCCTGGTGTACAGGAAACCATTTGGGTTGTCACTTAGTGTAGAGTCACCCACAGGCAGAAGGACGAGGAAAGAATGAAGGAAACAAAGACAGAAGAGGATGGAAGGAAAGAAGGATGGAGGAGAGGAAAGGGCAGACATCTGAGAGCAGCACTACATAGAGTGAGTGGATGGTGAGCGCCCCCACCTACCACAAAAGAATTATCTTAAAATGCAGTTAATTTAGATATAGTGAAAAGCAGTGGATTGCGGTACATGGGAGGCAGTTTAGAATAATTGCATATAAATACATAAGACAGTAGCCTATGCAGAGAGACAGACAGAGAGAGAGAGAGAGAGAGAGAGAGAGAGAGAGAGAGAATTAGCTTTATATGGAAACATGATTGTTCAGTAATTACGTTGAAAGCAGCAAAGAAGCTTACAGGCAAAAATACCGGCTTTTGATGTGGTATAAAGAAGCATGAGATAAAATGTTAACGATAGCTGTACAGAGGAAGAGGGCGGTGAACCCGATGACAATATACATAAGTATGCGAAGAATTTGGATTTTTAGAAGCAAGCGCAAGGAATGCATACAATATAGAAACGAAGCATTTTGCAGACAGCCATATAGAGCTTAACATGATATGTGAAACTGACTGGAAGGAGATTGACAATAATTAAACATATATATGGTCGCATGCCAAAGAAGAAGCGTTGGTACGGTATGTAGAAAAAAGAAATGGCGTGTTGGACTAGATCTGTGTATGAACAGGTGAACTTGATACAGAATTAACGGGACATGTGAGGAATTTGGCAAGAAACAAGTTTATAATCGCAGCCACAAGCATCAGAAGTGTGTGTAGACCTTTTGAGATTGTGCAGACATTCCATACATACTGTATATATATATATATATATATATATATATATATATATATATATATATATATATATATATATATATATATATATATATATATATATATATATATATGTTATATGTATCGTATACTTGTATATATACTGTGTGTGTGTGTGTGTGTGTGACAGAAACTCCACGTTACACAAGAAATAAATATATAGAGGCATGCACAAGCAATGTCAGTGGATTCCATCTGGTGATTAGGAAGCACTGTGCAGCCAGGCATGTACTGCATAGCGCCGCATTCCCGGGGTTTATCACTCTCCCTATTGCATCAGTCGCTAGGTTTTATTCCTGGATATGGCATGTTAATAAGCACTTGTGTGTTGTGCAGACCTATATCGGTTTTAAAGGATATCAGTACCATCATAGGGGAGAAAGAAATGTTTATTCCTTCAGTCCGGTGACGTGTTTTGTTTATTTGTGTTGGCCCCTCCCAGACGATTTTATTCAGCTGTGGGGAGACTTATTCATGTGCATCGTTTATGATGGCTTTATCTGTCTCGTCCAGGCTGCAGTATCCCTCCCAAGTTGATTAAAACAGACATAAGGTAGCAAGAATAACATAAAAACAAGCCGGTATGCGGCGATGGCCAGCTCTAAGTGGACCGTTGCGGTTCAGCCTACACGGAGGACCGGATCTGTTTATAGTCTACAAATACCATCTCTCGCCTCTCTTGGGACACAAACTAATCCACCCAGAAGAGAAAACTCATTACTTGCATAAACACAATATACCGGGTACATCCAGAAATGTTAATGAAAAATAATTTTTTAAAATGAAACCTCCCATATTATGTAATGATTTTTTTCGTAAAACACATATCTAGTCATTTCAACATTTCAGCATCATTGATTTTTTTTTTTTTTTTAGGGGGGGGGGGTGAAAATATGGATATATCTTGGTGCGATGGTTTTTTGCTCCCCTGTTTGTTTTTACCGGCGTGTACCTGGTCATTTTGTGAAAAATTTCGTGCATCATTGCAAAGGACAGGATGGGTTTAGGAAGCTAAAAATTGCATGCGATTTACATAATACAGAAGGCAGTTTAGAAAGGGGGAGGGGAGATAGATATACTGCCGGAGTAGATTTAGATGCTTGGGACGTAGTTGAGAGGGAAACGTTGTGATGTATTCACTGATTGATTGTGAAATTTGAAAAAAAAATGTCACCTGGACAGGCCACTGGGTCCCGACAATTTCTGGACCCCCGGCCACTGAGGGAGGGGCTAAGAGGGCCGTTTCAAGGCAACTGCTCGTTGCCAAGCAACCAAAACCTTGCGGACACAACCAGGTCATAGGCTGGTCATTGTGTCCATGTTTGGTCGGAATGTGTTAATTCTGAAGGGTAGAAGTGCCTGCCACAATTAAAAAGAATACACGAAAGAAAACGCGACTAACAATAAGGGCAGCATGGAGCAGGCCAAAAATAGTCATCGGATTGAAGGTGTTTCGGTGTAGATGCAAATACAAGATGGCACGTGTATGACGCTCCACTTAAACTCCGCTGGCCGATTTTTCGTGTTGCGGGGACGGCTCAGTCAGCAGTATCAGAGTCAGTCCTGCATCACATAGTCATTTCTTACTCCCACTGCCACACCCACATCAGCAAACTGCACCGTCCCTGCAAGCCATAAGATACCATCATGAGAGTTTCTAGTGCTACGGGTCACCCTCTATATTGAAGAGGAAGAGTGCTAGAGGACCTTGTAAGTCGACGAGAACACGGCCATTAGTGATACGGATGCAGATGTTGATGTACATGGAAGAAGTGACAAGGAACCAGAGTGTATGATGCAAGCAGGAGCAGACGCAAAGGCACTGAACACAAAGGCAGTCAGGCTACACAGGGACGCGTTGTGCAGGCAGGAACACACACAAAGTTGATGAACAGATAAGACATGTAAGGAACAGAGGAAGTGTTGAGACGGCGTAGGGTGGGGTAGGTTTGGGTAAGCTTGTTTAGGTTAAGTTAGGGTAGGGTGCGGTGGGTTAGAGTTGTTGAGGTTGGATTGCTGGGTAGGGTAGGTTAGCTGTGAGTGGGTCAGGTTAGGACATTATACAAGAGATATCGTTATGACAGTGTAGGTTAGGTTGGTTTTAGGTTTAGTAGAGTTGATTTAAGGTTGGTTTTCTTGGATTAAGTTGAAGCGAGGAAAGTTAACCCTTAGGTATTATTGAGCGGAGTTGGTAAGAATACAGTAGAGTAAGGGAGAGTAGTGTGTGTTAGATTAAGCGAGGTTGGGTCAGGATAGGGGGAGACAGGTTAGGTAAGGTACAACGAGCGAAGATATCCAGAGGCAGATCACTGAACACGTTTTTGGAAGCTGCTGGCCAGATTTGAAGCCGTTGTAATCTGGAAGTTCATAGCCATCAGCAGTAATTGTATAACTGAATTAATTAGACCGTTCAAACAGTGGGTAATTATAATTGTAGCGTTGGAAGTATTATTAACATGCATAAAGGCAGCGTTATATCAAGAACTGGCAGAGGCGAGGAGAATGATGCAAAATAGGTCAGAATGAAAAGGCAGAGAGAAAAGTAAACAGGTAGATAGATAGATAGATAGATAGATGGAAGATGGAAATGCTTAAAAGAAAGGGATAGACTGATAGACACAGACAGATATATAGATAGACAGTCAGATAGATAGATAGGTTGATGGTATAGGGGATAAATTGTTGCTGTTAATATACTGATCAGTACATAGGTAATCAGGTAGACTGACGAAGATCTGGGGCAGGGCGTAGATGGATTAATATAGATTGATGATGATGTAGGT
Source organism: Coenobita brevimanus (assembly GCF_032717465.1). Taxonomy (NCBI): domain Eukaryota; kingdom Metazoa; phylum Arthropoda; class Malacostraca; order Decapoda; family Coenobitidae; genus Coenobita; species Coenobita brevimanus. Next base: position 21,190,889 of record NC_137010.1, on the reverse strand, counting down.
GGGTGGGTAGACAGAAGTCGATAGATAGAAATATTGAGGGATGATGGACGGAAGGATAGATTTTAGAAATAATGGTAAAGAAACTGATATATATTTTTTTAGATTACAGATAATAAAATGAATGATGAATAGAAGTAGAGTACAAGTAGAAGTATGGGAGGCACGGTACTTCAGAGAGAGAGAGAGAGAGAGAGAGAGAGAGGGAGGGAGGGAGGGAGAGACTTGGAATATCGGGAATAGGTCTGGATATAAGATGTATTAGGTAAGTGTGCGATATATGTATTGTCAGAAAAAAAAAAAGATGGATCAGTTTAGGAAATAAGAAAAAATGAATATAACAGACGGATAAATACAGCTGTATAGGATAGGGAAACGTAGCTTTAAAGGGTAGATAAATTGATAGATGAAAAGATATGTAACAGGTATATGACGAAAAAGCATATGGAAGATTCGTAAATACATGGACAAATGGAGTGATACCGTAGACATAAAAAGACATATATGCAAGTGAGGGTAAGGGAAACAGAGCAAGGAAGTGCTGTTAGATAAGGAAGCAGTGGCAGGCAGACCCTCCGTGGCCTACATGCTTGCACACAGTTACCGTAGTGTGCGCTCCATACAACCAATCGGTGTACTGGTGGAGAGGCGGATTCAGCAGCAAACAGAGGACACGGAGACGCATATTACCTGTTGTGGCAAGCAGATGTTGTTGTTGTTGAAGCCCCAAGCACATCTGGACGTAAACCTGATGGACTCTGGGAAACAGGTCTCTTCATCCGTGCACCCCTCGAGATATTTCTTTGAGGTTAAGTTGAAGGATTGTTTTGTTGTGAGTGTGGTGGATGAGGTAAGCGTGTTGTGGCGTGGGGGCTGCACAACAGTGAGGGCATATTGGATTGTTAATGAGACGTATTTTGTGTTGGTACTGAAGCAGGGACGGGTGAAGGCCACTTCGTAGTCTGGCAAGGTGCATTAGATTTTTTCCTCAGGACAGGGTAGTTGCTAAGGAAGGAATGTCTGAGCTTCCCGGTGGCGGTTCGTTTAGGATGTTGTTTGGCTGTAGGTGAGGGATGGCTGTTGTGGCTGTGTGTATGTGAGGTGTGGTGCTGGGTGCAGGAGGAGGGGTGTTGTTGAGGCGGTGCAGAAGTTGTTCGTTTTTTGCTACTCTGAGGCAGGGGGTGGAGGTGTGAGGGGTGCGCATAGTTTCAAGGGTGGGGTATTGTGCTGAGGCAGTGAATTGTATATATACCTCTCAGATTCGTGTGATCCTTGATTGGGAATACTGTTCTTAGTGCAAGTTAGCTCTGTTTGTGGTCTTTATAACTGGAATTACTGTTGTTAAAATATTATTGGACGTTGTTTTCCTCCTACTGCTGCCAGCGGTCTAGTGATCTGCCTTGTATTGTTGCATCATTGTGTCTAGTATCAGTTGCACTGGGCACTGTTTTTCAGATCTCTAATTGAATTGCTCACCTTTTACAAGAGGCACGTAATATCTTTCTGGCCACACACACACACACACACACACACACACACACACACACACACACACACACACACACACACACACACACACACACACACACACACACACACATGCAGAAATCAAACCTGTTTGCCCAGTTCTTGCTCAGCTCTGGCCTCGTCTCTCAATCCATCGCTCTGTTTGCCAGTAATCTCCAGTCTTTTAATTCCTAGGATCCTGTGACTCGCTCAGCTGAATAAAATCGTCTGGCAATAGTTCGAATAAAATATAAGATTATGAACGCTCTTACCTGAGTAAAACTGTTTGATGTTATTTGGATTAGAGTACAAGAGTTGTCCTGTGCACGAAAGGGTTAATTATCGTGAAAGTATTAACACTTCAGCTTCAGTAACTCAGCTGAAAGTAATACTGTGGTGTTATGTGGAATTGAATATTAGAGTTATCCACATCATTAGACGGCAAAAATCAATGTCGTCTTGCATCTCAGAGTATGAAGTCTTGGTTTTTGTGCTGTGTTGTGTACGGTTTTTTACCTGTGGACTGGACAACTTTTGCTGGCTGTTACTCTTTGGTTCTTTCTTTGGATTAAAACCAAATGGAGCCACATTCAAAGCAGACGCGTACGTGCACAGCTAAATAAAGCAAACAGATACACCCTCTCGCAAGGAAAGCAGTTACAAACATAGAAAGATAAGTAGATACAGATACAACCACGATCAAAGGAAGGTACAGAAACAGATACAGACGCCGGCAAAGACAACGTGCTATTAAAGAAAGAAGATGCAGTCACAAAGAAATTAATTACTGTCATTGCGGAAGAGGAAGTTTGGCAAGCACTTAGTAGCAGGTACGATGTAGATTAAAAAGTAATTGATGCACAGACAGATAAATAGGTAGATAGATAGATAGGTAGGTAGATAGCCTAATGGAGAGAGAGGTAAATAGATAGACAAATGGATAGATAGATAGGTATATAAGAATAGAATCACAGATAGGATATAAATTGAAAGTAATCCAGTGGTAGACATAGACAGGTGGATGAATAAGATATATATATATATATATATATATATATATATATATATATATATATATATATATATATATATATATATATATAATAACTGAAACATTTCGACAGCCATAGGTTTAAACAAACAGACAAGCAAACAAACATTGAAATAGGCAAGGAAGGGCTGCAGCCACCAGTGATCAGACTTGTTGTGTATGCAAGAGTGCTTGATGGCACGATCCTTGCATGTTGGCGAAGGAATACCACTCTCTCCCGCCCCCGTTTTCTCTCTCTCTCTCTCTCTCTCTCTCTCTCTCTCTCTCTCTCTCTCTCTCTCTCTCATGTGTGTGTGTGTGTAATTTAACTTTTGGGGCGTACGTGTCATTAGGTTGGATGAATTTATGTATCCAGTATATCAGTTGAGTTTGGCCCAGTTATGTAAGGTGAACACGTTTACCAAGACCGCGAAGGAAGGTGCAGATTATATATATACCGGTAGATTGTAGGTCACCTATTCTTTGCACTTTAAAATGTAAAATAAAACAAATATGCGCGTTTTGAAGTTTTCATTTTTGGTGTGAAAGATGATGATGATTACTGATGATGATGCTAAAGATGATGATGATGATAATGGTGGTAGTGATGAAAGTGGTGGTGGCGATAATAATGATGAGTAAGGTATAAAAGGATTGCCTCTTTGGGGCCGTAAGAAGTGTGTGGTGTGTTTATCTATGCAACTCACAATATTTGCCTTCCTTTCAACAGCACTTAGGGCGAGGAGTTTACAGATCTGACATTTACAGCCACTGAGTAATAAACAACAATATATGCAGTAGTAATTCAACACCTTCAGCGTGGTGACATCTTTGCTATATGTTTGCCATCTCCAGGCGACTTTATTCAGCTTTGGAGAGACTGATCAAACTGGAGAGTATGGATCTTTAGTAACTCTCACAAGGAGGGAGGTGAGGGTCTCCTAGGCTGAATAAAACAGTGTGGCGTTAAGGAAAACAGGATTAAAGTGACGTCCTGAGGCTCAAGTGACTAATAATATCGGTAATAATTCACAACCCTTTTAATCTTTGTCTTCTGTTTTATTCTTGCTGCTGCTGGACTATTTATTTATTTAGTTTTTTTCTGTTTTATTTGTGAGAGCCTCCTTGTTTCTCAAGGGATGAAGGAAGGAGAAATCTACCCTCCCCCCCCCATTTCGAAAAGTCTGTCCTAAAGCGACTAAAATCGTGGATAGAAAAAATAACTTATCGACCGCGTGACCTGCGTCGTCTCCTGAAACCTGCGTAAGGTGGTAAAGAATTGGGCGAGGTGGGCAAAGGTTGTGTAGGATGGACTGAATATTTAATGTGTGGCGGGGCTGGGGCAGGAAAACCTGCACTGTGGAAATGAGTTGTAGGATTTAATGGTGTGAGTGTAGCGGCTGGCTTTATTTCAAAATACCTCGAAGAATGAAAATGACAGGTGGGGGGGGGTGAAATGGGAGTGAGAAGAAAGTAATGCGTGGTATGAGCTGGAATGGTGGTGTAGGGAGAAGAGGAGCCATGACAAGAGGTGGGTGTTAAGGTGGGTGTGTAGGAGTAACCCATTAACTCCGATGACATTTTAATTTCTGTTACTGCTTTCGTATGACGGTTATATTAACGTAAAGGAGGGAAGTGACGTTGTGATGGGAGTAATGAAAACTGTTTCTAATTCCAAAGCTAAGTCGTCTGTAGGTAAAATATGCTAACCAAGCGTCATCATAGTGAAGGGGTTAATGGTATGCGTGCTGTTTCAAAGTATTATTCAGCAGCAAGAACAATGATACCTTCCCTGGTCTTTCTGGCGAGGAATCTAGTTACCCCGGCAAATAGACGTCAACGTATTGAAAGGGTTGATGATACCGGTAATTACTCTTGATGATAGCAATAATAACTAGAAAGCACTCGGAAAGCGCATACCTCCGCCAATGCCATTGTCATTAAAAAGGATCTGGATCCGGATCCGTGAAGATATTGTGTGGAAGACATAGGATCCGGATCTCGTCCCCAGTTTTAATCAATTGTTCCGTGACCCCTAGCCCACTCTTCCACAAAGTTTTGTTGAAATTCATTGAGAATTTTTGGAGATACTATGCGGGATGCATGTGATCCGGATCCGCCTCAATATTTAATTAATTCTTTCTTGGTTCATGGCCCACCCTGCCACAAAATTTCATTGAAATTCATTGAGAACTTTTGGAGGTATCATGTGGACAAACAAACAGACAAACTTGGGTGAATACATAACATCCTCCAACTTCGTTGGCGGAGATAAAGATGCAGATTGAAAATTAAATAGAAGTCCTTGGATTGAAGAGTTTGGAAATACCGGAAACTTTAATATTTTTATGATGATGATGATGATATTGGTGGTGGTAATAGTGGTTCCAATGATGATGATGATGATTGGCGGTATGCAGACAGACAGGCATGTGGGCGGTGAGGTAGGTGGAGGCAGTAACCTGAGACTGTGCTTGCTGTGTGAGCCACTGAGTGCTTGAAACACACACACACACACACACACACACACACACACACACACGCACGCACGCACGCACGCACGCACGCACGCACGCACGCACGCACACACACACACACACACACACACACACACACACACACACACACACACACACACACACACACACACACACACACACACACACACACACACACACACACACACACACACACACACACACACACACACACACACTGATTCATCTCTCTCTCTCTCTCTCTCTCTCTGAATTAACCCTTCCCCGTTTTTCTGGATTTTTCCTCCATCCTTCCTTCCTCCCCTCTAACTCTTCCTCTTTTCTCTCTTGAGTCTCCCTTCCTTCCTGCCCTCTCTACCGTTTCTCCTCCTCTTTGTTTTATTTTTCTTCCAGCTCCTCCTTCCATCACCTCTTGCCTTTTCATTCCTCCTTTCTTTCAGGCATTCCATCCTTCTTTCCATCTTTTACCTTCCTTTTCATTTCTTTCCATTCTCTGACAGTTTTTTATGTCCAGTTCTCATTTCCTCCTTTCTTCGTCGTCCTTCCCTCCTGCATTTATTCCTTCCTTCCTTTTCTCTTTTCCTTCTCTCCTCCTCCAGTCCTTCCGTCTTTTATGTTCCATCCATCATTTCGTCCATTCCTCTTGACCATTAGCTTTTTGTTTTCTCTTACAGTTGTTCCCTTTTGCCTTCCACTCCTCCTCCCTTCCTTCCATCCCATCATCTTTCCTTCCTTTCCCGTTCCTTTTTCCATTCTTTCTTTTCTTCCCTCGTTCCTTCCTTCATTCGTCGCTTTCTTCCTTATTCCTTTCCACCATTTTCGAACAAGCAAGGAAGCAGGCAAACAAACAAAAAGCTAAACAAACACACCAGCAAGCACTCTGCACACACACACACACACACACACACACACACACACACACACACACACACACACACACACACACACACACACACACACACACACACACACACACACACATACCGCTCGCTGGTGTAGTGGTAACGCTCGCTTGCCAACTGGTGGACGGGAGTTCGCGCCTCGCTCAGGTTGCGAAAAGTTTCACTGACGAAGTGGGTGGTTACTGTCCCCCTTGAGCAAGAGGACGGGTGTGTGCGTGTGTGAAGGTCACAGCCTTGCCCTTAGATCGGACTATATGAGCTCTCAGCTCCCTTCCGGGAGGGTAAAAGCTGACGATCACGACCATCAAGTGATCCTGACCGACCCGGTGAATTACACACACACTCTCTCTCTCTCTCTCTCTCTCTCTCTCTCTGGGGGGCGCGGTAGCACAGTGGTAGCGCGCTGAGCTTGTGATCGGGAGGTCGCAAGTTCGAGCCTCGCCCGGGCTACCGTTGCCGGGAGGGGTAGCTCCCTCCTGTAACCCCAGCGGGGCTATATGGCCTCAGTTGCCTAGCTCGGGGAATTCATTTCTCCATTTCTCTCTCTCTCTCTCTCCCCCGCCATGATGCTGTGTATAGTGTAATCACTCAGCAGCACGCCGGAAAACACAAAATAGAAAATAACAAATGAAAGGAAACTTACCCTTGAAACACACCAGCACAGCATTATGTCTGTACGAGGGCCTTTTTTTAAGGTGTTACTTATTGCGTTCTTTAATCCCTTCAGTCTGATGACCTATTTTATATTTTTCCCGTGGCTGTCTCGCGGCTTTTATATACAGGTTGAGGCTTGTAACTGTGGCGGCTACACAAAGCCTTCAGTACCCCTTCAGCACAAGTAATGGCCCTTATGTTGAATACAGTTGTGTGGCGGTGACCTGATCACAATACAAAAACTGTCATGAGACTGAAAGGGTGTCAGCCCTTCACGTTTATAGGGAGCAAGAATTTAGTAAGAAGACACCCTCGAGCTTAATGAGCTTTATATATATATATATATATATATATATATATATATGTATGTATGTATGACTAACATCATACAGATATATAGGTGGTAATACAGCTTCAGTACACATCAAAATATAAATGGTAATGTGGGCCTTTACGTAGGCTGCGAGCAGGTAGGCTAAGTTAGGTGTAATTAGCAATAACTTGTGTGAAGTTAGTAACGGATAATTAGGGGCTTGATTAGGTACGCGTGGAAGCTGGCATTAGGTACACGGATAGGTGGATAGATGAATATACTGTAGGTAGGCAGATGGATAGGGTTATAGATAAACAGATATACGGTACACTCATTCAGTGTATGTGCAAATCTAGGCCTAAACGATAAGATAGGGAGGTGTGTAGGGTGTGAGGAAGTAAAGTAGGGTAGGGTAGGGTTAGTGTAGGGCAGGGTAGGGCGAAGGTATGGTAGAACAGGGTAGGATAGGGTATGGGGACGTTAGGTATGGTTAGGTTTAGGAAAGGTAATGTAGAGTAGGGGTAATTAAGGTAGTCACGGATGAAGTTACCACAGTATTAGCAAGGTGTAATTACGCCTTGATTACACACCTGAGCTGGGAAGGACAGGTGGAGGGAGGCAAGATAATGGCCGTGTGGATGGATGGAAGGCAGCAAGGACGGATGTGATGTTGGATGGATGGCTGAGTGGATGTAATAGGATGGGAGGAGGACTGGCAAGGGGGAGGAGAGCCGGGATGGGTGGGTGGAGAGATAGACCGAAGGGTGGATGGAGATGTGAACAGAGGTGTAGTAAACGGTGGAAGGATGGTGGAAGGATGGTAACGGGGGGTGGGTTGGTGGGTGGATAGATTGATGGATTTATGGATGGATGAAGTGGAGGTGAAAAGCTAGCTATGAACTGACTGTATGGAGATGAGTAGATGAAGTGATGAAACATAGATAGATGTATGGGTGGATGAATAAATGAAGGTATGGTAAGGAGAGAGAGTGAACTGATGGTAAGGGATGTATGATTAGGTGAAGGAATGAATGGATGGATAGACATATTGTAAGGTGTGGTTGTGTAGGCGGATGGATGGATTGCAGTAGGATAGGTTAGGTGGACGGATAGATAGATTGATAGAAAGATAGATGAATGGAAAGGCAAATAATGACTGCATATATATAGATGGAGAGATAAACAGATAGATAGATAAGTAGACAAATAGATAGACTGAGAGAAAGCCGTAGTTATGAGGAGGAAACTTGATGTAACTTTGCGTAACTTAAGATAACTTGTGAGAGAGAGAGAGAGAGAGAGAGAGAGAGAGAGAGAGAGAGAGAGAGAGAGAGAATTATTATATCTGGTTATATAATTTGTATTTGGTACAGTATCAGCTACTTATTTTTTATGACTGTGATGGTGATGGAGATTTGGTAACCTGTGTTGATTATTATTATTATTATTAATTATTATTATTATTATTATTATAAATATAAATTCTATTTTTATTATTATTATTATTATTATAGTAGTACTAGTAGTAGCAGTAGTGATGTTGAGCTGGGATTATTATTTTGCTGATAAAGGTGATGGAGCGAGGGGTTACCGTTTCTTGTAAGCTAATCCCACTCAGTTTAAGGGAAGGTGCATTACTGGCTTTATGATAACATGGGCCTTTAGTTAATGCAACAAACAAAAGTAATGGTAATATGTGAAATTCCTTCAAAGGAAAGTTGAACAAAAGAAAGCCGGAATACAAGTCCAAAAGTCCGTGCATATTGAGATGCCTGGGTACATTGCACGAAAAAGACTGGTTAGAGGCAAGACCAGACTGAAGGTAGTGGTTAAATGTTGCACCAGAGTTAAACAGAATTATGGAAAAGGGCGAGGGGTTATATACCGTTGCTGCCTCTCCACCAAAGAGTTCAGAAGAGCAGTGACCTTTGTAACAGCCAGTGACTTAAAAGAAAATGGTGTAACATGGCCGCGAAGCGAAAGGCAGAAAGGAGTCACAGAGAGGATGGGAGGTGATGAGATGAATAGGCCAGATTCCGACTCCACCCTGATTAAAAGAGCAGTATGTAACGAGCACCCTTACATAAGAGTTGTGAGGGCCCCTACACAGTGTCAGATAGTGAGTGATAAGGTACGTGATTACCATGGGTTATTTTGGAGATATTGCGATAGGTGTTGACATTTCTTGATTGGCATTTGGGGCAATTAGGACGATAGCGATTGGGTTTGGGAAGTATGTACCGTGGGAGATAGACAGAGAAGGGGGGTGGGGGTAGACAACGCCAGTAAATTAAGATGAGAGAGAGAGAGAGAGAGAGAGAGAGAGAGTAGATTAGAAAGGGTCCATTTTGAAGATTTTGTGTAGCAGGATAGATGTGCCCATTTCTTGATTGTCCTGTGGAGCTGTTAGGATGATTGCAGTAAGGTAGAGTGATCTATGGGCTGAGAGAGAGAGAGAGACGATTTTCAGGACCATTTATTTATATATTTATTATTTGTTTTTTACCTGACGAATCCAGGGAAAAGGGAGGCCAAAGAACAGTCACTTTGACCCTCTTGTATCGTAGGAGGTACAGGACTGCCTAAAAGTACGATTCCTGTGCGATGGGCTTGCATTCTCTCTCTCTCTCTCTCTCTCTCTCTCTCTCTCTCTCTCCACCAATCAGGGCAGGGATCGGGGTTCTCAGGTTCCCGCGCCGTCACCTGATAGGCTGAGACGCGTGACGTCACATTGTAAACAAAGTGCAATCAGGACGTCATCAGAACAGCAAATATAACACAAACAGTAAACTTACCTACATGACCTTGGAGTGTGTGTGTGTGTGTGTGTGTGTGTGTGTGTTGCCATAACGTGAGGAAAAAGGAAAGAAATAAGTAGAAGAAAAGGTTCCACAAACTTTAACCCTCCACACATAAGTATGAATTTTGGAGCAGAAAAGATTGAAAAAAAAAACTCACTGTAGCTGCTCGTGTCGTTAAATAAATAAATAAATAAATAGCCGTGGAATCAGGGTTATAACGATGCTATTTTCACAAGTGTGGCGTCGTTTTCGTCATTTGAGTAACGGTATTAGCCGATAGGGGTGGAATTCAGGTTCATGGTTATTTCTGAGATAAGGAATGACACAAATAAACATATGTTTGCGTTCCAGGAACATGGTAAATTCAGTATTAATTCCTGTATTAGCGTCGTACATGTGTTGGGCCCCGAGGCTAGGCTGTCTTGCTTCAGTTTACTTAAACCTTCATGCCTGTACCCATTTTACTAAAATCTGGCCTAAAATTACCATCTCTTCATCTTGAATGTGAAGGTGTAGGAATAATCTAACACATAAATGTGATGATAGTTACACAAACGTGTTATGGAAAGGATGTGTGGCCGTCATCTTACTGTGCCACAGTTACCTGAAATAAACTGCAAATGGACGAAAACTTTACACCACCACTAATATATATATATATATATATATATATATATATATATATATATATATATATATATATATATATATATATATATATATATATACACACACACACACACACACACACAAGTAGATAGAGTAGTGGATAATTAAGGTGCTCCAATTGGATTGAGCCCGTGAAGGTTTTTATCCAAGGGGTGGTTGGGGTTTATTGCTCACATAATGCCACTCAGGGATGAGTGAGGCTGATCACTATCATCTCAGATGTCAGGGCCAACTTGCATATATATATATATATATATATATATATATCTATATATATATATATATATATATATATATATATATTGTGTGTGTGTATATACTATTGCAACAAACCAAAAACGCATACGCAGCAAGCAAGAAACCGAGCTGAAGAAAATCGTCTAGAGTTGACAAGAATATATTACGAAAAGTTTCGCCAGAATGAAAGGGTGAAAGCAAGAAAAAAAATATATAATAGCGAAAAAAGGTCAAGAAAATTAATGACGTGTGGATGAAAAATGTGAGTTCATGCGAGGCGTCGATTACGGTGGAAAAATTGTAATTATTAGAGGGTGAAAATTACTTTAAGATAATTTTGTTGTGTATTACTGTTGTTTATGAGTATCTCTGGGGAGGTGATGCTGAGAGAGAGAGAGAGAGAGAGAGAGAGAGAGAGAGTAAATGAGTGTGAATATTAATTTGCGAGAATGTCATTTTAATGAGAGAGAGAGAAAAAAAAAAATATGGTAGAGACTGTGAGAATATATTTTAACACTGTGAGATAAAGTGATGGTGAGTGGATGAGAAATAGTGAGTGTGAGAATGTATGAAAACGTGTGGTGGAATAGGGAAGCGTATAGCCTACTAGTGATGGCTTATGTGTGAGGAAGTTAGATAGTGTTGGTGTGACAGTGTTTGACCGAGAGAGAGAGAGAGGGGAATGTGAGAGAGGTTAATATATAGCCTATCAGAACGGGATGAAGGCGTCTGGCAATAGATAGATATATAGATCCATAGATAGATTGGTAGATAGATAGAATCCGGAATGCCACTGTATGCTTTTTTCTGGGCGATGACAATTACTGTAAAATTTGACCACCAAAAGACAGATTTATTTAGTTAACAATGAACATTTGGTCTTGAAGAGATTAACTAAACGTACTTAAATACCTTCAGTTCCATGACGTACTTTGCATTATAATCTTGCTACTCTCAGATGGTTTGATTCAGCTGAGGAGAAACTGTTACAACTGGAGCAGATAGAGCCAACCTTCATTAAATATTTCCATACAAGACACCTTCCCTATTTGAACACAGTTTGAACGTGGTGTGTGTGTGTGTGTGTGTGTGTGTGTGTGTGTGTGTGTGTGTGTGTGAGAGAGAGAGAGAGAGAGAGAGAGAGAGAGAGAGAGAGAAAGAGGGTAGTTCATAAGTAAGGCTACCCAAGAAACTTGCCAGGACTACTCAGTCTGCTGGTGTGGGCGCGTGGGTGTGGCAGTGGGAGTATGATATAAGTAGATGACGCAGGCCAGACTTTGATAACTGACTGTGCCGTCCCCGCAGCACACGAGAACTCACCCTGGGCAGGTGGAAGAGGAGCGTTAGATACTGACCACCCTGTACGTCACCGGAGTGAAGGGGTTAAGCTGGTACATCTGGCCGTATTATGGTGGGCTTAGCAGGTTCCCCAGGACCTCACCCTCAAGCGGAATCCTGCAGGTGGCACTTTAATGTTAGCGCTTTTGTCGAGGTTATGGCAGATCTTAGTTTCTTTTTTTTTTTTTTTTGGGGGGGGGGAGGGCTCATTCTGACGTAAACCCAGTGGACTGCAGGAAGCCGGTCACTTTGGTCGGTCGCTTCCAGAGATCTTTTGTTGAGGTTGTGTTGAAGGATTATGTGAACGTGAGATGCGTGTAGGGGAGAATGAGTGTTGTATTAAAGTGTACTCCTGTTGCCCCTGTGTTGCCAAGGTAGCTCACAAAGGAGGAATTTTCAGCGAACCTCTTTCATTGGCCAGAATACTTCCACGTGATATCGCCGTTAATGCCATCACTGCGGGATCTGGCCTGGACTGAATAATATGGTGTGGTGATAACAGTGTGACACTAGAGTGCTCTAGGGAAAGGAACCACCTGCCCACCTGCATAAATATCACTCCATTATTATTTGATATACCGCTTTATTATAGAAACTGACCTAAATACGTCTGCGATTAGTCCCATCCAACCCTACCGTGTGTATATATACAGTATATATATATATATATATATATATATATATATATATATATATATATATATATTGTGTGGCGTGTGTGTTTAATATTTCTAGGTCAGACCTTCTAAACAAAAGCACACACGAACTGGTACATAACGCAGGTCTGAGTAAGCACACAAGCAGATATTCCTTCCTAGTCTCTCTCTCTCTCTCTCTCTCTCAGACACACACACACACACACACACACACACACACACACACACACACACACACACACACACACACACACACACACAGAAAGAGAGAGAGAGAGAGAGAGGATTAAGTCAGAGTGATGGGAGGCCACTTGTCACCATTCCGACAGAAGTGGCCCAAAATTGCATGGAAACAGTGGCCAACTGAAGTGTGTGTAGAACGGCAGAACGATGCGGCGGAGAGAGAGAGAGAGAGAGAGAGAGAGAGAGAATGTATTACGGTACCGTGTTCAATCCCTGGGACGGCTGAGTGGCTTGTCAGAGGATCGAAGGTACTTTAATGTAATTTCATGAGAATTGCTGATCGACCTTCCATTCAGTACAGGTAAAAAAATACACGAAACAAACCAGACACAATAAGTTACGAAATGGTTATAGTGCGTGATAATGCTGTAGCTGCACTGGTGGCCCTGATGAGCCGTCACCGCAACACACCAGCAGAGGTAGGCTGTGTACGGACCTCTGTGGATGTCTTAATGAGAAAGCGAGTGTGTGTGTGTGTGTGTGTGTGTGTGTGTGTGTGTGTGTGTGTGTGTGTGGAATATAATTATATCACTAGATGAAATGACACCATGTACCCTATATAGTTTTAATTACATGGTTTTAATGAGAGAGAGAGAGAGAGAGGGAGAGAGAGAGAGAGAGTGTGTGTGTGTGTGTGTGTGTGTGTGTGGTTGGGGTATATACCGAGACGCACATCAAAGGGAGGAGAGGGGAGAAAAGTGAAGTAGGCTTAATGTGAGAGGTAATTAAAGAGAGAAGAGGAGAGAAGGGAGAGAAAAGGAGGAAGAGGAGGAGAGATGTGGAAAGAGGGAGAGAGAAGAAAGATAAAGAGGAGGAGGAGGAGGAGGAGGAGGGAAGAGAAGGAAAGAGAGTATTGGTATGAAATATAGAGAGGGATAGAGAATAACGAAGAGGCTTGTAGAAGGGGAAGTGGAAGGAAGGAGGCAGAAAGAATGCAGGGAAGAAGGGAATAGAGAGAGGAGAAAGAGGGAGATTTGGATGAGAGAGAGCGATGAGGAGGAGGGAGGGAGGAGAGCAAGGCGGAAGAGTTGGAGAGGGAAAGGGATGGAGGAAACGAGGCAGTGACAGTGGAGAGAGAGAGAGAGAGAGAGAGAGAGAGAGAGAGATGGCATGATTAAAGGGTAGAGGTGGTGGTAGGGGACAAGCAATAGATATAATAGACCCCGATAGATATACAGTAAATAGATATGGATAGATAGAAACAGTAGATAGAGCGATGATGTAGTATCAGTGAAGGTAGGATGAACACATAAGTTAGATATATTTACATACTGTAGTCAGGTACAGTGCTGCTTACTTCGTCCTTCACATTTATCATCCTGCCCGTGTCTGCGCTCCACCCATCCTGTTCTTCTATCTTCCTGTCACATTTTATCGAGTCAACTCGGCCAGACAAAGTGGGATTGATCAACAACAACAAGATGGGGAGATGATGGATAGGTGGATGGAGGAGTAACTAGTGTAATATCGTACAGAAATAACATATAGGTAGGTGCAGTGACTGATATAAGGCAGGTGTAGTTAAAGTACTGCCATGATATCCTTAGGGGGGGTAGCGAAATGGGTTCTTGGGGGTATCCAGAAAGACATCTTGGAAAAAAAGAAAAAAAATGTATGGTAGCTACGATTAACTGGCAGCAAGACGACTGATAGTTGCCAGTTAGTGCAGTGGTTCGGCCCTGGCCAGT
>NC_137010.1:21156357-21173857 GCF_032717465.1 Coenobita brevimanus | reverse complement strand
ACTGAAGGGGTTAACATTTCACCTTCAACAGCTCTGTGGACGCCAGGTTGTAAAGTTTTGGAGGAGTACTTGCGAATTCTTGCCGTATAGAATCAGTACTCGAACAGAATGTAAAGAAATGCATCGCTGACTGTTAAAAATTAATCCCTAGTCCTCCAAACCACATAGTTCACCCCAAAGTAACAGCGTGGAGAAGTGTTGGAACGAGTGTTTCATTTTTTGATCCAGTATTCTCGCGTTTATTTTTACTTCCCATTTTATTGTGTCGGACACAGACCATAGACTAGACTAGGCGGGTCCTTGTGACCCAGCAGCACATGTCACACACCTTGACATGTTTTCCTTTCGGCACTAACACTCACCGTCTGTATTGTGTGCATGCTGTGGCCGTGCCCCTTCACGGCGGGTGTAGTGGTGGGTCTCTGGAAAATGAACGATGTCTGTTTTATCGAAATTCTCATCATCAGACTGTTCATTGTTCCAGCCTGGGATCGAACTTTTTTTTTTTTTTTTTTTTTTAGACAAACGACCTTTTCTTCATCCAGTAACGAGAGAGAGAGAGAGAGAGAGAGAGAGAGAGGGGGAGGGAGGGAGATGAAACAAATATATAAACATGCCGATCCAATACGTCAACCCCGTCAGCCCAGCTTTGACACAAATATATAATCACCCCTGAGTGCGTGTTGGAAGAAGTGCCGGCAACTGCTGCGAACGGAGGAAAACGCATGACACGGTAATTTTTCTTCTTATTTCAGTCCGATTTTTTAGTAAACCAAATACATAGTCCTTGAACGAGTGCCTGCAAGTGTTTGGGTCGGCCTGTAAATCATACTGGGGGAGGACGTTTGAGTCAGTCGGTACTTGCCAAAAAATACATAAAAATCGAACGTGTTTCCGTAGGTGAATGTTTGCCAGTGCCTGAGAAGTAAAATAATACCCTTAAACGAAAAGTGAAAATGATGATGATGATGATGATAGTAATAATGATAATGGTAGTAGTAGTGGTAGTAGTAGTAATAATAGTTATAATAATAATGGTAGTAGTAGTGGTAGTAGTAGTAATAATAAGTTATAATAATAATATTATTATTATTAATTATAATAATAATATTATTATTATTAATTATAATAGTAATATTATTATTATTATTATTTATAATAGTAATATTATTATTATTAATTATAATAATAATATTATTATTAATAATTATAATAACAGCAATAACAATAACAACAACAACAATGCTTTAAATTTATTTTATAACTCCTTCACTACGGCAGTTGTTTCCTTTGCTGTACACATATCGTCCGACACACACACACACACACACACACACACACACACACACACACACACACCGAGCAAAACAGTAGGCCGTTCTACCCCTCGCGATTGCGGGTGCAGATAGGACTGAAATCGTGTGTGCTCGCAGATGCCAAGACCTCACGAAAAACACGTCAGGGTAGTGAATGAGTTAATCTGTGGCCTGTATTCTGGTCGATTAAGGAAGCTCCCCAACACCTGTACCTTAGCGATTTATTTTTGGATATGACTGTTTAATATCCTTATGTACGTTTTCAGGCAGAGTGTGGTGATATTAGAAGGATTTATACAACACCAGAAGAGGACAGTAAGGCGTAATAAGCCAAATAAATTGCTTGGGAAAAGGTGTTAGGGAGCTTTCTTAACGAGAATACCACCCTAAGTGTCCTTCATCTTAGTACACGTGACCCTGATTCAGTAAAGGAGCTGGGAAGGAAAGGAAATTAAGTCACTGTCTATACTTCAGTTTTCTTCAGACTCACATTTTTTCTTTTGGCGTTCTTCTGCTGCCATATTCTTCTTGTACTCCCTCCTCTACTGGTCAGCAGTCTCTTCAGCTCTCCCTACGTTTTCTCCTATTTCTCCTTCCTCTTCTTTTCCCTTTTATTATTTTTCATCTTTCCTTTTCCATTCCTCCTGCGCTCTTTCTTCCTCCCTTCCTCCTCCTATCTCCTCTTCCTCCTTCCCTCTTCCTGCTACCTCCTGCACTCCTTCCTTCCTTCCTCCTCCTCCTCCTCCTCCCTCCTCCCTCCTCCTCCTCCTCCTCCTCCCTCTTCCTACTACCTCCTGCGCTCCTTCCTTCCTTCATCCTCCTGTCTCCTCTTCTTCCTTCCCCCTTCTTACTCCTCCTATCTCCTCTTCCTCCTTCCCCCATCCTACTACCTCCTGCGCACCTTCCCCCTTTCCTCCTCCTATCTCCTCTTCATCCTTGTCTCTTCCTGCTACCTCCTCCTCACTGCTCCTCCTCCATCGTCTGCCTTTGTCATCGTCTTTTCTTTGTATCTTATTTTCCTCTCGTCCTCTCCCTTCTTCCTGTTCTCTCCTCTCTCCTTCCTCCGGTCCATTTGCCTCCACTTTCCTCTGTATTCCTTCCATTTTTTCTTCTTTGTTCCTTCTTTCACCCTTCCTGTATCTCATCCCTCTGCCTTACTGTTTTTTTTTTCTTTTTACTTCGCTTCATTTTTTTCCCTTTTCGTCCACTATCTGTCTTCCTTTCTTTCAGACTTTTTTTTTTTTCCATTTTCCAAAAAAATAGTAAATAAAACTAATAGGTAAATTGCAGCTAGTAAGTAGATATTTTAAAGCCAGTAGATAAATTAAAGCTAGTAGATATTTTAAAGCCAGTAGATAAAGCTAGTAGATAGATATTTTAAAGCTAGTAGATAGATATTTTAAAGCCAGTAGATAGATTAAAGCTATGGGAAGGCAGTACGTAAGTGGGTCTGATGGAAAATATATTTGGTTGAAGTCCATTAGAGATATTACGGCACTGTACTCTCTCTCTCTCTCACACACACACACACACACACACACACACACACACACACACACACACACACACACACACACACACACACACACACACACACACACACACACACACACACACACACACACACACACACACACACACACACACACACACACACACACACACACACACATTATACCTACCCGCTACTGATATTATTTTATTGGCCAGCTCCGTGATGCCCTAACTGTTAGTCGCGTTTTCTTTCGTGTAGTCGTGTTTAATTGTGGCAGGCACTTCCACCCTTCAGAATTAATCGATTCCGACCCCACCTGTGCACACTGACCAGCCTATGACCTAGTTGTGTCCGCAAGGTTTGGGTTGTCAGGTTGCCTAGCTCTTAGCCCCTCAGTGGCCGTGGGTCCGGAGATTGTCAGGACCCAGTGGGCGGCCCCGGCACCATTTTTTCAAATTTCGAATATCGATTTTTTTTTTTCTTACCGAATTGAAGAGAAACATCTGGCGTACCTGACAATGCAGGTTTTTAGCATCCTAAACCCATCGTGTGCATCACAATAAAACGAAAAAAAAAAAAAAATCGCAAAATGACTGCGTACACGCCAGTGAAAACATAGAGGAGCGAAGAAAAACATCGCACAAAGAAATATCCATTCCCCCCTTAAAAAAAAAAAAAAAAAAAAAAAAAAAAAAGCTGAAATGTTTTGAAATGGCTAGAAATGTGTATTCCGAACAAAATCAGTACATAATGTAGGATGGCTCATAAGAAAAATGTTATATATATATATATATATATATATATTAAATTTTCGATGTTTTCTTGTGTTTATGCAAGTATGGAGTTATTTGTTTTGGGTGGTTTAGTTTGTGTCCACAGAGAGGCGAGGGATGGTACTTATAGACTCTAACCAGATAAGGTCCTTTGTGTGTAGGCTGAACCCCAACCGCCCACTACCACTCAGAGCTGGCCATCGTTGCATACCGGCTTGTTGTTATTATTATTATTATTATTATTATTGAACTATTACCACTTATTGCCCTCATGCGGTGTTATTATTTTTTTTCATCATCTAGACGCCCCCCCCTTCTCCTCCTCCTCCTCCTTCCAGCCCGTATTCCCGTGTAAAAAACGGGTTAAGGTAGAGTCCAGGCACAGAGGATAGGACCTGCATATAGATGGGTGAACACTCAGCAGCATGCCCAGTGCAGCACGCCACGCAGACAGCCACACATCCCAGGCCTTTGCCATCTGCACCCAATCCTAACCATCTACAGATTTTCGTGTTTCTTTTATTCCCATTCAGCACTTACACCCGCGTGGTTGAGTCTTCCTGTAAACATCGTGGCTGCTGTGACTTATTTTTTATTTTTTTAATTTATTTGTAGCCAACGTTCGAGTTTCATTAAGTTTAGGAGGATAACCCCCAATCCAAAGGTGTTAGCGGAAGCGGTATTTATTAAACTTGCCAGTTCAGAAATCTACTTGAAGATGAGTGAAATCGTGTGGCAGTACCAACTAGGATGCCATGGAGACAGGCGTAGTGGAGGGGTTAAGAAAGGACACCCAAACCCTTACCATACCTCATTATCCGTTTTGATCCTTTATCACTGCCTTACTATATTATTATTACTATTACTATTATTATTATTAGTAGTAGTAGTAGTAGTAGTACGGTAGTAGTAGTAGTACCCTATTATTTATTATTATTATTATTATTTAAAAAAATATTAATGTTAGTTCCGTGTCTGGCCACAGGTGCGTCTGCTCTTCATCACGCTGGTGGCAGGTGAGGCAGACCCAACATTCATTCACTGCCTCACGTTGTGACACATTTCCACACTTTTTTTTTGTGTGTGTGTCGTCCTCGTTATTATCGTTAGCCTACTTCACATTTCACACAGTTCTCTCTCTCTCTCTCTCTCTCTCTCTCTCCTTCCATTGGTATTGGTGCATTACGCGTTCGTGTATATATTGATTGATTGATTGATTGTGTGTGTGTGTGTACACGTATTCTCTATAGCTTACAAGATAAACAGGTAATAGCAACAAAGTTTTATGACCTATCCATACACAGGAATTTATTTTATGTCACGAAGCTGTTCATGTATCTACCACTCTCTCCCAGTCCTGTAAAATATCCCTGAGGGTTGCAGCTCTTGGTGATTCCTGTCTTTCCCTTCCTCTCCGGCATAGTGGTGGAGGGTCTGGTATGTAGGGGAGAGAGAGTCCCTTCTGCTCTGGTATATCTTGTTTGTAGGTGTGTGTGTTAGGCACAAGTATTAGTATTAATGTTAAGCCAAGACCGTTTCGTTGGCAGGGTCTGTATGGTCTGAGTATCTATGTAACCCAGTGCAAATTGCTGGCCCCTCACCTTCCCCTCGCATACTCTTCCCGCCCCTTCAGTCAACCATTGGCAGCCCTCCTCTCCATTCCTCTTCCCCCCCCCATCCCATCTTTTCTTTACTCCCCCTCCACCTCCACCACGTCTCCCAGCCTCCCTTCCCCTCCCCTCCCCTCCCCTCCCCTCCCCTAATCTAACAGCTGCACACTTTTCTCCCTCTACTTCCTCCATCTCTCCCCCTCCCCCTTCTTCCATCATTTCCTCTTGCATCCTTCACCCATTCTTGCTTGTTTTCCCTCCCTCCCTCCCTCTCTCTCTCTCTCTCTCTCTCTCTCTCAAATCAAGAAAGCTATTAAATGACGCGACGCTAACGCAAGGTCACTAATTTCCCGACGAGAGAGAGAGAGAGAGAATAATTTTGTCAGATTAATGGGTGGCTGGATGGAAGGACGGGAAGAGAAGGGAAGGAATGGAAAGGAAAAGAAGGAAGAAAGGACGGGAAGAGAAGAGAAGGAAGGATGGAATTATTGATAGAAAGAAAGGGAGAGGAAGAAAGAAGGATAGAAGGAAGGACTGTACAGATGTTGAAGGGAAAGAATATAGGAAGGAAAGAATGAATGATGGAAGGAATTAATGAAGGAAAATGAAGTGAGAGAAGGAGAAAACGAAGGAGAGAAGACTAACAAAGACTAGAGGGGGAGGGTAGAGGGAAGGGAGGAAGAAGAAGAATGAAGGAGGAAAAAAATGAATGAGGGAGGCGGAGAGGAAGGGGGGAGATGGGGGAGGGAGAAAAAATGAAGGAGGCATTAGGAGAGAGAGGGGAGGAAAAATAGGGGGAGGGAGGAAGGAAGAAGGAAGGTAAGGAAAAGAGGAAGAGGGAGGAGAAAGAGAGTGAAGGAAGGAATGAAAGATGAGGAGAGGAAGGGGGCGGGAGGGAAAGAGGAATATAGGGGATAGGAGAAAGGAGTGGAGGGAGGAAGGTAGAGGGGAGGAGAACAGGAAGTTAAAAAGAAGAGAGAGGTAGGAAGGCTATGAGAGAGACAGAGATGGAAAAGAGAGGAGAAAATTGTTAAAAGAGAGAATGTGAAGGCAGAGGAAAGAGAATGGAGGAAGAGGAGGAATATGAGAGATAGAGGTAAAGGAAGGGGGAGAGAGCAATGAGGGAAGGGAGGGGGAGAGAACAAGGGAAGGGGAGATATGTGGGGAGGGAGAGAGAAAAGGAAAGATGAAAACATTTGGAAAAGAAAAAAGGCCAAGATGGAGAAGAGAGGCCGAGGGGGAGGGAGGGGGGGAGGGGGGGATAGAGAAAAACAGTGAAGGGAGGAGGGAGGGAAGGAAATTAGAAGGTGGCAGCTGTCAGAATGGCCGATGGGAGGGGGAGGGGAAGGGCAAGAGAGGGGGAAGGGAAAAGAGTGAAGGCGAAATGATAAATAGGGAAGGGGAAGGGGAAAAGGAGGAGAGGGGAGAGAAGGGAAGAGGAGAAGGAAGGGAGATTTGAGTGGATGGGGAGGGGAAGGGAGGGGGGGTTAGAGGAGGGGAGAGGAGAAGTGAAGAGATGGGAGATGTGATGCGAGGAGACGAGAATGAAGGAGGTTGGAGGTGAGGAGAGCGTGGGAGAAGGGGGTTGGGAGGGAAAACAGTGAGTGCGTGTAGAAGTCCTTGAAAAACGTGAGAGAGAGAGAGAAATTTTCATACCAAGCAGAAAGATTGATAGACATACTGTAATAATGCAGATTTGTAGGTAGGTGGGAGCATTATATATATATATATATATATATATATATATATATATATATATATATATATATATATATATATATATATATATAATGAGTGCAGAGAGAGGGGGTTAGGGAGAGGTTAGATATATCTGTGATAACATTTTTTTCTTGCATATCGTTTTGTTAGAGTCTGTTGTTTGTCTTTTTTACCAAGACGTTTTTGCCTATCACTGGCAATGTATTGTGCTTTAGTTTTGGTGAAGTTTTATGAAAAAACTAATTCCTTCAGCCCAAGTATATATATATATATATATATATATATATATATATATATATATATATATATATATATATATATATATTTACACACACACACACACACACACACACACACACACACACACACACACACACACACACACACACACACACACACTATGTATATAATATATTCCAACTGGTACTAGATGCTTTAAAGTTTGTGAGAGCCCTGTCTTCATCAAAGATTTGTAAGGTCTGTTCAGTAGAATGAAATCGTCTGGGGATTGTTAGAATAAAATGTAAATGGCTTCCTCGAGTTGAAGGAGTTTTTTTCTCGTGAAGGCTGTATCCAACCCTGGCGTGTGAATAGCCTCGTGATGTGAATAACTTGGTGTGTTGTTGATACCACAGTGAAATATTAAAGACGCCATGGTAGTGAAGGGAACTGCACCTTCGCATGGTACCATGATACCTCCCAGTTCAACTCCTTTACCCCGTGACATAGTCTTTTAAACTGTTACTGTATCCTGACAGTTTTATTCATCTTTAGAGGGACCTGTTGAGCTGCACGAATTAGATGTTGCCTTCTCCTGAATAAAATCGTCTGGTGTCAGCAAGATCAGAATGGATTATGCGGTACGTCATTGGACAGAAGCGGTTAGTTTACCCTCACGGAAATTGCATCGGTTAAACCTCAGGTCATTATTAACACCAACACGAGGACGTATTTCATGAATTTATTGAAGTCGTAACCAAAAGATAGTAATTAACTTTAGGTGGAATCTTTAATGTAGAAGTTAATGAAGGCTGCCTGTAACCCCTCCAGTTATTTTTATTCCTACCGATTTTCTGTTCTTGATCGATTCCTTTTTTCTGCATCAGACTGGATCAGTGTCTCGTTAGTCGTTATTTCCGTATAATTACCTTCATGTGGGTTTATACGGTTTAGTTATTTCACTTCATAATTATCTTCATATGGGTTGAAACGATTCATTTTTAGTATTTGCGTGTGGATTTATAGATTCATTTATTTTCTTTATAATTATCTTCACAGGGGTTTATAGAAATCAGTTATTTTCTTTATCCTCATCTTGCTGTGGGTTTATAGAATTCCATCATTTTATTCGGCCGCCTGGTAATCGTGATGGCGTTGGTTATCACTTAATGTCTTTCCCTTCACTCCATTACCCCCCTTAGAGTTAATGCCCCCATGACCTTTACTAATCTCTCTCTCTCTCTCTCTCTCTCTCTCATTTTATCGTTAATTTTCATATTTTTACCAACCCCCCCGCGCGCGCGCGCACACACACACACACACACACACACACACACACACACACACACACACACACACACACACACACACACACACACACACACACACACACACACACAGCCAGCCACGTCATTTGCACATGTACAACACCATGGCCTGGCCAGTGGTGGGTTTAAGGAGGCGCCCTAGTCATTTTTGTGTTTGCTGCGCGTTGATGTTCACGGGTTTAGTGGATTCCCCCTTGCCTCTGTGTTGGGTAGGTTAGGTTAGTGGATTCCCCCTTGCCTCTGTGTTGGGTAGGTTAGGTTAGTGGATTCCCCCTTGCCTCTGTGTTGGGTAGGTTAGGTTAGTGGATTCTCCCTTGCGTCTATGTTGTGTAGGTTAGGTTAGGTTAGTTTGAGCTAGGTTAGGTAAGTTAGGTTAGTTTGAGCTAGGTTAGGTAAGTTAGGTTAAGTTTGGTTTTGAATAGGTAGTTTAAGTTAGGCTAGGTAAGTTAGGTTTGGTTCGATATTGTATAGTTAGTTTGAATTAGGTTAGGTAAGGTTGGTTTGGTTTGGTTTGGTTTGGTTTGGTTTGGTGTAGTTAATTAGGCTGGGTTGGGTTCATTGGCTGTTGCACGTTAGGTCGTTCACTGTGATGTGTCGAGTAGTTATTCTTGGGAATTTCAGAGGAGTTCTAGGAGAATCTGGTCCGGCGTCCAGATTACGATCGTTTGCAGGTGTAAGCATCCTCATAACCTTTGCTGGTTTGGGAAAAGGTTAGATTAGGATAGAAAACCAAGTAGACTGCATGTATATGAAGAAGGTATATACACAATGTGTTGACTGCACGAAGGTCGTTAATTATTTTTTGCGATGTACTTATCTCTTGGAATACGTTCCACAACAGTTGAATTTGCATCTGCGTCCCCGGGGGGGGGGGGGAGGGTTGTACAAACTACGCCGAAGTACCTGACCGGCACCAGAATCGAACTTACGTCGTTATGCTTCCGAGCTTGATGTGTTTACCAGGACACCACCAGCTGCCTCGGAAGTACAGCAGACGCTACAGTATAAAGGTTGACAAACTGAGCGAATTAGCACGGAAGTAAATTGTGCTTTTACCTGCAGTATATGTTAGGCAATGTTACCTGAAGCTTCCTTCGATTTATGTGAAATTAAATAAGCAGATGAATAAGAAAACCAGTCATATTACCCCTTATGGGTGTATGAACCCGGGGCTACGCTACTATATAGCAAAACATTGAAAGGTGAGGTGACTGTCCTGCGCCCTTGGTGACATTGTGGGGGAGAAATTACCCGCCTCTTAAGAGATTGAGTCGATTTATGCACCGCTTACCAGCACACTGACCGGCGCAATAACATCACTAAACCCAGGCGTATAAATATAATAATAATGATAATAATAATAATGCGGTACCGTTATACAGTAGAAAAGAAATATTTTATAACGCATTCAGCTGCTGGAGTTTGTTTCTAACTGCTTTACTGCGTGAGGTTTGCCAGAGGCTGAAGAACATCACATGGAGGTGTGGAGGCAACAAGAACACAGGAGAAAAGATGCCATGGTAGTGAAGTTGACTGCAATTGGCTCGGCCATTATTTCAAGACTGCAAAACCAACAAGGCCATCCTCGTTACCACTTTCTAGTTGGGTTTAAAAGTCTGTTCAGGCATTTTTAGTTGTAAATTATATTATCTATTTTCTGCACGATATAGCCGGAGGGTCTGGAGGGTGGGGGAGAGCTTTCTGCTGTCTTATTATTCCTTGCACTTTTGTTATCTTTGTCGTATCCTTTTGCATTTGCATTTGTCTGTACGTGTCTGTCTGTCTGCATGTCTATCTTTCTATATCTATGACTGTCATTACATGACACTTCATCCTGTGAGAGGTGGCTTGTACAAAAAGTACCTCTTGGCATTCTGTCCCTGCGCAGCAACAACCCCTCCTCCCACTACACACCACCAGCCTCTTGTACAAACGCTAGCATCTTGTCTTTCCCCTCCCCCTGCATCACGGTCTCCTTTCCTCCCTCCTCTCCCCCATCTCGGTCTCCTCCTCCTCTCCCCCACTCGGTCTCCTTCTCCTCCTCTCCCCCATCTCGGTCTTCTTCCCCTCCCCCTCCACCCATCTTGGTCTTCTTCCCCTCCCCCTCCACCCATCTCGGTCTTCTTCCCCTCCCCCTCCACCCATCTTGGTCTTCTTCCCTTGCTCCTCCCACAATCATGGTCTTCCTCCACAATCTCTTTCCCTCCCCCTCTATTTATCCGATCAAGGTCTCCCTCCCCTCCTCCCTTCCTATCTCGGTCTCCCTCCCCTCTTCTCTTCCCATCTCGGTCTCCCTCCCCTCCCATCTTGGTCTCCCTCCCCTCCCAACCCTCACTTCTATATTCACTTGTATGAACTAGAGTCCGAGATTTTCCATATGACCACATTAGGGCCGTAAGCTGTGTTTGATTTGTGTATGGACTGCATCACCCACTGACTCTCTCTCTCTCTCTCTCTCTCTCTCCCATATTCTATTGAGAGAGAGAGAGAGAGAGTACTATATTCGTGAGAGAAGGTGAGAGTGAGCGAGAATGAGAGCGAGGCAGGCTCACAATTGGTGGAAATCGTGTCTGCGCCAATCACAGGACCGTCCGCCCTTTCACTTTCTCAATCACAGGACTCCCTCCCCCCCTTTCTCAATCACAGGACCCCCTCCCCCCCTCTCTCTCAATCACAGGATCCCCTCCCCCTCTCTCTCAATCACAGGACCCCCTCCCCCATCTCTCTCAATCACAGGACCCCCCTCTCACTCAATCACTAGACCCTCTTCCCCCCCCCCTCTCAATCACAGGAACCCCCCCCTCTCTCTTATCCATCCTTCATTTTAATTAACCTTTCCGTACTTCTTTCATTTTCTTTCATTCTTCCTTTCATTTTTCCTACCGTACATCCGCCCATCCTCTCTTGCCTTCCATCGTTCCTGTTTTATCCTTCCATTCTCTCTCTCTCTCTCTCTCTCTCTCTCTCTCTCTCTCTCGTGGACGCGGCCCGAATACGATATTTTACGAGAAATCGCGAGAGTTTACCGGGCGGGAAAATACATTGGATAAAAGCCTTAGAATATGGGAAGGACGATAGCTTGGAAAAATGAGCGAAAAAATACGGAAGCACGAAAAATACGGGAAAACACTGATGGTGAGGTAATACAGGGAGGGCTGAACATATACTTGATGGGAACTTTGAATTATGGGAAGGATGAAAGTGAAAGAAATGAACGATGGATTACGAGGCAGAGCAGAAGAAAAATAAAGGAAGATGGGAACACACACACACACACACACACACAGTATACAAAAGATATAGTGTATTAAAGTTTCGTAGTCTCGTCGGTTCAAGATGCTCCCTAATACCTCTTCCTCAGCGATTTTTTTTTTTTTTTTTTTTTTTTATAGATATGGCGGGTTAATATCCTTCTGCGTGTTATGTAAGTGAAGTGAGCTCTGTAGCAGAATTTACATAACAGAATAGAACAGTAAGGTGTAATTAAGCAAAATTAATCGCTAAAGAAAAGCGTGTTAGGGAGCTTCCATGACTGACGAGATTAAAATGAGCGGTTTTTTTTTTTTTTTTTTTTTTTTTTTTTTTTTTTACGTGTCCGACTCTGGGCAAAGGCTTCAGGGCCTACTCCCAAGTCCCCCAGTAGTCCTCCTTGGTGCCCAGTACTACATCTCCACATGTCACCACTTCGGCGCTAACACCCACCATCCAAATTGAATACATGCTAGGGCTGTCTCATACAGGACTGGTGTATTGGTATTAGCGGGGGTACTTTTATGACATGTCGGCAGGTCTTCGGTAGATCAGAAAAGTCTGCTTTTTATGACATTCAAATCCTTAAACTGTTCCCTGCCCAAGTCGGGGTTCGAAGCTTGGTCCAGTAGAACTGCAGGCCGCCTCTCTACCGATTCTGCCACCTGAAAGCGAGTATGAAAATGTGAAAATAGAGAGGTAAATAAGAGAATGAGCGAAAAGTATGGATGAACGATTCTGAAAACTGGGAGAGAGAGAGAGAGAGAGAGAGAGAGAGAGAGAGAGAGAGAGAGAGAGAGAGAGAGAATACATAAGCGTGAAAGCGAGTATGAAAATAAGCGAGAAAATTCGAAAAAACGCAAGACCTTGAGAAAAACTGAAGGAAGGCTGAAGTGAACGAAACGTTACGGGAATGGACGAGAAAATGCGGAACTAGTGAAAAATGCGAGAATTAACCAGAAAACAGGAAGATGAGAAAGTGAGACAGCGAATGAGCGAGAAAATGGGGAAATGAAAATGACGGGGTATAATGAAAACAAATGGGAAGTGTGAGAAGATACTGGAAATGTGAAGAAACACGGGAGTAGGCGCAAAAATATGGGGAAAGAATACGGGCACGGAAAACATTGGCGGGAAGGGCATGGCAATACGAATGGGTGAGAAAATACGAGTAATGCGGGATAACACGGCAAAGGGAGAAGAGAACGGGTAAGGAAAAACATGTAGGTGGGTGAGCAAAGGCGAGTAATGGTGACAAAATGTAGGTACTAGTGAGCAAATGCGGATAATGGTGAGAAAACACAGGTAATGGTGTGAAAAAAAATGGTGTGAAAAAAAATATTAACCTCGTTACAATAATGACCTACCGATATTTTCCATGGCATTCTGGATACCTCCTAGTTATATTAAGGCCAGGAAAGAGTTTTCGAATTGAATAGGTTTATCCTGACGTAGGAGTATTTCAGGGTCAGCAAAAAGTTTTCAAACTGAATGGGTCTATTTACTGATGTGTGTGTGTGTGTGTGCGCGCGCAAAGTTTTCAAACTGAATGGGTCTTTACTGATTATATATATATATATATATATATATATATATATATATATATATATATATATATATATATATATTGTGTGTGTACGAGTATGTTAGTCAGACTGTGATATCAGTCATTTCGTGAAATGCCTAGTTAATTCGTGAAATGAATGTTAATTTGGATAGGTTCATGTACGTTAGGTTAATTTGGGCTGCGGTTAGGTTAGACTAGGATAATCTACATTCAATTTAGGTTTGGTTAGGCTAGGTTATTTTAGGTTGGGTTAATTTAGATGAACGTTTAACAACTAAGCATTCATCTAAATTTACCTAACCTAACCTGCCGTAGCCTAGTCTACTCTAAATTGAACCTAAGATTATCCCAGCCTAACCAAAATCACTGACTTCAGTCTGCATATATATATATATATATATATATATATATATATATATATATATATATATATATATATATATATATATATATATAGCGTCGTAGCTTATGTCAAGCAGTATAATCTGCTTAGAATATAATATTTAGCCTGTTTGTATAGTCTGTTAACAATCTGTCGGTATCGTTCTCTTTGCCAGTGTATCGATATTTTATTGGAATATCAGCTTTCGTCCATTTCCTATATCTCCACGACAAAATGTCAGCTGGTCACCCTGATTATATATCTAACAACAGATGTTTATGCGTATTACGTGCACTTGTGATATTTTACTGAGTATATATATGTGTGTGTGTGTCAGTATACATCTTCCAGGGCGTCTGCCAGTGTGCATAACCAACGAGAAAAGAGTAGAATTAACGAAGAATAACGATAACGAACGGGAAGCAGCAGGAATGAACGAGAAATAGCGGGAAAGAACAAGAATGAACGAGAAATAGCGAGAAAAAATGAGACTAAACGAGAAATTGAAACGTAGACCCAGAAATGAGGATTAACACAAACATAAAGAGCGAGAAACGGCAAGAATCCGCGAGAAAATCCGAAAACCAGCTGGTAAAGACGAGAATATGTGAAAATTTTACGAATAAAAGTGATAAAATGTAGGAAAGGATGAGATAATACGATAAAGGACGGGGAAGTAATAGAGCGGGCGATAAATTGTGGGAATGAGCGGGAAGCAACGATAAAATACGAGAAATGGACAGAAAATGCGGTAATGGAAGGGAACTTGCGAGATATGGCAAGGAAGTGAGATAGAGAAAGAGAGAGAGCGCAAAGACGAGAAATAACGGGAGATGACGAGATTTTGCGACAACTTGAAAATAGAAAGATAACAAGATCATACGGGAGATAACGAGGTAACGTGTGAGTTAACGAGAACTAGTGAGAGAGGTCAATATTTTGCGAGAACTTGGAATGGAGGGATTACAAGATTTTGCGAGAAATGACGAGAAGACGTGAAAGGTAACTAGAAGTAGCGAGAGATGAGATGACGAGCTGAATAGAATTTCTCTTACAATATTGGTTTAATTTTCCTCTGTTGAACAAAAATATCGTGGAATTGGCCTTTTTATAATATCTTTGTGAATACGCTGGGCAGCAAAAAACGTTAGATTCAAAAGAGAAGTAGCGTGAGGCGGCGAGAAAGGACGAGATAAGTAAATACAAACATACTGCAGTTCGTTTTGGCGGAGGTTTTTGTCTTTTTGCAGCGTATTTCCCGTAGTTCAGTTGCACAATAAGATAATGCTACCACTCGACAATCTTTCCGTGGAACTGCTTCGTGACTAGCACCATATTCTAGTGTTAATCTATTTTTACAACTAGCGCCAGATTAGCTGAGTCATAGGAACTTGAGTGTTAAGAGTGATAGGATAGTGTTAGTGATAAGAAGATTTAAGAAGAGATTGACTTGGAGGACATGAGAGCCCTTTGGTTGAGAGAGAGAGAGAGAGAGAGAGAGAGAGAGAGGTTGATTAGGATAAATGTGAGTCAGGTGGTTGTGTGAAGGAACGAGGTTAGATAACAAGGATAATGGAGGGTGAAAGGTGGACTAGGACATGGCTCTTAGCCTTCACACGGCACCCCCTTAGTGTTGTATATGACCACCCACCCACCCACACACACACACACACACACACACCTTCATGTACTACTTACACAATAAAATTCATGAAATGTTAGGTCATTACATAGAATAAAGCACACACGCGTTACGTTTACAGTTACTGACACACTAGTGCAGCAGTGTTGTACAGAGTATCATAGCAAATCAACCTATGTCAGAGGAACAGGAACTTGATCCTGTCATGGCCAAGACAACTCTAGTGCTATTTTCTACGTAACATATGACTATAATTATAGCCGGAGAGCACACACACACACACACACACACACACACACACACACACACACACACACACACACACACACGGAGTATTTTATGCCATCAAGCTCCAGACGACTTAATTCAGCTGAGATTGGGTGATAGGAGCCTGATTGTTAACAGCAAGATTGCACTGACAACTTACATTTGACACAGTAAACAGAACATGGCATATACTACTTACAGTGTTATAGGATTTACCCTTAACCTCCCGAATTCATTTACCTTTTCTTACTATTTTGTACTGAAGCTAAGGGAAGGTACTTCGGCCTGAAGGGGTTGATACACCTTGGTCTTCATTACGCACCTCATTACTAGGGGGCGTTCCCATGCTGAGGAAAATAGTCTGGAAAAAAAAAAAAAAAAAAAAAAGTGACCTGATTCGAAATATTAACATGGCAGAGCAAGTCGATACTACGGCTCTACTGTCCATCCTTTCCATAGCACTTCTTCGTGTCTAGCATCGTATATGCAAGTGTTAATCGAGTGTCACAGCCCAGCATTCAGGATGGAAAGATGCCAGTTTTAGATCTAGTAAAAGTGGATAGGGTGTAGGTCAGTATGTCAGCGTTTTTTTTTTTTTTCTTCAGTACTGAAGATGGATACATTCGTCTGTTGGTAGTAAGAATAAAAGCAATAGTCATCGCATTACAGTAAATGGGTTACAGCAGATTTTTGAAACTCCGACATTTCGAGACATCCTCACTAAGTCAGTAAATTCTCTTGGTGATGTCATGAACAAATGATATAAAAAGTTGGGGTCGTCACAGAGAGAATGAAGAAACTCAAGTGTGGTGTAGGCTTGTTGAAGAGTTAAGCCTGACTTTATTCCTGCTGCCACCAGACGATTTTACTCAGTCTTGGAAGGATCATTAGTGGCCAAGGGGGTTTATGGAAGGCTGTATCGAACCTCAGTCTCGAATAGTTTCCCCCAAAGACGGATAAAATTGTCAGGAGGTAGCATGATTCCCAATTAAAACAAAAAAAAGGTGTGTGTGAGACGCGTGAAGGTGTGTTGGCAGTGAATTGGTTAATGGGCTGTTATAAAGACTTTTTCTCCGCTACTGGGGGCCTGTGGAGTTAGGCCTACGGGGAATACTTAACCTCATTAGTACAGTGACCTCATGTTTGTTTCGTTCATGCAGCCGTCACACGATTACATTACCATTTTCATCACCATGCTGCCTGATTTTTTTTTTTTTTTCCATTGGCACATCGTATTTATTTTGCACTTGCTGGCTGTAGACAATTTTGTTTTGTTTTGGTGAGGGGTTTTGTAGTAACGGAATTTAAAGTCTTCACTTTTCGATTATTATTTTTTAATACTTCCTACTGTCAGACCATTTTGTTCTGCATTTGTGAGTCCTCACATACTGAAGCATTTATAGCAAGATGCTGTACAATACACGTTACGATGGTGTCAGTATATTCCTTCCACTGCCAGGCGATTTTCTTCAGCTGTGGGGAGACGTTTGGTAGTGTAGGAGGTTGAAACACTCGGGAAATATTCTTTGCAATAGGTGACTTTCCAGCAACTTTGT
The DNA here is from genome assembly GCF_032717465.1 of Coenobita brevimanus. Taxonomy (NCBI): domain Eukaryota; kingdom Metazoa; phylum Arthropoda; class Malacostraca; order Decapoda; family Coenobitidae; genus Coenobita; species Coenobita brevimanus. Next base: position 21,156,734 of record NC_137010.1, on the reverse strand, counting down.
TCTTACCACCATACGGTTTTATTCAGCTCTCGGGAGGCCTATGGCGGCGAAGGGGATATAGGGACGCGGGGAGATGTTAGTGTACGAAGTTTTTGTCTTACTCATCCCATTGGCTGATGTATTGAGCTTCGTATATCCCCCCCTCCCCAGCTCTGAACGATTTTGGTCAGCAGAGTAAATGTAATCAGCACCGGTACAAATGCTGAAAACTTAAGTCTGTCTCCACACGCACGGCACAATGTAGGTCTCATACTTTACTGCATAGTTACTTTTTTCTTTGTAAATTCGTCTTTGTTGTTTTTTGTTGTGTATAAAGTGCGTTTATTTTGTTTATTTGACTTTGGTTTTGTGTGTGATGTTTTGTTTGTTGATATTGT
>NC_137010.1:21138857-21153857 GCF_032717465.1 Coenobita brevimanus | reverse complement strand
TACAGATGAAGACATTGCAGTGACACATACATACATTCGTGTACACAACCCCTGCGCATATACATACGTACATACATACATACATAGAGAGAGAGAGAGAGAGAGAGAGAGAGAGAGAGAGAGAGAGTGAGTGTCCATGCACATACACAAACAATGGTACATTCATACAATATAGGGACTAAGAGAATTAAATTTTGCACATACGCCTACTGTACATCCTTTACCTCCAATTTGCGTTAATACTAATTATTATTATTATTAATATTATTTATTTTGATGATAATAGTGATGGTTTACAAAGTATGATTGAAACTGCTGTATTTGCATTTCTTTTCTTCCAAACACTTGCAAGTTTTGTGTTATTGTTTTATTTTTTTAAAACAAAATCACTTCATATTTGGCATCACTATTTCTTCTAATGACACCTGACACGGACACTGTTTCTTTTTTCTTTTTTCTTTTTTTTTGTTAGGTCTTTTAAAGGGTGTTGTGGGATTAAAATTCAAACCATACAAACATATTTAGTTGAAACGTAACACGAATCCGTGTGTCAGATTTTGTGGGGAGGGGTGGAGACAATCGCCTCGGAATGCTAGAGATTTTCGTGCGATCCTGTATTCTCATATGTTGTCATGGCAAATTTCACACAAGTAAGCCGGTCAAGTGGATACAAGAGATTTTTGTTATTAAAGGCATACGGTGCGTTTACGACAATAATACTTGTTTTGAAATTCTCTTAGTTCATGGCTAGTGTTGGTCTGCAGTAAGTTTACACAAGGCCACTGTCATACTTATATACGTTTTGGTATTCTTGTCCTTTCCGTACATCAATGCACTGCAGCTGTATGGAGACCATCCTGCATTCCCCTCCAAATGTTTGCAGTCTTTTAGTTTTGTAATAATAATAATAATAATAATAATAATAATAATAATAATAATAATAATAAATATTATTATTATTCCTCCCCCATTCTCTCCTCCTTCTCCTTCTTCTTTGTCTTCCTTCCTTTTCATGATATCCACTAATTTCTGAACCTAACTGAAACATTCGGACATCCTAAACCCAAACCTGCCACTATTTCCACTGGCTATCGCTCACCCTTCCCTTCAATTAGCCTCATTTTCAGTTCATGTTCAAACAAAGGACCCAATGTAAAAAAAAAAAAAGGAAAAAAAAAAAGAAAAAAGAAAAAAAAGAAAATATTCTCGACTTTTCCGTATTGTTTGGGCACGGAACCGGGATGTATTGAACGACAATAAACGGAAATAATTATTGATTTTCTTTTTAATGTTTCGTCTCTAAATAGATTTGGTTTCGATTAACGTAATGGTCGGGACAGGTGTAATATTGGACTCCTTCTAGCGTCAGACGGTTTTATCCACGTGAGAGCCAGTCCTAGCAGCCAGAGAACCATTTATATGTAGAATGCGTGTGAGCTACAAGTATACCGTTAATAAGGAAAGGTAATCTCCTCCATTCGACCTGTTTCCTGTCTCACATAAGGTGTATATAAAATCGTGTGACGGCAGCAAGAAGAAGGATGGTTAAATGAGCGTGGCAGTGAGTGGGACAGTAAATGGTGGTTTTAAATCCTCCATATTTTTCCATCCAGCCTGAGCAGAATCGTCGGGAAGTAGACAGAATATACTTGAAATGGCGTCCTGTTAGTGGATGGGTCAATGGCCGAATGAGGATGGAGACTGAGAATAAGGTGGAATTCAGAAGTATGTGAGGGAGGACTGCTGAGAGAGAGAGAGAGAGAGAGAGAGGCGATGGTGGCATGAGAAAAGGGAAACCAAATATAGAACAAAGTGTTATAATGCTGGAGTACCTGGTGGAGGGGTGCATGGAGTAGTGGCAGAGAGTAAACAAAATACCCCATTGAATCAGGTGATGTAGCCTTTAATCCTTGCCTGCTGCTTCCAGACAAATATATTCAGCTCGGGAACTACCCCGTTTCGAAGACTGTCGTGAGGTGATGAAAATGCACTGGAAATATTTAAAAAGAAACGCACTTTGGTACGAGGGCTGAAGTAGAAATAATGATTGGAAAGCTATGAAAAGCTCAGCGTATAATATAGGAATATGAGTGGGTTAACTAGGTTATTTATTACCAGCTTATTTGGAAGGGTTGGTTTAAACACACACACACACACACACACACACACACACACACACACACACACACACACACACACACACACACACACACACACACACACACACCAAATGAAATCAACGCAACACCCCTCCACCCCGCAGGAGAAAAAAAATATCCTACCAACAAATCACTTAGAGTTGGGAGTGCGTGAGTGAGTGAGTTTGTGTAGGTGAAAGAATGGGTGAGTTAGTACGGCGTAATTGCTCTGTTGTGCCACATAATGAGGCGATTAACACCTGATTAATGACAGCACGAGTTAGGGGTGACGGGCTGCCTGTATGCCTCCCTGTTTTTGTCTGTCTGTCTGTTTTTCTATGTGTGGTATATCTCTTTGTCGCACCGGCATCTGTATCTTTGTATGAGTTCAGTTCTGTGCCTCTTCAGTCTTTATCATTACCCACCTAAATCTTTGTGCCTGCATATCTGTGTATCTTTATCTGTATACGTATATCTGTATTCATTATGTGTAGATTTTTTGTGTATCTTGGCTTTATATATTTCTGTCTCTTTGTCTTTGTCTTTGTCTATTTGTATATATAAGGTTGATCAGTTTCTATCCTTCTGTGTATGTCTGTCCGTATGTTTATCTGCCTCTGCTTAAATATTGGTCTTAATTTATCTTTTCTTTTCCCCTAAAAAACAGTACATCTATTTGTCTGCTTAATATGTCTGCGGTGTCTGTCTGTATGTATATTTTTCTAGGTGTCAATTTATCTGTCTAATTAATATATCTCCATCTGTATGGCGGTCTGTATGTATGAATGTCTTCCATCCTCTAGTCCAGCGAGTGTTTGGTGTGCACACGAGCGAATTAATGAGAGAGAGAGAGAGAGAATATGTGTTCGCCAGTCATTCATTTATTGATCCATCTGTCTGTGGCGTCACCCACTCACCTATCATTCGAACCATCCAGCCATTCACAACCATCCAGCCATTCACAGCCATCCAGCCATTCACAACCATCCAGCCATCCAGTCTAGCCAACCAGCTGTCTTTATTTTTCTCTGTCTGCGGTGTCTGGGTATGTCCCATTCAGTTGTGTTACCGGTATGTATCTATATCGAACTGTATTTTTGTATTATAACCCTGTCTATCTAGCCATTATTGCATTCACTTATGTTTGTCCATCATCCATCCACCCTTCTGTCTAGCCTGTTAGTACTGTACATGTATACATCCATCCATCCTTCCATCCATTCACTCTACAAGTTACCGTACCATTTTCACTCCATATCCAAAACTTGCCAAAAATCTTCATACAAAATTCGCAAAGTTTCGTGTATAAGATTCCAAAGTGGCGACCAATTTCCAGTGGGAGTGAGAGCAGAGTTGAGAGGCGAGTGGAGGTTTGGGTGAAATAGTTTTGGTGCAGTAACTTTTATTCATATGTAAATATTTGTGTATGTGTGTGTCTGTGTATGTATTTGTGTCTGTGTGGCTGTACCTATTTATGTCTATTTGTACATAATTGATTGTATGTCTGTACGTATTTATGTACCGGTATGTCTGTACGTATTTATGTCTGTGTCTGTACGTATTTATGTCTATGTGTTTGTGTACATATTTATATCTGAACGTATTTACGTCTGCCCCTGCCAGTGTCCCATTCTGTCCTTCCTACGTTACTTTCCTTCCTTTCTTCCCACTATCGATTCGTCATAATCCACCTTTATTCCCTTCTTTCTCTCTTCTTCATTTATACCTTCCATCTTTTCTCTGCTTCCTTCATTCTTTCTTTCTCGCCGTCTTTCATTCATTCTTTTCTTATTCCATCAGTGTCTAACGTTCCTTTCTTTTTCTTCCTTCCATCCTTCACTTTTCCATCCATAAATCTGAGCATCTGGCCTTCCTTACGCCCTCCTTCCTTCCTTCGCTTTCCTTACCCAACCATCCTTCCACTCACATTATGTAATCATTCATTCATCCATCCTTCCCTCCATTCCCAATGTTGTTCCCTTTCACAATGGACCCCCCCCCCTCTCTCTCTCTCTCTCTCTCTCTCCACCTCGAAAATACTGTGATTTGTGACCTGTTTTCCTTTCCGTCTCTCCACTCTTTTCTCCCTCTCCATTTTCTCTCTCCCTTCACCCATCATTTTTTCTCCTTTTCTTTTATCCATTTTTCCTATCATTCCATCTTTCATTTTTTTTTTATTCCTTATTACCTGTTTTCATTGTTTCTGACCCTCCTTTCAACGTTTCTGCCTTCTTGCCTTCAGAGTTACATCCTCCCTCCCGTCCTACGTTCTTTTCTTCCGTCCTTCCTTCCTCCCTTCATTCTTCTTTCCTTCTTTCCTCCATCCCATCTTTCATTCCTTCCTTCCCTCCCATTCATACATAATTTCGTTCACGTTATTATGCTCCTGTCAGAGTGACGGCCGTGCATAAGTTCAATCCCTCTCCACTGCTCGGGTATCTAAGCATCCCTCAGCTCCTGTACTATCCCCTGAAAGGTGGATGGTAGACTGCTGAGGCGCAACTAAGTCTGCAGTTCACCGGGTTCACGTCGAGATGATGCAGGGCCACACCAGAAAACCATCCATCCTTCCACACTGAATGTCTAAGAGAAATATCTGTGAGATAACCATCCCACCGTCCCCTTACAACGCCCCGCACAGCCACTCCCACCATCATATACCGTATTGGTGTACGTACAACGCACGTCTTCACAGGGTATACTCCCCTCTTCACCCCCAGCCGTCCACGACCATCCCACCCATTCCTGTCCGCCAAACCCGTTCTTTCTGTATCCTTTCCTTCCCCTTGCGACGCAGGTGTGCGTTCAGGGAACGCTTATGTCTTCTCCAGATTAACCCGTTCTCTCTCTCTCTCTCTCTCTCTCTCTCTCTCTCTCTCTCTCTCTCTCTCTCTCTCATTATGCAACGCCTTACCATAGTCAGTGAGCGATTAATATGCTTCCCCCACCCACTTCAACACTCACCCCCCCCTTTACACCCTCTCACGTCCCTCTTCTACACCTTACACTCCCTCACACCCACACTCTTGTACACCCTTCACAATCCTACCTTCTCTACACCCACCACACCCTCTTTCACTTCACCTTCTCACTCTAACCCTTCTTTTCACTTTTCTTATTTTTCCTCGTACACCCATCCTTTCCCATCCCCTCACACCCCATTCCACTGCCTTCCACTCCCACTCTCACTTCCTCTCTTTAGCACTCTCACCCGCACTCAGATATTCACTCACTCATTCCCACTCCCTCACACCCACCCTGACCCATCACGTTACACCCTCTGTTCTACCCCTGACACTCTACGCTCTCTCTCTCTCTCTCTCTCTCTCTCTCTCTCTCTCTCTCACCCACGCCCTCCCAGTCCCACCCACATCAAATTCAGGCTGAATTGGTTGTAACTCGTGCTTGTTAAAGGGCGTCAAGTGTTGTACCTTTTGTTGCTTTGCTTCAGTCTCCCCCCCCCTCTCTCTCTCTCTCTCTCACACACACACACACACACACACACACACACACACACACACACACACACACACACACACACACACACACACACACACACACACACACACACACACACACACACACACACACACACACACACACACACACACACACACACATCCCCTTACACTTTTATATAATCCCCTTACACTTTCCAGTATGGCCCTCCTGTCCTTTCGCCTCCACTCCCAGTCCTCCTACACTGTCACACCGTCTTCTACTCTTTCTTGTATCCTTCCCACTCTCTCTAACTCTTCCTTTCTCTTCCATCCACCCCTCACACTCTCTCTACTTCCCTCACCCTCCCCACCCCCTCTTTTCCCTTTACATTTCTTCCCAATCCTGTATACCCCTCCCACCCTGTCTCACACCCCCTTCCACCCTCTCACAGCTCCTTCCATCCTTCCATACCCCCTTCCACCCTGTTTTTTACAGTCGATAGCAGAGATTGACTTCATCCTTCCTTGTATGATAGGAGCTGGTGATCTAATAACACTGTATGGCAATGATTGGACGGATAGGCTTGAAATAACTAGACATGGTTATTGTTAAGTGGCTCAGGTAAACGTCTTGTATGTAACGCACCTGTAGGCTTATACGAAACAAGGCGGGTTGAAGCGAATATCTGCCGTCGACTGTACCTCTTCCCTTCTCTTGCACCCACTTCAGTCCACTTCACCTTACCCCTCCTGCCCCCCCCCTCCCACACACCACCTCACCCTCACCTTTACCTTTCCCTTCCACCTTTACCTTCACCCCCCCTCCTCCCAGTCTCCTTCTCTCCCCCCATCCCACCCACACAACATGGTGGTTGCCTTGGTCTGAACCCGTGCCTGTTAAGTAACGCCAGACGCCTTGTTCACCACTCTGGACGTTGCTCAGGTACACGGCACGGCAAGGGGGGGGGGTGCTGGGTGAGAGGGGGAAATGGTAGAAGGAATGAAAGGGAATGAAGTGAGATGAGGATAATTATGAAAGAATGAAGTGGGGAAAAGAAGTGAGAGAATGAAGTGAAGGAAAGGAATGAAAGTAAAGTGAGGGGAGGGAATGAAAGAATGAAGTGAGGGGAGGGAATGAAAGAATGAAGTGAGGGGAGGGAATGAAAGAATATAGTGAGGGGAGGGAATGAAGAATGAAGTGAGGGGAGGGAATGAAAGAATGAAGTGAGGGGAGGGAATGAAAGAATGAAATGAGGGGAGGGAATGAAGAATGAAGTGAGGGGAGGAGGATGAAAAGAGAAAATACGGGTGTTGGTCAGGCACGGTCCACGTCAGGTAGGGCTGAGTGAGAGGAGGAAATGGAAGAAGGAATGAAGGAAGGAGAGGAGTGAGAAGGAAGACTGAAGGAAGGAAGGAAAGAAGATTAAAGTGAACAGAAGAAAGCTGGACAAGGAGAGCAGTGAAATGAGATGGGAAAGGAAGATGAGGATTGAACGAAGGAAAGGAATGAGGGAAGGCAAAGAGATGAAAAGTGACAGAATGAAAGACACGAAGTAGAGAAAGAAGAGGTGTGAAAGGAATCATGAAAGGAGGAGGAATGTTGGAATAATGCCTAAGAAGAACAGGAGAGAAGAAAAGTGGAGAACAAAGGAAGAAAGACCGAAAAGAACTAGAGATGGATTTGAAGAGATAAATGAATGATAGGAAAGAAAGGGGGGAAGGAATCGCAGAAGAGAAGGAATGATAGATGAGAATGAATATAAGAAGTTAGGAAAGTGAAATAAAGGAAGGATGGAAGGAAGGAAAGTGAAAATGCTTCAACACACACACACACACACACACACACACACACACACACATACACACACACACACACACACACACACACACACACACACACACACACACACACACACACACCTTGACTGTTTGTGGGGGAGATAAAAGAATATTGTGCTGGTTGTAAATCTCTCTCTCTCTCTCTCTCTCTCTCTCTCTCTCTCTCCTGTTCTGTTATTCACTGTTTTCTCTTTTAATCGGTCTTATGTGTCTGACAGTTCTTGTTTTTAATTTTTTTTTCAATTTTATCTCTGCTCAGTATCTTTTCCTTTTCTTTCCTTCATATTTCCTGTTGATTTAGTTTTGTTTAAACATTTTCTTTCCCTCCTTCCTTCCTTCCTTCCTTTCGGTCTTGTTCTAAGTTCTTGCTTTCGTTTCTCCATAATTTCCCCTTCCTTTCATCCTCTCTCCTTTCCTTCTTTTCTTCCTTTCACCTTTTCTTTCACCGTCTCACCCTTCCTTCCTTCCTTCTTTCCTTTCCTCCTTCCATAAGTGAGAGCTCTGCCTATACCTTATACCACGGGAGGAACGGGATCTTGTGTTCGAATCCCCCCCCCCCTCTCTCTCTCTCTCATTAATATTTTTCCCGTATTTTTTCAGGTATGTGGATCAGGCCTTGAGGGGATAGACCAAAGTTGATGAGGTAATGTGTTTTAATATCTATCTTATCTGTCTATCTGTTTATCTATCTATCTATCTATCCACAGTTATTTATGCTTGCTTACGTTTGTCTTTGTTTTTATGATACAATCCATTTACCCTTTATTTGTTTGTCTTTTATGTCTCCGTTTATATCCTGTATTTATATGTGTTTGTTTGCTGCTTCCCTCGTTCCCGTCTGTTGTCTAGCCTTCTTCCTTTGTTTCTGTCCCTCCGTCGTTCTTTCCATCTTCCCTCCGTTTATGTATTATTTCTTTCCTCCTTTCCATTCATCTTTCCTCAACATTTTTTTCCTTCTTCCATTTCCCTTCCTTCCATCCTTCTTGCCTTCCTTCCTTCCTTCCTTCTTGCCTTCCTTCCTTCCTTCCTTCCTTCTTGCCTTCCTTCCTTCCTTTCTTCTTGCCTTCCTTCCTTCCTTCTTGCCTTCCATCCTTCCTTCTTGCCTTCTATCCTTCCTTCCTTTCCTTTTTCTCTTCCGTGATTCTCAAGTGCAGTAAAGTGTAGGGGTTTGGTGGTAATGGTGGTAGTTGTGGTTGGTGTGATGGCGGTAGCGGGTGTGGTCCTTGTAATTTTTATCCATCAGTATTTATGTCTGCCATTTCATTTCACTCCAACCATCCGCCTGTCTGTATATCTGCCTGCCTGTGTCTCTCTGTCTGTCTCTGTTTACCTAATATATTAATCTTTTTATATGTTTATCCATGCCTCTATCTATCTACCTGTCTATATGTGGCTATCTATCAGCGTATCCAGCTGTCATTCCAGACTGTGTCCATCTATACTTGTGTTTATCAGTTTGTATCTGTCTGTGTCTATTATCCTCGTTGTATCTATCAGCCTCGTATCGTTCTGCGTGTCAGGGCCTCTTGTGTCGGCAGTAGTTGTGATTGGTACAAGTGAGGTGGCGCCAGCCTGGTTTATTTCACGCCCTTCTTCAGTCTTCTTTCATCATGGAGGTGTTTTATTTGATCTCCTTTCCCTTCATCCTTTCATGTGTCCTTCTTTCAAATGAGATGCAGGAAGGGTTGTTTATATCAGCCAGTTTTCCTTCTTTCGTTTTTTTCCTTCATTTTCTTTTTTAAATTCTTCCCTCCCTGTTTTTCGCTGTTTTCTTTCATTCTTGTATTTTTTTCTCCCTTTTCCTCACTTTTCTTTTCTTCTCTAATTCTTTCTCTTCTCCCAATTGAAAGAGTGAGAGGGTTATCAAGATCAGGCCCTTTTTTTCATTCCTTCATTATTAGTCTTTCATTCCTTCTTTTCCTCTTCTTTCATTCCTTCTTCTCCTCTTCTTTCATTCCTTCTTTTCTTCTTCTTTCATTTCCTGTCGTCTCTTCTTCCTACTTCAGGTTTTCACATTCATTTCTCATTTCCCTCATTATTTCATTCCATTATTTTGTGTTTAGTTGGTCCTTGCTTTCTTTTTCATTCCGTAGTTCTTTTGTCTTCATCTTTATTCTATTCATTTTTTTCCTCACTTTCATTATCTTCCTGTTATTCTTTTCCTCCTCCTCCTCCTCCTCCTCCTCCTCCACCACCACCACCTCATACATCATCTTCGAGCCTCTCTCTCCCTCTCTCCACGCCCTCTCTCCCCTCTGGGCCCTTCCTCTCTCTCTCCCTCTGTGTGTGTGTGTGTGTGTGTGTGTGTGTGTGTGTGTGTGTGTGTGTGTGTGTGTGTGTGACCTTTCCCCCGTCACCCTGAACTCACGCAATGGGGAGGAGAAAGTGTGTGTGTGTGTGTGTGTGTGTGTGTGTGTGTGTGTGTGTGTGTGTGTGTGTGTGTGTGTTTGTTGTGTCTACGGTTGACTGTGTGTGTGTGTGTGTGTGTGTGTGTGTGTGTGTGTGTGTGTGTGTGTGTGTGTGTGTGTGACCTTTCCCCCTTCACCCTGAACTCACGCAATGGCGAGGAGAAAGTGTGTGTGTGTGTGTGTGTGTGTGTGTGTGTGTGTGTGTGTACGTCCTTTAATCTTTTTTATGTCACGGTTTGTTATTGTTTAACTGTGTGTGTGTGCGCGCGCGTCCGTGCGTTTGTGTGTCTGTTTTTACGCTTGATTGTGTGTATGTGTGTGTGTCATTTAATCTTCTTGTATATGTGACGGTTTGTAATTGTGTACGTGTTGTTGTGTGTACCTGTGAATGTATAAATTGCAAATTGGCATTGTGTGTGTGTGTGTGTGTGTGTGTGTGTGTGTGTGTGTGTGTGTGTGTGTGTGTGTCATTTAATCTTCTTGTATATGTGACGGTTTGTAATTGTGTACGTGTTGTTGTGTGTACCTGTGAATGTATAAATTGCTAATTGGCATTGTGTGTGTGTGTGTGTGTGTGTGTGTGTGTGTGTGTGTGTGTGTGTGTGTTTTAAGTTTGATTGACTGTGTGAGTGTTTTTACGCTTGATTGACTCTGTGTGTGTGTGTGTGTGTGTGTATGTGTGTGTCATTTAATCTTCTTGTATATGTGACGGTTTGTAATTGTGTACGTGTTGGTGTGTGTACCTGTGAATGTATAAATTGCAAATTGGCATGTGTGTGTGTGTGTGTGTGTGTGTGTGTGTGTGTGTGTGTGTGTGTGTGTGTGTGTGTGTGTTCTCGCGTGTGTGCGTTTGTGTGTTTTTTTTAAGTTTGACTGTGTGAGTGTTTTTACCCTTGATTGACTGTGTGTATGTGTGTGTGTGTGTGTGCGCGTTTGTGTGTTTTTTTGTTTGACTGTGTGAGTGTTTTTACGCTTGATTGACTGTGTGTGTGTGTGTGTGTTCTCGCGTGTGTGCGTTTGTGTGTTTTTTTAAGTTTGACTGTGTGAGTGTTTTTATGCTTGATTGACTCTGTGTGTGTGTGTGTGTGTGTGTGTGTGTGTGTGTGTGTGTGTGTGTATGTGTGTGTGTGTGTGTGTGCGCGCGCGCGCCTACATTTGTTCTCGTATGTCACGGTTTGTAATTGTGTACATGTAGGTGCGTGTGTATATCTATTTTTGTACATATTGCGAAATGGCACCGTGTGCGCATGTGTGTGTGTCTGTGTGTGTGTGTGGCGGGGGTCTCATGTACGTACAGAGGTTCCAGGCATGTATGTATGTACTGTGTGTACACGTTTATATGTTACTTGTTAGGTTAAGCTGTACTATCGTCATCACTAATTTCTTTACCCCTCTGGCTGGAGGGAAGTCGAAGTGAGGGCTGATATAGAGGCCGGCGTGTGGACACGGTTAGTGTAGCAGTCTGATGTGATTCACTAACTGTTTCATAACTGCACTCATGTGTGTCGTCCGTGACACTGAGTTGTGGTTCAGGTGGGTCAGTCTCTCATAATGAAGTAGCCTGTGTCCGCTTGCCTGACATGTCTCCTAGCTTGACTTCGCCTCACCTCGAGTCGGAGGGGGGGGGGGTAAAGAAATTAATGATCGCAATAGTACATAGTGTGTGTGTACGCGCGAGCGCATGTGAGAATACACTGCATTAGTACTGTATATGCATGCATCTTTACGTTTGTCTGTGTTTGTGTATGTGCGTGTGTCTTTAGCTTTATGAAGTCAGTGAAATGATAAAAGTAGCCTAATAATATCAGTACTAGTAATCATGTACGCTTCTACTTCATGTTACGTATAGATGTTTTTGTTAATTCGTGTTCTGTATATACGGTATATGCTATACATACTTAGCACATGTGAAACTTTTAAAGTATGTTTCCTACTGGTATGTTATTCCTCATGTTTATGTGTGTTTTTATGTACAGTAGCTGTGTTGTGTAGGGACTGTGTTGTTGTGTCAAAGCGGCCTTGTGTTGGGGCAAGTTTTTTGTATGTGCTGGCTGCCACATGCAAAGAAAAGGCACTGTTTTTTTTTTTTTTTTTTTTTTTTTTTTTTTTTTTTATACAGGGTTGTGACCGTACGTAGGTGTGTTTGTGTATGTATGTATGTATGTCGGTTTGTGTGCGTTCGTGTAGGTATGTATATGTGTGTGTTTGTATGTCTTTGTTTTTGTATGTCTGTGTGTATTAGCCAGTGTTTTTGTGAGTAACTGTTAGAGGGATAGATGGTTTTGGATGAATGTGTGTGTGTATGAGGAGAACAATATGTACGTTTTTCTGTGTACACCTTTAACGAATAGGTGGCTTACATGTATGTATATGTAAATGTGCACCATAGAGAACAGTATGTACGTTTGTGTGTACATATACGAAGAATAGATGTGTTTAGAGAGAGAGAGAGAGAGAGAGAGAGTGTGTGTGTGTGTGTGTGTGTGCGCGTGTGTGTGTGTGCGTGTGTGTGTGTGTGTGTGTGTGTGTGTGTGTGTGTGTGTGTGTGTGTGTACAGCCCTGTGTGCGAGTAGTTTAGTTTGTGTAGGTGTAAGTACAGTTTGTTTGTGAAAGTGTATGTACCTGTAGGCTTGTGTATATATAACTGTGTAAATACTGGTATGTGTGTGAGAATGTGTGCACGTGTAGGTGAGTGTGTGCGTTAGATAAGTCGACATGAATGTGTTAAGAGTAGAAGTAGTATATGTATTGTGTTTATGTATATTTATGTATGTGTACAGTATGTATGTATGTATTTATATGGGAATATGTATGTACGTATGTATGTGTGTTTAGGCATATGATTTTATGTATACATGTATTTATAAGTAATGATCATTATATTGCTGCTCGGGTTGTGCGTTTGGCTGCGTGTGTGTGCGCGAGTGAAATCTTGAGAGAGAATTAATTTGGGTTCATTGCGATTGCCTCAACTGTCTGCCTCTTCCTCTTCATGCTTCTCTTCCTTCTTCTTCTCTTCCATTCTTCTTGTCTTCTTTTTTTCTTCCCTCCCCTTTACTCCTCTTCTTCCTTGTTCTTGATTCATCTAATATTTGTTTCTTTCTTTTCTCCCCTTTTATTTTCCTTCACTTCGTTTCTTCTGTCTATCCTCCTCGTTTTTCTCGCCTTCCCTACATTCTTTTATTTCTCATGACTTGTCTCCCTCCTCTTCCTTCCTCCCTTTCACTTTATTATTCTTTTACTCGCTTTTATATTTATCGTTGTGGTCATTCTTAAATCTTCTTCCCACTTCCTCCTCTTCCTTCCTCTTCTCTTTCTCTTCTCTCGTTCCATTCGCTTGTTTTTGTGCTATTTGTTTTTCGTTCATGTTAATCTTTTCTTTGGACCTTTCTGTCTTTTCCTTCCTCTTCCTTCAGTCCTCCTTCTCCTTTCTCTTCATCTTTCCTTCCTTCTTCTTGAGTCGTCTGCCCCTCTGTTTTCCTTCAAATTTGTCTTCTCTATCCATTTTATCTGCTATCTTCCTTTTCATCTTTAATCAGTTCTCCGTCCTCCCTGTCTTCCTCCTCCTTTCTCCCTCCGGTTTTTCTTTGATTCTTCTTTTCTTTCATATTTGTCTTATGTGGGTCCCTGATCTCTTTTCCTTCCTAATTCTCTTCATCTTCTTCTCTTTCCTTTTCCTCATCCTCCTTTTGTTGTTTTCTTTTGCTTGTTTCTTTTCATATATTTTTTGGCTACCCTCAGCTCTCTTCCCTATTCCTATTTTTTTTTGCTCTCTCTCTCTCTCTCTCTCTCTCTCTCTCTCTCTGTCTCTCTCTCTCTCTCCCAGTATTCATGCTCCTCCTGATCCCTTCCTTTGTCTCGGTCCCTTCATTTTTATTGTTACTTGTTCTCATTTCCATAACTGTGCTTTTCGTCATATTTTCCTTTTCATTATCTTCATTGCTTTCATTCCACGCTTTGGTAAGTCATCCTTCCTTCCTTCCCTCCCTCCCTCCCTCCCTCCCTCCCTCCCTCCCTCCCTCCCTCCCTCCCTCCCTCCCTCCTTCCTTCCCTCCCTTCCTTCCGTTATTCATTCTTTCTTTCATCAATTCTTTAATTTTTTTCCATCCCTCCTTCCTTTCTCTTTCTTCTCCCTTCCCGTTTTTCCTTCTTTGTTCTCTTCCTGTCATTGTTTCTTTAAATTTCTTTTCCCGTCTTTCCCTTCATACCTTCCTTTCATCCTTTGAGCCTCCCTCCCCCCTCCCTTAAATTCTTCTTTCCTTCTCATTGTCTCCCTTTCTTTTTTTTTTTCCCCTCTTTTCCTTTTTCCTTTTTATTATATTTCCCTCCTCCTCCTCCTCCTCCTCCTCCTCCCAAATCAATTTCGGTTCATGGTAATAGCTAGGAGAAGACTGTCATAGTATATTCTTGCTCTTCCTCCTCCTCCTCTTCCGTCTCTTCCTCTTCTTCCTGTGCCTCTTTATCGTACTTTCTTCATCTCTTTTCTTTCCCTTCATCCATTTCCCTTTCTTTCCGTTTTTATTCTTTACATAATTCTACATCTTTCTTCTATTCTTTTTCTTTCTCTTTTCTTCTTTTCTTCTGATTTCTCCTTTTCTTTCTTTTTCTTTTCTTCCTGCTTTTCTTCCTTCCATCATCATCGTCGTTCATCTCTCTTCATCCTCAGCATCTTCTCCCCGTTCTCCTTTGTCATCCACTGCTTCTCCATCATCCGTCTTTCCATCTTCCTCCTCTTCCTCCTCTACCTTTTCTGTACCTTCAACCTATTCTTCCTCCTTATTCCCTTCCTCTCCCTCTGCCTCTTCCTCCTCCTCCGCCCCTTCTTCGTCCTCCTCCTCCTCTTAGAATCAATTTCATCCCGTGGTAATTGTTAAGAGAAGACTCTCAGAAAGGGAGCCTCCTCCTCTTCTTCCTCCTCCTCCTTGCTTCCCACTTCCTCCTTGTGCTGCACTTCCTCCTCCATTTCCGTCTCTTCCTCATCCACCTGCTCCTTATCCTCATCACCATCTCCTCCCTTTCCTCCTATTCCTTTTCCCCTTCCTCTTCTTATTTTCCTCCTCCTCCTCCTCCTCCCAGACACTTTTCCAAAGAACTCTCCAATTTGGCCTCCTCTCTTGCAAATAAACTCTCTCTCTCTCTCTCTCTCTCTCTCTCTCTCTCTCTCTCTCTCTCTCT
>NC_137010.1:21103857-21133857 GCF_032717465.1 Coenobita brevimanus | reverse complement strand
CAGCTTATTTTGTGCAAGTCTGTGGCAGAAAAAGGCAATGCTTCGGCTGTGCATCATCTTCATAGCACATCGTGGAGCGTAGCATCGTATTTTAGTATCAGTCTCTTGTTACAACTGCCAAGTTAAAGAGAAAAGAGTATAGTGGCTTAGGTTTTGGGACTAGGACCGCATTTCAAGGCTGCACAGTGCACAGCACGTCATACTTAACGATTTATTTTACTTGGTATACTCTAACAGTCTCTTGTGTGCCATTTGAATTGGTTCACAGTTGACGTTGTTTGGATCATTTACTTACAAGAGGATGTGGAGGAGTAATGTGTAGAATATATCACTGAGGAAGAGTGGTTAGGAAATCCCCCAAGGCAGCCTATGATATGTGCCCCAGTCTTATCAAATTTGTTATATGTAACCTCACACCAGGCGATTTTATTCAGCATGGGAAGGACAAGTGATAGCGACTTGGTTGACGAAGATTTGATGTAAATCCCCCATTGGAAAAAAAAAGTTACCCAAGCAGAAGGTAGTCTTGAGCGTCATCGTATTGAAGAACTTAACTCTTTGACGACTTGTGTTTCTCTTACCTGGGCAGAATCGTGTGGTGTTGCCCTAAATACCCAGGTGTGCCCGAAGGAGAGGCAGGCTAACTAGAGAGTTTTTGAAGTCTTGGGTTGTAGTTTTCTAAGATGAACAAAATGTGCAGGTGTAATGCGCAGCTGAGGAAGGGTACTGGGAGCCTCTTAATACCGTGAGCATATCCCCCCCCCCTCTCTCTCTCTCTCTCTCTCTCTCTCTCTCTCTCTCTCTCCCCCCTCCCCACCACCAACCACCACAACTACCACAATTACTCTAAAAGCATGTTCCCCTAACTCACTCTCTCCCTTCCCAGCCAACCTAAATTGATGGTGATTGTGGTAGTTGTGGTAATGGTGGTAGCGATGATGATAATTGGGGCTGTGGTGGCCGTTGTAGTTGTGGTAATGATGGTGGCTGTGTTAACTGTGGTATGGATGGTGTTGGATGTGGTAATGATGATAGGTTGGTGGTGGCTGTGGTAATGGTGATAGAGGTGGTGATGATTGTGGTTGTGGTGGTGGTAATTTGATATGGCTAGTGGTAGTTGTAATGTGGATCACCATCACCACCACTACTACTACCCCTATAACTAATCCATCGTTGCTTCTGCTTCCGCTATAATTACCACCATCACTATTGCCACCACCGTCACTGCAACAACTATCATTATCTCTGCCACCCTGTACACCCACCACTACCACAACCACCACACATACGTACCACAACAACCCCCCACCTACCACCACCACCAGCACCACCACAATCACCACACTTACCTGCCACAACAACCTCCCTACTACTATAGCACTACTCGTACCAGCACTAACAACCACAACCATCACTTACCGACCACCACACCCTCCAGCTACTATCACCCCCCTACCACCACCACCACCACCACCACCACACACGTATTTAGGTGGTACATCAGCGTGAAGCATTGCCACTATCACTCCACCACCACCACCACTCAACCCACCTGCATTATCACACACACACTAAATACAGGATTCAGTTTAATACGCACCTACCTCCCAGTGTACGTGGGCAGGTGGTGGGCAGAGGTGAAGTGGGTGTAGGTGGGAAAAGAAGTGGGCGGAAGGTGGTGTGGTTGGGTGAGTGGGTTGGATTCGAATGGATGTGGGTGGGTGGATTAGATTCGAACTGGTTATAACTGAGTGGATTTAGGTGGATGAGTGTACGTGGGTTTGAGTGATTGGGTGCAGGTGGGTAGGAGTGGTATTGTGCTAGGAGTGGGTAGGTGTAGGTGTTCGCAGATGAGTGTAAGTAGGCGGGTTCAGGTGGATGAGAGGAGTGAACGGTGTTGATGGGAGAAGCAATGAGGGTGGGTGTAGGTGGCCAGGAGTGGATGAAGGTGCGTGGGTGTAGGTGGGTGTGGGATGGTTGTAGATGAGTGGAAAGTGTTAGTGGGTGTGGAAGTGGGTGCAGGTGGGAATGGGTAGGTGTAGATACGTAGATTTAGGTGGGTATGGGGGACTGGAGAGTATATGTTTGCCTTTGTGGTTGTCAAGGTATGGGTGGCGAGAGGAATTTCAGTGGGGCGCAGAGACGTAGAGAATTATTCTAGAGCACCGCCTTCTGCACTCCCGGGTTTATATTTATTTATTTATTTATTTATTTATTTTTTGTCGTGTGGGTTGCGAAGTCTTTAAATACTCCAAATAGGGTCACACTCGAAAACGTTTGAGAAGCACGTGGTAGGTGGGTGGGAAGTATAGATTCTGAGTGTACTGTACATGGGTGTAGTTGGCTGAGATTGGATTCATTGGATGTAGGTGGGCTGAGGGAAGTTTAAGTTCTTGGTGTAGGTGGAAGCATATGGATGACAGGGTTGGATGGGTGTAGGTGGGTGTGGAAGTGTAAATTGTGGGTGTAGGCGGATGTAAGTGTGTGTGGATGATCTATGAAAGAGGCAGGTGAAGAGGAAATAGTGTTAGTACGAGTAGGTGAGTGTTGCAAAATACACGTGGGTTTATGTAGGCGGGGAAAAAAAATAAGACCAGTAACGTGTAGGTATTTGTAAACCTACCTGTATATACCAGTACATATTGGTATGCGGTTGTGCTCTGATAGACGCCAGACACACCTTCACGCACATATACTAATACACATGTTTACAGTATTAAGCCGGTAATTATATACCCATCTTCCCAGATGTTGTTACTCATATTCATATACACATAGTGTTTGTTGATAATAGAGTATATATTCTGTGTACCCACAGCCGTTCTTATTCGTACACACACACACACACACACACACACACACACACACACACACACACACACACACACACACACACACACACACGCACACACGCGCGCGCGCGCGATGCATAATGATGTGCACATTCATTTACATGCAAACAAGTACACACCAAGTACTCAAAAATACACATAGTCAAAATTATGTTGACATACGCATAACACACAGGCAGTGTACATTATACATGCTCTGATCAATACAGTGTCACACACACACACACACACACACACACACACACACACACACACACACACACACACACACACACACACACACACACACACACCGTCATGCAGTTGTACATGCATCCAGGAAAAATACATACCCAGGCTACACATCATTATCCCGCTTCTTTTGGCCACCTGTACAGTAGGTAGGGTGACGACACAGATACACACGCACACATATACTGTTAATACAGGTATACATGCTGACACTAAACATACATTCGTACATATACATACATACACACATACATACATACATACGTACATACACACGTATGCATGCATGCATACATAATTCATACTCACAGGTCCCCATCCTGTACAAGTAAACACACACACACACACACACACACACACAGAAACCAAACACCGGCGGTTCACACAGAGCAAATTAAAACACTCAAAAAAGAAATTGGCAACTGTAATACGAGAAAGAGAGAGAGAGAGAGAGAGAGAGAGAGCTGGGTGGGTACGCAGGAAAACGAGGAGGAGGAGGAAAGGGGAAAAAGCAGAGAAGAAAGAAGAGGAGGAAATGTAAGAGAAACCAGGAGGAGGAGGAAATAGAAAGAAAACAGTAATGCGTGTGTGTGTGTGTGTGTGTGTGTGTGTGTGTGTGTGTGTGTGTGTGTGTGTGTGTGTGAGAGAGAGAGAGAGAGAGAGAGAGAGAGAGTAAAGGAAGTATTTTCAAACAAGTAAAAAAAAAAAGTTGCAGTTGAGTCTGGGTCACGAACTTTTTTTGTTTTTTTACATTTTTTATTACCAGTGCAGGCGAATCTGTGTGTGTGTGTGTGTGTGTGTGTGTGTGTGTGTGTGTAAGTTCTTTTGTGAACGTTGTGTACCGGTATGGATTTTTGTGTGCATGCTTTTCTGTGTATGTTTGCGTGTGTGTCATTCCATTTGCTTCGTGTTTCTCTCTCTCTCTCTCTCTCGTTAGAAAGACGGAAATAAATTCATTCTCAGCGATTGCCAATATCCTTGCAGAAATATGGGTGATAGAGCACTGGAGAGAGAGAGAGAGAGAGAGAGAGAGAGAGGGAGAGAGATTAATCCCTTCGCCAGTAAAGTACAATCGTGTGTCAGTAGCAAGAGTATTAGTAAAAGCCTCGTTCTGAAGGGGTTATGGATGCTGCCACGAACCCCTTCCCTCCAAAGATCTCCTCCATGAGCTGAAGAAGGTGAAGAAACGGCAAGAAAAATGTAAACAATGAGGAATAACTATCAACAAAGGGGTTAAAAGGTCCGGCGTATGCAAGGCGGCCGGTACAGTACACGTATATACAGTACCGTGAGATAATCCAATCCCATCCCTGCCAGAGGCTGCCCCTATATAGTAAAAAGTCTTGTGTCGGTAGGAGGACTTAAATAATACTTCATTACAGAGGCAGGATTAAAGGTCAGCCTTGTGTATTCTTGGGACGGCTCAGTTAGCTTTTGTGAGAGGCGAAGATATTTTAGCTGCCACTCGATCTGTGGACGTAAAGGGAAAACAGTACAGTATAAGGTTTGTGTTGTGAAATAGGTCTTCCTAGCAACCGTCCCCGCAGCACGTGAGAATTGTGTTGCCTAAGTTATGACCCACCCTGTATATTCTAGGAAATGCTTGAGTTCGGAGTGAAGGGGGGGGGGGTGCAATCATGATCATCGAGATTTGAAGATACGGGGAATAAAATCAGTGAGCGCCATATTTTAAATCTGAACAGGGTAACGGGCACAATGTTTTGAAAGGTAGCGTGTGACTGGCTCAGATTACAGTCACCAGCCTCTGTCACTGGCCGCCACGCACCGCCAAGGGGTCTGGCCTCAGCGTTTAGTTTTTGTCCTTCCTTTTATTGTTCTGTGTTTTGTGACTTTTTTGTATTGTGGAGGGGTTATTGGAGTGGTGCTTGTGGTTGTGGTAGTTGTGGCAGTGCTGGCATGTGGTTGTGGTGGACGTAATGACGGTGGTGGTAGTTTTGATAAGGGAAATAATTGTAGCTGCAGTAGGGGACCTAGGTTTAGCTGTGATAGTGATAACAGTAATAGTGATAGGTGTGTTAACTATTTATACCTGTGGTGGCAGTAGTAGTGGTAATAGTAGTAGTCGTAATTGTCGTTTAGGTGTTACAGGCACTATTTATAATTCTCATTCTTTATTCCTTTCTTTTGCCTTTCCTTGCTTAAGTCTTCATATCATTTTTGCCATTAGATGTGGTCACGTTTCGATTTTTGTTTGTTTGTTTGTGTAATTCCCAGTGTTTATTTTTTCTTCCTCGTTCTTCCTCTCCTCTTGATCCTCTCCCATCTCTCCCTTTGCACATCATATTTTTCGGTCTTTCTGTATCTTTCACATCTCTCTCGCTTTGTCTGCTTCTTCCCTTACCCTTTTCTTTGCTTCTTTGTTATTGTATCACATCTCTGCCACGCGCCTTCTTTTATTCCCAACCCCCTTTCCCCTCCTCCCCTCTCCTCTCCCCTATCGCCTCCCTCCTTCTTTCCCCTCTCCTCCCTCCCTCCCTCCTCCCCTCTCTCCTCCTCCCACTCTTCTCCCTCCCTCCTCTCTCCCCGTCTCTCCCGCCTCCCCCTCTCTCCTCCCTCCTTGTCTCCCTCTCCACCAGTTTCCTTGTTACCCTGTTTTTTGGCTTCCTCATTTTTTCCTCTTGGCTTCTGTTTTTCTTGTTTTTTTCCCTGTTGCCGTCCTCCTCGCTTTTCCATACATCATCGTGTTTTCCATCCTTCCCTTTCATTTTTCCCTTTTTATTCAATTTTCTGTTTATCTGCTTTCATTTTTTTTTCCTATATTTTTTCAGCCTTTTATTTTTTATTTTTTTGGTGCTTCTCTCCACCTCATACTCTTGTTTTTTTCCCGCCCTTTCTTTCCTTCCACTTTCCTTAATTAATAGTTTTTTTTTCTTATTTGTGTTGTGTTTCCTTTGTCAGTTTCCCTTTTTTTCCTTTCCATTCTCTCTCTCTCTCTCTCTCTCTCTTTCTCTCTCTCTCTCTCTCTCTCTCTCTCTTTCTCTCTCTCTCTCTCTCTCTCTCTCTCTCTCTCAAGCCAGGAGACTCGATGTGGTCGTAAAGTAGTTTTATACCCTGACCACAAGGAAGGGGGAGGAAACAGAGAGAGAGAGAGAGAGAGAGAGAGAGAGAGAGAGAGACGGAGGGGGGAGGAAGGAAAGATTGAGGGTGATGGAGAGAGGAGGAAGAAGGCGGGGAGGATAATATTAATAATGATTATGATATTAACAGTGAGAAACAGGAGATAGAGGAAGAGAAGTAGGAGAGAGAGAGAGAGAGAGAAGGGGAGTGAGGACGACAGAATTCTGGGAGGAGTAGTAAAGGGGGTAATGGCGATACTGAAAAGAACAGTAATAATAATAATAATAATAATAATGAGAATAATAATGAGAATAATAAGAGACGAGTAGTATGAAAGGGCTGGGGGGGATGCAGTGAGATTACTTTTTGGCCTGCCTAAGGTCTTGTGTCAGCGAATCGATCTTTCTGATATCGTAGTATATGGGTCCTGGTAGTAAAGGCCAGGCGTACCATGAGGCGTATGTTAAGAAAGTGGATATTACTCGTAAAAATGATTATAATGTTCTTTAACGATTTAATTAATAGACCTAATAATAATCATTGTTATAATAACCATATGTCTTGTGTTCCTTTGTGTGTCGGTAGTGGTACGAGGCTGCTTGCACCATAAATGGCGGACCCATAGAAGCATAAAATATATACAGGCTGTCCCGGGAGTTAAATACAAAACTTTGGGAAATGATAGATGAGGGAATTCTAAGCAAAAAATGTTATATGAACATGTGTCCAAATGTCAACCGTTACGGAGCTACAATTACTGATGACCTTATGGGCGAAAATGGTCTTCATAATTCGCCCATAAGGTCATCAGTAATTGTAGCTCCGTAACGGTCGACATTTGGACACGTTCACATTACATTTTTTTTGCTTAGAATTTCCTCATCTATCATTTCCCAAAGTTTTGGATTTAACTCCCGGGACAGCCTGTATATCTGTACCTGTACAGTATGTGTACTTTCGGCGTTGTTCTAGATATCACAAAGGCCTTCCACCGAGTATGGATATCCATATATATATATATATATATACAGAGAGAGAGAGAGAGTATAGAATCACCAAATTGCCGTGTTATGGTTTCTGTCCTTGTGTATGCCATTATCTCAAGAGTTGTATCTTGTCATTCTGTAGCTGGTGTTGTCGACAGGTGTCAGAAGTGGTGTTCCTCAGGGTTCAGTCATAGCACCAGTTTTCTTTCTCTTGTCCATAACACTCCACCCTTCACCTTTCCTCCAGGTCCCCACAGTCCATCACAGGAGTCACGACAATAATCACGGGATGAAGCTTTGCCACACCTGATTTCTGATTTGTCGCTTATTTCAGGTTGAAACAAAAGACTCCTTGTATACTCTGTTTTAACTATCGGAAATTATTACTCCATCTTTTAACATGGCTCTGTCTTTCATGTGACTATCTCTTTATCATCAGAGACATACAGTACATTTTAGTCCCTCATCATTGGTCAGCATCTTTAACTTCTATTTCCTTGATCTGGCTACAAAAGATGGCAGTATTTCCCTTGGCAAAAATCACCTTCTCAGAGTTGGTGTGCAGAACCGACTCTCTTTCAAGCCAACATACTTTCTGACCTACCGTAACATAGCCTTATTTGCCCCTGTGTGCAATATGGCTGCCATGGGAGAGGAACTGAGCACATACAAGCCTTGCAAACAGGGTGGTCGTAGTCTCTGTCTGTCTGTCTGTCTGTCTGTCTCTCTCTAATTAACCTTACATAATCCACTGTCTCATGGCTGGGTTGGTGACAGTATGAGGACATTATTCATCACTGTGTGGGGCACGCCTTTCATAATTGTACCAGCTCATCACACACTGTAGCTCTAGTATACAGGGTGCCGCAAAAACAGTTCTCCTGTACCTCTGTTAAACAGGGTGCGTCAAAAACAGTTCTCGGAATAGCAAGAGGGAGACCGTCACGTTGTGGCACCGGTAGAACTGTACGGACGTCCGGCAACTCCAGCCTTATCCCTCTAAAGGAGGCCGGTGGACTGCAGATAAGGGACAGTTCCACCCTGCAGGTAGTTCAGGTCATGTTTACATCAGCCTGGCGACACACACACACACACACACACACACACACACACACACACACACACACACACACACACACACACACACACACACACACACACACACACACACACACACACACACACACACACACACACACACACACACACACACACACACACACACACACACACACACACACACACACACACACACACACACACACACACACACACACACACACACACACACACACACACACACACACACACACACACACACACACACACACACACACACACACACACACACACACACACACACACACACACACACACACACACACACACACACACACACACACACACACACACACACACACACACACACACACACACACACACACACACACACACACACACACACACACACACACACACACACACACACACACACACACACACACACACACACACACACACACACACACACACACACACACACACACACACACACACACACACACACACACACACACACACACACAGCATCAACACCTCTCCTCAACTACTCCCTTTATCCCCTTTCTCGTCGCCGCAGTGTTGTATATCTCTCATCTTTATTGCTCAGATGAACCGTCTAGCTGTATAACCCCCTTCCAGCTCCTGGTTACGGCAGGCTCACAGCACCCGTGTTGCTGCTATGCACACGCATGACGCATTCACCCATTTTCTCTCCAACTCTTATGGAAGGATTAACTTATATTCCACCTCCTTTATGTGCACACGTTCAGCTCTAGAGCTGTCTCCGAGAATCGTGTCTTTTTCGTCTCCCTGCGTACTGTAGAGGCCGTGTATCCATGAATTTCGACAATTAATGGATCTGGATTTGGGGTTTCTTTTTTCCGCTGTGGGAGGGACAGCTTTTGCAATAAATTTTCAGGCTCCCCCAATTTTTTTTTTATTTTTTTCACATAAATATCTGGCTATCTCTCCCTTTTTGAAGGCTGTGTACTTGTATATACGTCTAAATTCTATATATATATATTTTTTTTTAATCTTTGTATCAATATATCTACGTACCTGTCCATTCGTTTAGCTGTGTGTATGGCTGCCAGGCGCCTGACACTAGGGTTCACCCAGGGGGCCGCCACAAGGATGCCTCCAGGCTTCTCCTTACCACTTACACCCACCACCACCACTCCAACCCAACCCCACTCACCCCCACCACCACCACTCCAACCCAACCTCCCTCACCCCCACCACCACCACTCCAACCCAACCTCACTCACCCCCACCACCACCACTCCAACCCAACCTCACTCACCCCCACCACCACCACTCCAACCCAACCTCCCTCACCCCCACCACCACCACTCCAACCCAACCTCCCTCACCCCCACCACCACCACTCCAACCCAACCTCCCTCACCCCCACCACCACCACTCCAACCCAACCTCCCTCACCCCCACCACCACCACTCCAACCCAACCTCACTCACCCCCACCACCACCACTCCAACCCAACCTCCCTCACCCCCACCACCACCACTCCAACCCAACCTCCCTCACCACCACCCACAACATGTACCCCAGCACACCGCACTTTTCCTCTCCGTCTCCTTGGTCTTCACCTCTTGAATATTAGTATAATAGGGGAGAAATAGGATCCCTTGCCCTTCATTCATGACTCAGCCTCTCTTGATTCAACTGTATCTATCAATATTTGTCTATTTATCTATTTATAACCACCCACCAGTATATTTGTTCATCTGTTTGTCTATCTGTCTATCTGTCAACCATCTGCGTGTGTGTTTTTCCACTCACCTGGCTGTTTGTCTATCTTTACCTATATCTATCCTGTCTGTTCGGCGTCAATTCAGGTCCTCACTTGTGTTTATCCATGACTGCTTAGCCATCCACGTGACTGTGTCTGCCCTTATCTATTGGGGCAGCAATACAGTATATGGCGAGTTTCTATATGACAGTGTCTCGTATATTAGGCTGAGGTGGGTATAGTCACGTTTAATGGAGAGAGAGAGGAGGGGAGGGAGAGGATGAGTGGAAAGGTGAAGGAATGGAAAGGGAGAGGAAGGAAGGGAAGGGAATATATAGAGGGAGGGAGGGAAGGAGAACGGAACGGAAAGAGGAGTGGAAGGGAGTATAGAGGAAAGTAGGGGAGGGGAGGGGAGTGGTGAGGAAGGGAGTTAGGAAAGGAGGAGAGGCAAGGGAGTGGAAGACGAAGAGGTGAGGAAAGAGATAGAGAAAGGAAGGAGGAGAGGTGGAAGGGAGGAGGGGAGAGTGGTCAGAAAGGGAGAGGAAAAAAGAAAGGAAGTGGTGAGGCTGGAACGCTACTTGGTGGAGGAGGAGGAGGGGAGGGGAGAGGAGAGGAGAGGAGAGGTGAGGTGGGGGTGGGGGGGAGGGTAAGCTATTAGTACAGGTCAAGAAAGGTCAGTGACATTAGTGTGGGGAGGGGGTCAGGAAGTAAGAGGAGGAGGAGAGAGGAAGAAGAGGAGGGACGGAAAGAAAGTAAGAGAAAAGAAGAGAGGGGAGTGGAAGGATGAAAGGGAGACAAGAGTAAGGGGAGAGGCAGAGGGGAAATAGGAAAGGAATTAAGAATAGAAACGAAGAGAAAAGGAAAAGGAGGGGAGAGTAAGGGAAGAAAAGAAATAGAAGATGGGGAGGGGGAGGTGGTGGGTGAGGGGAAGGGTAAGATGTCAGCACAGGGCAAGAGGGGCCAGTGACGTTGGGGTGGGGAGTAGACAGGGAGGGGGAGAAAAGAGAGGAGAGAGGAAATGGGCAGGAAAAGGATGGGTTGGGAGGAGGGGGAGTGGGAACGAAAAGGAAGAGACGAGAGGAGGGGGGAAGTAAGGGATAATGGAGTGAAAAGAAAATATTAAGAGGGAGAAAGGGAGAGAAGAGGAGAGAGAAGGATGGGGAGAGAAGAGATGATGACAGGGGACATAAAAGGGAGAGGAGAGTGGAAGTGAGGGGAGAAAGGCAGGGATGGGGAGAGAGGCCATTACGGGTCAGAAGGGTCAGTGACATTAGTGGGGAGGAGGGGAGAGGAAGTAAAAAACAAGGGGAGGAAGGGAGGAGGGAGATGGGGAGACGGGGTGGGGGTCAAGAAGTTAAAAGGGGAGTGGATGGATGGGGTAGAGCATAGAGGTAGGAATAGGAGAGGGTAAGGAAGGGGAGAGGGAAGGGGAAAGGTGGGGTTGGTTAGGAAGTACAGATGGAGGGGGGAGGAAGAGGAGAGGAGAAGGAGAAAGAAGACGATGAGGAGGAGGAAACTGAGATTTAAGAGTACTGGAGAGAGAGAGAGAGAGAGAGAGAGAGAGTAGTTTTGTTGAATTGAAAGGTTTATTGTGAGCCAACTTCCCTTAATACTGTATAATATCATTCCTAACCTCATTTACCTCACAAACCACCTCTGCGTCAAATTAGTGTTGTATGTGTGTAGGGGTAATGCTTCTCACTACACATATGGCACTGCATTTCACCTCCTGTCATTTTGTTTTTGCTGCTGAGGTTTAATTATCCTTAGTTTTGGTAGTAGTAATGACCCGTCAGTTGTTATTATTATGTTTTTTCAAGTGGCACTATGCAGTTGTATGTGCTCGTGTGCGATATTTCACTGTAGGATGAAATTGAAGAAATGATGGTGATACTCATCTTTTTATTCCAACTTTTAGCTTGTCAACATTATGTAACCTGACTTATAACGCTACATTACAATATTGTATGTGTGGTGCTTCGTGACCCACACCACCTCCACTGTCACGGTAACTCTTTAACCTCTCAGAGTTACCCATATCAAGGAGTACAAAGAAAATAAATAGCAAGAGACCTGTGTGACTTTGGCGTGTGGTTAATAGAAGGTTGTGTGATTGTGGTATCCGTTGTGTGCGTAAGATAAGAGTAGCACAACAGGATGCCCACGCCACCCACCAGTCCCTCTACTCGAGCCTGGTGGCCTATAGAATAACCCCATGGAAAACTGATCTCCTGGCCTCTTTTCTATATAAAAAAAAATGACATCCGATTCAAACTGTCACCCGAGTCAGATTACGTTATATTAGGTTACTGTAGGTAAGATAAGTAGATTGTTAGGTAGGTAGATTAGGTAGGGAGGCTCACATTCTGTCTGATATCTACCTCAAAAATTGAAGAATGCCTTGCACTACAGAAACACCGCCATGGAAATTCTACATGTAAGGAAAATTGGGAGATACTTGCTTCCCGGTAGCCTGTTTGGTTAAGTTAAATCAGCGTGACATTAAATACACAGGTGTTATGGTGTTATGCTACAGTTGTATTCATATTTTGAATTGTGGGAAAAACAGTGTATTTTCCTGCCATGAGCATGGTTAGTTGAAAATTTATAATAGTGATACTTATCGAAAAAAAAATCTGCATGTTAGTACTGCATCAGAGTTAACGATATTTGAAGTCGTTTTGTTTCCTGTTCACAATTCATTTGGGGTGGTAAGTGGTGGTGACCATCGTCCACTCACTTGATGCAGTGCTGCTTGTTTCTTCCTTCCCCCCTCTCATTATGTCTCTGTGTTGACCTACACTCTTCCTACTTCTTCCTTTCCTTCCTGCCACTTTTTTTTTTTTTTTACCGATACTTTTCTTTCTACTTTAAG
Organism: Coenobita brevimanus; assembly: GCF_032717465.1. Classification (NCBI taxonomy): domain Eukaryota; kingdom Metazoa; phylum Arthropoda; class Malacostraca; order Decapoda; family Coenobitidae; genus Coenobita; species Coenobita brevimanus. Next base: position 21,121,020 of record NC_137010.1, on the reverse strand, counting down.
TGGCGCTGTACTGACAAGCCTAATGGTTTCCTGTAACCCAGGAAACCATCTACAACGCTGGGTGGTAACCATATAACCAAATAACGGGATTATGTTGAGCCTTTCTATGATGCCCCTGTTGACAGGGTGGAGAGGCGCAAACGCAGTGTCCGTCCATAATCAGACTTCCACACTATATTCCCCGCGCCTCGGTGTGGCGTAGCGCTGTCGGCCGCTAGGAAACATCGATTCAGTGCACGGGATGACCCTGCAGAGGTGGTTGCTTGCCTGCGCTTGATGGGTCTGCCTGGCCAGACAGACTGGGGTTGATCAACAACTACGGCAACAACAACAGTTCATGAAGAAAATGTATTTTGCGTCGTACTCACCATGCCCTTTGATGTAATGCGACTGGTGTGTTAGAAATGTGAAGCACTGGAGGTTAGGAGGGTCGGGCAGAGGCATGACAGACGGTGAAGCAGATTATGATGGTAGTAGCCAGTGGTATGGTGCAGGTTTGTTCATATAAGTGGTGAGGAATGGCGGTAACTCTTGGCCGTCCACCCCACAAACTCAGTGACAGTCAGACGGATCAAACTCAGGACAGAGCGTCTCCAAACGAGAGGCCAGCACCAGACGAACCCAACCACGGATCCGCTACACTGCTCTGGTGTGAGGTATACTGTGGAGCAGTGCCATAGTTACACCTCCTCTGAAGATGTTGTATACTTGGATTAGAGCCGTTGTAGTCACCGCTTTAAGCTTTAGTTAACTCTTTCAGTTCGGTCACTTTTTCAGCCACCAACAGGCGATTTTATTCCCCTTGAAACATTGCTGGATATGAAATGGTTATATTTATTGAAGTGATTTTTTTTTCTTTAACAAGTGCAATATAGTTGAGTCTATTCACTCTTTGGATACCCAGCGTGGGGAAGACTTTTATAGTACTGAAAGGATAAAGTTCGTTGTACGGTCTTGGTTGCATTTCCGAGGCCAATTCTGGGGTCATTGTGCCATGTGGCCGTGGTAACATCTTGCCGTCTGGCTGGTCGTGCTGTCAGCGGCCACAGTTATGGACCGATTTTGACGATCGAGGTGTCAAGTGAGTCCTCTCCGCGTGACGGAGTGCCCTCATTTGAGTGGTCAGCACGCTCATAGCAACCCTGTAAGGTCACCAAATGACCAAGAATGTGTTTATTTACGATAGGATAGACATTGGTATGTTTGATAGCGTGTTCAAATTACCGTAATGTATCCCATCATAATATTTAGATACAACTCACAAGAAACTGGCAAATTGCAAAAAAGTTTTTTTTAGTGTTGCCAACTCATCTGGGGAGGAGCCAGGCAAGGAGGTAGGTAAGTAGGCAGATAGATAGATAGGGGTATGCGTAGGGAGGTTGGTAGGAAGGTAAACAGGCTGAGGGGTAGACGGAGATGTAGGTAGGCAGGAAGGCAGGTAGGGAGGAGGAGGGGTAGGTAGGTAGGTAGGTAGGTAGGCAGAGATATAGGGAAAGAAATATGTAGGAATGTAGCCAAAGAGGTAGGTTGGCAGGGAGTTATGTAAGTGGACAGGTAGGGAGGTAAGCAGCGCGACAGGTAGGTAGGTAGGCAGCTAGGTGGATAGGCACCGCAATAGTAAGGAGGTAGGTAACCAGGGAGAGATGGAGAGAGAGAGATAGAGAGTCGGATAGGTGGGTAGACAGGGAAGTAGCCAGGGAGGTAGGTAGGCAGGGGGTAGGTAGGAACGTAAGGAGGTAGGTAGGAAGGTATGTAAGGAAAGCGACAGGAATAAATGTAGGTTAATCCATTGTATGCTAATGGAATAATTTGGATCTTAATACCTGCCGGTTAAAGAATCATTTTGTCTATGAGAGTGGCTGCAAGACCTGAGATGATCGCCTAACAAAGAAGCCCATGTACACGGCGAGGATTACACCAGGCTTCACCTTCGGGATCCTAGCATGGCAGCACGCATCTAAGATTAATTTATCGTCACCAGCACTGAACACATTGCCTCGGTGTGGGCGTGCTAGGGAACCGTAGGTGAGGATGATGCGTTGAATTCGGTTCGAGTACACTGCATATGATTAATTTTATATTTAATTTGCGGAGTCTTTACTACCTTGTGCAGTTCATGTAATTTTCAGTTTTTTTATTAACTTTTTCTCGTCATACTTTGTCAGATTCAGTTATTCTTAGTTTATATAGCGTCAGCTTCACTTACGCTGTGTGAGTGAAGCAAAGAAAAAAAAAAAAAATCTTTTACTCAGTCTTTGTTAGGATGCCACGGCTTTGTTGCCAGGTATTGTAACATGGCCAGTTTGGGTGATTTTTACAACACAAACCTTCATCAGTATTTTTAATGTGAATTCAGAATTGTAGGACCTAAAACTGAACCTTGTGGTACTCCCATTGTGACGCTTATGTAGTTATTCTCCTTCATATATAACTGATAACCAATTTGTAAATGACGTGAAGTACAATATTATTAACACTAAGACCCACATGACTCGCTTGATGAAACAGAATGGCATGGCTGTAGCGGGAGTACAGTACAAGAGTTAACTCAACCATGTAAGGGTTCAGGTAATATTATGCAGAATGACTGGCTAAGGAAGAGGTACTGGGGAGCCTTGTCAGCCCGAGAGTGACGGTCCTTCACCTTCAGTTCTGCAGAGTTTGTGTCGCCCTGGCCAGTGACGCTGCCTTGATGTATCCCCCGCCCACCTGGCTGTTGTGGTGGTGGTGGTGGTCATGGGTGCTGCTTACCACATCACTGGACGGGTCTCTCTCTCTCTCTCTCTCTCTCTCTCTCTCACACACACACACACACACACACACACACACACACACACACACACACACACACACACACACACACACACACACACACACACACACACACACACACACACTGACCTTAACTTGGCTATCCCTGCCCTGCCTTGCGTCACTAACCATCTAAACTTAACTTAGACACTTTGTCACTCATCCTTTCACTCTATTATTATTATTATTATTATTATTAATATATTGTGGTTATTGTGAGAGATTTTATTTTGAACAGGAAGGAGCTTTGGCACAGAAATAGGATAAGATTGCCCCGTAACCTCTTCAGTACGATGACATTTAAATTTCATTCATTCTGCCACCAAACAGTCTTCATTCAGGTTAGAGGAGAGGGTTGGCAGTGAGAGCAGTAAGGAAACATGTGTCGGAGAAAGTCACCCGATTGAAGGGGCTTGGCGAGAGAGAGAGAGAGAGAGAGAGAGAGAGAGAGGCATTGTGTAGCGGCAACCAGATTTAAAAAAAAAAAAAAACAGCATGTTAGTGAAGTGGTCAGCGTGAGGGACTAGTTGCTGACCCCGTTTTTATTTACATGCCAGCTGCTGCCCTGGTGCCGGTGTTGAGGGCAGGAGTAGGTATGCTGAACGGTGAGGAGGTTATGTGAGGGTGATGGTACTAATGGTGTGGGTAAATGTACTTATGGTTGACTGCACACACACCTATACGTACGGGAGGTAGTCTGACATACATACATACATACATACATACATACATATAGATGGATACGAGTACACATACGTAGATGCATTCTTACATATAGCAACCCCTCCCCCCTCTCTCTCTCTCTCTCTCTCTCTCTCTCTCTGACAGGTGGTGATCTAGTCTGGTTTAAACATGTTTATGGCGGAACACGCCCATTTTTTACGGGGTTAAGACAGGGAAGGAGAAGGAAGGAGGAAAAGAAAGAAGGAGACTAGAAGAAAGGAAAGAAAGTGGGGGGAGGAAAGGAAAGGAAGCAAGGAAGTGAGGGAGATGGAGTGGAGGAAAGTGAGGAGGAAAGGGAACGAAGGAAGAAGAAAACAGACGAGGAATGGAAGGGAAAGGAGAGCATAGAGTGGAGGACGGAAGGAGACAAAGTAGGGAAATTGAAGGAAAGAAAGGAGGGAGGAGGAGGAACAGACGAAGAGGAATGTTGTTTATGTCAGGAAAGGCAGGAGAGAGAATGGGATTGTGCGAGGAGGAGGAGAAGGGAAAAAAGGAGAGAGGGGGGAATTAAGGGATTGGATTTGTATGAAAGGGGCAGGTGTGGGGAGAGAGAGAGAGAGAGAGAGAGAGAGAGAGAGAGAGAGAGAGAGAGAGGCACTGTGATGAAAGAGAGTGGTGAAAAAGTGAGCAGATCAAGTAGAAAAACGTAAGGTGCAGTGAGAGAGAGAGAGAGGGAGGGGGGCACTGTGATGAAAGAGTGATGAAAAAGTGAGCAGATCAAGTAGAGAAAGGTACTGTGAGAGAGAGAGAGAGAGAGAGAGAGCGTGATAGAGAGTTAAAGCGAGAGATTACCCTACTCCTCCCTTTACATCATGTGGTTGTGAGGAATGGGTTTAGGTTAGTCTCTCTCTCTCTCTCTCTCTCTCTCTCTCTCTCTCTCTTTGTCTCACCTGTTCTACTAACATGGAGTTTAATGTAATTACAGATGTCTATGTATGTCGCAAAATTCCCAATCATGAGTAAGTTTTTAGCGATATTCTGCACACGTTGCTTTTGGGGGTCATGTGGTTGATATTACAAGGCAGGCCAGATTGATGTCCTGTGAGGGGGTGATCTGGGCCAGTTTTGTGCTCTGGCGACGGGACACGGAAATGAAATGTGGGGGCGCGGTCATTAGAGTTTCGCAGACACGGTAATCGGTGTCCGTATGAGAGAGAGAGAGAGAGAGAGAGAGAGAGAGAGAGAGAGAGAGAGAGCAACCTGATATCCTTTGAGGGGTCATTTTGGCTTCTGTCATGCCTCACCGTTTCCGATAAGGCGATTGAACTTGTCTTATTGTTTTAAAGTATATATTGTTACTTTGTTTTCCTCTTCATGTCATCGTTTTCCTCCTTTCCCACTCTTCCTTCATTTTCTGGTTGCTTCTTTTCACCCATATCCTTATTTTCTCGGGTACTTTCTTCCCTCTTTTCTTTCACTTCCCTGTTGCTTCCTTCCCGTCCTCCATTTAGTTCTTGTTTCAATCCCTGTCTACTTTTATTTTCTTTCTTCCTTTCCTCCCTTTATTTTCCTCTTCCTTCCCTCCCGTCATTTTCCTGTTGCTTCCTTTCAGCTCTTCCTTTTTTTTTTTTTTCTCTTGCTTCCTACCTTCCCACTCTCCTTCCATCCCTTCATTTCCTTTTGTTTCCTCCCCTCCCATCCTTCCTTTGTTTTCGCCTCATCGTTTGTGTGTGTGTCATCTTTCAGTCTTTGCTTCCTTCCTTTCTTCTTTCCTCCCTCCTGTCCATCGCCCTTCTCTCCCTTTCCTTTCCTTTCTTTCCTTCTGCCATCCTTCCCCTCACCTTTCCTTTTCCTTCTTTCTTTCTTTACGCTGGGAATTCCAAGACCATTTTGTCAGATCCCGGTAGAGGTTAGGTAAAGCGTTCATTCACTTGTCAGTGTTCACTGCCAGGGACCTCCTCTCATCTGAATAAAGTTGTGCGGTAAATGCTCCCTGACACCTGTTCCTAAGTGGTTTATTTTGTTTATCACACCTTCCCGTCCGCGTCAGTGTTACATAAATCCTTTTAATATGGCCACACTCTGCATAAATAGCGTACAAAGGGATATTGACCAGCCATAGCGGAAGGGAAGAGGTGCTAGGGAACTGTAACAAAGATGTCACCGATTCAAGGACATAATTTCTTTCTTTCCATCCTTTCCTTATTCATTTATATATTCACTCATTCCTTTTTTCTTTCCTTCTCTCCTTCCCTTTTTTCCTCCTGTCCTTCGTTTGCTTATTGCCGTTTTTTGCGTCCTTCTCTCCTGCGTTCCTTAGTATAAATGTTTACTGTTGGAAGTTAATCGCATAAACTTCAGGGGATGCTAGGGTGGTAGGTAGGTAGGTGGGTGGGTAGGCAGGTAAGTACGTAGTTAGGCAGGTTGGTAGGAAGGGTGTTAGGTTGATTGGTTGATAGGTGGGACTATAGGTATGTATGTATCGTGGTAGGTAAGGAGATACTTTGGGTGGTAGGTTGGCAGGTGTAAGCAGGTACACACAGGCATGAAGGATAAGTAATTACGTTGGTAGTGTACGTAGTAGGTAGGCTGAGAGAGAGAGAGAGTAAGAGTAAGAGAGAGAGAGATTACATAGCAATCTCTGAGCCATAATCTGATTGACTGTTAGGTAACGTTATGTAATGGCCTGAAGCACACTGTACACAAGGTTTTTCTTGTGTAAGCACGGACGGTGTGCTGTGTATGTAGGTTGGTGTACAGCCTCCCACAAAACTATCGCTCCATTTCCTCATCGATGCAATGCGACACGAAGAACGAAGCCTTCTCAACACTAACTATACACCTGGATTATTTTTGTCCGCCGGTGACCCTAGTGTGGGGGAGTTGCTGGTTATGTAGGCACTTGCTTTAATTATTATTGGTCACAGAATCCATGTTTAGTAGAGTAATATAGTTAGACAGAGAAATGTATCAGTAGCTCTAGGCCCATTTTGTGAACGGTGATGGTAACGCCAGGTAATTATTGCGATGTCTCTATGGTGACCGTGAAACCCTTGGCTGCATCAAGCACTGTTTCAGCTTACGCCGCAGAAACCCTTCGAAAGAGCTGATTCACTTCATGTGGGAATAACAGTGGTATACAGTATAGTAAGTCACAATTGTTATTGTTATCAGGTATGACATTCAGTACACCATTGAGTGCTTACCAGTCAATGCTGTGGTACATAATTTTGACTGATTGTACATTACGTTTGAAACATTTGGGCGGGAGGTTTGGTTCATGCAGACGTAGAGACGTTATATCTCTGCTCGGCATCCCAGCTGCTACAATGGACATATCTGAGGCACTTCAGCCACTTGGGTTGTAAGTAATGGAAGTGGTATTCCCTATGATAGGGGAAAAAAAAAAACTGCCTGTTGTCTAATTTGAGAATGTGGTATAGGCATGCCATATATAAAACGATTATCAAGTACACGACAAACAAACAAACAGAGCTCTGTCAGAAATACCAGCCCTATTGAACCTGCCATGCCTGCCGTGTTGTGTGTATTTACAGATTATGTACATCGACTCCAGGGGGACCGTATTTGTTTGGCAAGAGTTGTACATGGCAGGTTGTGTGTGGTGTGTGTGTGTGTGTGTGTGTGTGTGTGTGTGTGTGTGTGTGTTTTCCCATTATTTGTATGAGTGTTAATATTCTCACAGTACATAATTGTATGTGTGTTTGTTTCTACCGATATTTATGTGTGTGTTAATTTGCTCACAGTACATAATTGTGGGTGGGTGTGGGTGAGCGAGCGCATCGGGTAGTGTTTTAATTTTATGTATCTTGTTTGGAATGAAGGTAAAGTTTTGTGCGTGTTTTTCATGTTTTTCTGTGAAACGTGTGGGAGGTCAAGGACGAAGAGAGAGAGAGAGAGAGATTGCATACCCAACATGGCAGTGATTCCTGGACAACAACGGTACATAGATAGGTGGATACTGAATAAAGTAATGGTAGATGAATTGCGTTAAGCTTAATGGGAAAATGAATGCATATACGGAAAGGTAGTGGTAGTTACACTGCTACTTTGGATATATATATATATATATATATATATATATATATATATATATATATATATATATATATATATACACCTGTATACAGTATATATATTGTGTGTGTGTGTGTAGGAAGAGAGTATCAGGATGTACAGTATATATTCTTGTACGTCTGGAATATTATGCCTTCACGAATCAGTGTGTGGTTTCTCTTACCTTCCACGCCCCCTTCTCTTTCTCTCTCCCCCCAATATTTTTCCGTTTATGCCATTTTATTGCCCTATAAACTCTCCACCAATCATGTCGCTCACTCGCCTACGTCACTGGCTCCTGAACCAATCATAACACACCTGAACCAACAACAGCGTTCTTTTGATGACGTCACACCTGAACTGATGATAGAATTCCATTTGATGACGTCACACATGAACCTATATCATTCTGTTTGGTGTCATGTGGAGACGGGCCTCTTCACGTGGTGGCACCGATATAGCCGGACGGCTCAGCTGCCCAGTGGAATAAACGAACCTCAACCGACCTCACTGCCTGTCCTCTGAAAGGAGGATGGTGCATTGCAGGAGGGAGACAGTCTTCTGGATTCATGTTCAGGTGAACTTTGGGCTGTAACTACTGCTACAATTACGGCTGATAACGTTATATCGCTTCTTACGATGACGTCACAAGCCTGAACCAATCATGTCGCTCTTCGATGACGTCACGCACTTGTACCGGTCATGTGCTGAGCTTGATGACGTAACAAACCCCACAACCAGTCATATTAGTCCCTCAGCCCTTCTGCCAGCAGCCAATCAGAGAGGTCCAGAGAAGCCTTGCCCCTTCCCCTAGCCAATCAGGTCGTGTCTTCTGTACCGTCGTGTCCGTCCACCAATCAGAGCCTGTGTTTGGTGATGGGACGGTTTGGATTAGCTCGATACCGCCTTCATGATGGCTTGGTCTGGTGGAGAGGGCATTGCGGTGAACTTGGCTGTGTAGTGGTAGTAGTAGTAATTATTATTATTATTATTATTACAACTCTAGTTGCTTCCTGGGATAGTACATGTACTTAACCAATGCAAATGATTTCGTAGGTTTAATAGTTATATCGCATTCCCAAAGGAAATAGGGATGAAATATTTTTCGTGTAAAAATGGCAAAAGTAAAAAGAAAACTAATAAACACGACCAAAAGCCGACTAAGTGAAAACGGTAAAGAAAACGGACGAAGAGACATGAATAAACTTTGATAAAAAATGTTATATCCAGGTCACGGAGTTTCTTTGACTCTCTCTCTCTCTCTCTCTCTCTCTCTACGTCGCATTTACCCTCTCCCCACTATAATAAATTTGAGAGAGAGAGAGAGAGAGGTATAATGTAGAAAAGGATAGTTAAACAGCGAATCTGAAGAATGTGATGGATTGATAGATATACTTTTAATAGTAGTTGTAGTAGCAGTAGTAGTAGAGATACAATAATGATAATAATAATAATATAATAATGGCACTACGACTAATGTATTTATTTTTATTTTTCAGGTGCGTGTGTTTTAACTGGACAGGTGTGTGATACAGGTAATGTGATTCCTCCCTTCATTTCTTCATTCCATCCTTCCTTCATTCATTCCTCCCATCCTTCCTTCCATCCATCCTTCATTTATTTAATTCATTATTCCATTGGATCTTTTTGTAGTTCCTGTCATCGTCTTTTTCATTTATGACATTCCATCATTGCTTTTTCTCTCTTATCTCCTTATCGATTTCTCTCCTCTCTTAAACAACCATTGGAGGGAAACCCCTCCAGTGGTTGTTTAATTGACTTCCTATTTCCCTTCCTTCCTTCCATCCATCCATCTTTCCTTCCTTTCTTTTTTCCGTTCATCGTTCCATATTCTTGGGTTCCTTTTCTCCTCCTGTTTTTCTGCTTTCATCTTTTTGAGAGAGAGAGAGTTTCAAAGTTAGTGTAATGGTGGTAGTTGTTGTAGGTGCTGGTGGATGTGGTGGTAGTTGTGGTTGTTGTGGTAGTGGTGGTGGTAGTTGTTGCACATAAGGTGATGATGGTGGCGGTTACGGCGATGGTTCTTGTGTTGTTGTGGTAGTGGTGGTGGTGGTAGTGGTGGCGATGGTTCTGGTGTTCGTGGTGATGGTGGTGGTAAATTGTGGCTGGTTTGTTGGTTGTGGTACCGATTACTGTGGTTGTGATGTTGGTTGTAGTGGTGGTAGATGGTTGTTGTGGTGCTGGTAGTTTTGTTGATAATGGTTGTGATGATAAAGGCGTCGTGGTTATTCCAGTGAGAGAGAGAGAGAGAGAGAGAGAGAGAGAGAGAGAGAGAGAGAGAGAGGTGGGGGAGGTAAGAAAAGAATGTAAAAGAAAGAAGTTTACATGATCGATGGAGGGAAGGAGAGAGGAGGAAGAGAGAGAACTGTGAGAAGAAGGAAAGATGGAGATGAGGAAGAGAAAGAATATTAGAGAAAAAATGAAGAAAAATGTATCATAATTGGAAGAATGAACGAAATGAAAGAGGGAGATGGAGTGGAAAAGAGAGCGAGGAAGGAAAGAAGGGAGGGAGAAGGAGGGGAAAGAAGAAATGAAGGTGGAAAAAGGGGAGGAAGGAAGGAAGGAAGGAAGAGTGGAAAGAATGGGAGGAGAAGGAAGGGAAAACAAATAAAATGGTAAGACAAAGAAGTTAATTTGATCGAATAAATGAATGAAATGAAAGAAGAGAATGAATGAAGGCAGGAAAAAGTTTGTGAGGTCACATGAGAGGCGGGGAAAGGTCAGAGGTCAGGTTACTCCACGGCCAGAGAGAGGAGGGGGGAGGGGCGGAGAGCAGTGGGAGGAGTAAGGTATGAAAGAAAATGAAAGATGATAGAAGAAAGGGAGGGAGAGAAGAGAGAAGGAAGGAAGGATAGAATGGCAGGACAAAAGGAAGAGTAATAAAGTAAATAAGTAAAGAAAGGAAATAAAACGAGTTAGTGAGAGGGAAGGGGGAAAAAGAGAAGAAAGGATTGAAGGGATGGAAGAAGGAAAGGGAGATAGGAAGAGATGGAAAGGGAATTTGAAAAGGGGTGAGAGAGAGGGAGGAGGGGGAAACGAGGGAAAGGGAAGGAAGGAGGAAGTAAAGAAGGAAGTAAGGAGGGAGCAAGGAAAGAAGGAATGGTAGTGGAGGGAAAGGGACTGAATGGAGAGCAATGAAGGTAGAAGGAGGGAAGGGTGGAAGGTAAAGGCGCAAACAGTGATAAAGAGTAAATGTAGGAAAGAAAAATAAAAGAAGAAATTGGAGAAAATATACTCGTCAATGAAGTAAGAGGAAGGCAAGATCCTGAAGAAAGGGGGAATATGAAGGAAAATAAAGAGCTCAAGGAAAGACGAGGAAAACACGTAGCAAGGCTGGAAAGAGAAGACAACAAACGAAAACAGCGACACTGAAAGGAAAATTTAAAACAATAAAAAATAAAAATGAAATATCCTAAGACGACAATATTGAAGCACAACAAACAAACACAAAGGACAAACTAACTCACTTAAAAACTCAGCCAAAGCGGACATTAGGGCAAGATTAATGATTTTTTTTTTTTTCCCTCAAATAAAGTTGTGTTTAATTAGTCTGAAGTTCGTTTAAGGCTTAATTATAGGACGCTGTCTTCGTATTCTCCTGCGTCTGGCAGTGACGTAGGGGCGGAGCTTCTCTCTGATTGGCTGGACATAGTGACGTCATGAGCTGCCTCGATTACTATTGGTGCCGAGGTGTGACGTGTTCATGGGAAGTTTTTATTGGCAGGCGATTTGTGACGTCATTTCCTCCTGATTCTTATTGGCTGGCGAGGTATGACGTGTTAATGTGAGGTTTTATTGGTTGGCGATTTGTTACGTAATACTTTTTCTTTCCATTGGTTGTATTGGTGTGACATAAGGCTGCTCCTGGGAGGAATTTGTGGATAACCTGTCTTGATTTCCTTTGCCCGGGAAGGTGTGACGTAGAAATGGGAGACTTTATTGGCTGACGATTTGTGACGCCGGGATGTTTCTTTAAGGATCAGAGAGTGTCGCTTTCTCTCTCTCTCTCTCTCTCATTGGCTGTGCAGTGATAATGTCATAATTATTGCTCATTCATGGCTGTTAAGGAGTGAGATAAGGATGATAGGCTGTTATTGGCTGTGACGTATTGTTTATGTAGTATTGGCTGCTACGGAGTGCTGGTTGGATAATAGGCTTAGTGAGTGCGGTTATGACATCATGGTGCTTCGTTATTATTGTTTTAATTTTGACAATGACGGCAGGTGGTTATTGACTGACCTGGTGTAAGTTGCCGTCATTGTCTTGGCTGTTGAGATAATACGTAATAAACTCTTCAGCAGGATGACACCGCTGTAATACATTTTAGCCGCTGCAGACTATATTTACCCTTGGGGAATCCTGTGGCAGTGAAGGGGTCAGAGGCAGTTTCCATTCAGCTGTTCCACTATGAATGGTTACTCCGAGTAAAGTTAAATAATGAGGTGGTAAAAAGAATGACACGAAAAACACGTCATCAAGATTAAGTAGACATAATTACGAGCGAGCGAGCGATCCTTACCGTCAGTTGAGTTTGGGAATGAGCGACCCGGCCTGACTCGACCCGACCCGACCCGACCGTCACGCTAAGCAGAAGCTAATAACTTCATTCCTATGTGAAGTAGAGTTGAAATTTATCCTGCATGTGAAACATTCATTCAGCAAATTTGTTGCCAACTAAAAACTCACCCATAAAGGCGTAGGAACCCTATGGAGTTTTCCAAGGCAGTGTTCTGCCCTGATCGGCGAACGTCTCAATTACAAAATCAGATTAAATAAAAAAGATTTTCCTTCGTAATACTGTTTTTTTTGGCATTAACACTTGCAGTTAAATATCGGAGATTCCGCCTGTAATTTTATATCAGAGGGAAATTGTAACTTGCTGGATGGCACGTCACGCGTCCACAAAGCTCACTTTACTGGTACTGATCTTATGCTGTGATTGTGGAGCTGTAACGCAATAATGATAACAACAACAACAACAACAACAATAATAATGTCATTTTTCTTGGCCTACTGTTAAATAACAAGTCATTTTTCTTGGTCTACTGTTAAATAACGTCATTTTTCTTGGCCTACTGTTAGGCTCCTGTCAATCACTTTCAGCTGAATAAAATCGTGTGGCGTTAGCTGCAACAGAATACTAGAGTTGTTCCCACAAATAGAGAATTTGTATACTGTAATGTAATGTAGTACTAATCCCGTGTTGTGATTAGATGTTCAGATATGAAGTACACAAATATTCGCCTTTCTTAATTGGTGATTCATCTGTATTGTAATAAAACTAATCCCCTGTTTTTCATTGGTAGTTGAGAGTTGACGTAATAAGTACATCTAATTGGTTATGTGGAGTTGACGTAATGGTTATCGTCTGTGTTTGTTGGTGGTTGACGGAACTAGGACGGAATAATAAGCCGCTGTTTTCATTGCATGTGTGACGTAATGACCGTCCTTTAGTCTGATTGGCTGTTGAGGTAAGACAGTAAGTATCCGCATCTGTAAATGGCCGTTTAGTTATGAAATAATAATAATAATAATAATAATAATAATAATTTTCTGTCTAGACTGTTGACATGATGTAACAAGTCTGTTTTGACTACCATCTTTTGGTCGATGCAGCTCCTGTATTCTATTGCAGCCGGTATCACACGATTTAATTCATGTCAAACATATCAACTTGCCGGTATTAATACTGTCACTATCAACCCTCTCATGTATTCCATCTGACGCCAGACGACTTCATTGATCCGTGAGTGACTCGCAGCAGCCAGAGCGTTAAGATGTGGCGTTATAATAATCCTCCCTTCTGAAAGCATGTTGATGTATAATGTAACAAAAATATGACCCAAATTATTTTCGCCATATTATTGACTGTCGGGAAAAAGGTGTCATGATCCATATTTACAAATTTTCCCGTGTCCTAATTGGACATAAAATTCCTTTTATATTCGTAACTACAAACTTTCTTGAGCTGTAGTTGTGTGGACGAATGCCTTTTTCTTTCCTCTGTCTACACTCATACAACTGCCATACACTTCACAACCAAGATAGCCAATAGTAAAGCGAAAATATCTTAATTTTATGCGACCCCGGTTCATTATTAACAAACTTTCTTGAATTTATGTCGTATGTAACGTTGCAGCAACCGTACACTTCACAGCCACGCCAGAATTATGTTAGGAGAAAACAAGATCCATAGTAAATACGGACCAGCTTTTGGCTTGTGATTGGACGGTTATTGACGCGGTGCACATGGATGCGATTTGATTGGCTGGTGGGGTGGGTGTTGTGCTGGTACATTAGTGGATTGGTTTGTTGGTTTGTTACAGCGCCGTGTTAACGCGCGACAGGGTTGGGTTGGGTTCAGTTGACTGTTTGCAGGCTTATGGAAAAGTATTAGGTGTAATTCCGTCACATTTGACGTTGGCTAATGATTTAGGACCAACAGAATAAACGATTCGGTCTTGGTAGAAGGTGATCATAGGTCAAGAGTGAGTTCAGTTCAAGTAGTTTTGATCCTATTTTGACCGGACGTGGTGGACAGGATGAGGGATGGGAAAAGATGAAGTGGTTCAGTTTGGAAAACAGGCAGATGTGAAAGTCGCAGAGGAAGGTCAGAATTTTGACCCTTGAACACAAAGGTTTATAATCTATTTATACCAAGCTTGGTTTAAGATTCTAAGATCAGACATGGCTGAAGTGCTTCCAGGATCAGAACATTAGGTCAGAGGTCCAGGTCAGCTTTAAAACTTTTCATTTGAATCGGATCGAACTTTCAGCATGAATTTAGAGTCAAGTGAGATGAAGTCATTCGATGTTGAGGATGGTCATTCAGTGTTAAATTCACGGGGCAGAGGCGCAGGTTTGGCTTTGCACCAGTATGGACGGCGCCGGTTTTATAAGTAACGAGTGCTTCTTTTTTTTTCTTCCTTTCTTGTTATTCTTTTTCTTCATGCTTTCTCATGTTTCTTTTTTATTTGATTCTTTCTTTTTCGTATTTCTTTTTTTCCCGTACGTGCCCATTCGTTTGCCTTGTATTTCTGTTTTGTTTGTTCGTTACTCCTGTTGTTTTCGTTTTTCGGCATCATTCCTACCCTAATTCATTCGTACATTCCTCCGTTTTTCAACATTCCTTCCTTTCTTTCTTTTTTCTTCATTTTGTCATTCATCCCTGTCAGAGCTCCTTCCTATTTTCCTTTTGTTTCGTTTCTCTCTCTCTCTCTCTCTCTCTCTCTCTCTCTCTCTCTCTCTCTCTCTCTCTCTCTCTCTCTCTCTCTCTCTCTCTCTCTCCTTCGTTCAAGTCTTCCCTTCTTCCCTTCCTTCCCTCATTTTTCTCGCCCCTCCCACCCTTCATTTAACCTTAATTCTTTTCTCCCTCACTTTTTTCCCTCCTGCCATGCCGTCTTTGTTGTTTTCCTTCTTCTTTCTATTTTTCTTTCCTTCCTCTCTTCCTTCCTGCCTTCCTCCCAACATTCATTCATTCATTCACTCATTCATTCGGTCAGTCACAGCCACGCTTCCTCCCTCGCTTCCTTCCTTCATTACTCTCCTTCTCTTGCTCAGTCGGTCGCTCTCTCTTTCCTTCCCTCTTCCTGTTTCCTCCCGTCTCTCTCTCTCTCTCTCTCTCTCTCTCTCTCTCTCTCTCTCTCTCTAATAAAACTGAATAGCACCCATTGACCTTGACACTTGCGGCGCACTGGCAAGAAAGTTGGGAAAATAAGGAAGAAAATGAAAGAACAATGGATGGAGTGAATGAAGGAGGGAAAGGAATAATAAAAAAGGAAGGAAAGGAGGAGGAAAGAAAGAGAAGAAAAGGGAGATAAAAGAAATGATCGAATGAAGGAAAGATGGGAAGGAAAGAAGGAAGGAGAAGCAAATGAGGAAAGGATGAAGTGAAGGAAGACAACAGGGTAAAGACGGAAGGAGAGAGCAATGGAAGGAAGGAAGAGAAAGGGAAAGGAGAAGGAAGGAGGGAGTGAAGAAAGGAAAAGAAAATAGGAAGGATGGAAGGAGGAAAAGAAGATAAAGGCCAAAAGAAATAGTGAGATGAAGAAAGGAGGGAAAGAAGGTAAAAGAACGGAGGAAGAGCAGAGAAGGAGGAAGTGAAGAAAAGTAGCAATTAAGGAGAAAAAGAGAAGGAAGGGGTAAAGGAGGCAGTGAAGAAACGAAGGATGGAAGGAGTAAAGAAAGGAAGGACATATGGAAGGAATGAAGATAAGGAAGAGGAAAGAAAGAAAGGAGAGAAGGAAGAAGTAAAAAAAAAAAAAAAGAGGAGAAGGGAGGGGAAGAATGGAGGAAAGTAATTGAGGAGGGAGTGAAGGAAGGGAGGAAGGAACAGAGAGAGGAAAGGAGATGAAGAGAGACTGAAAAATGTAAAGGACGGGGTGAAGAAGAGGAGGAAGTAAAGAAGGAAGGAAGGAGGGAAGGAAGTTGTAGATAGTGGACACCAGGGAAGAATAAATTACTTAGAGGAAGGAGGAAGAAGGGATGAGAGGGAGGAGGAGGAGGAGGGAAGGAGAGAGAGCAAGAGGAGAGAGGGAGCAGGAAATGAGAGGGGACAAGGAAGCGAAAAGAGGAAGGTGAGTGATGGAAAATGAAGGGAAGAGGAGAAAGAGAAAAAATTGGAGGGAGGAGAAAGGAACGATGATGATGATGATGATGATGATGATGATGATGATGAGGAGGAGGAGGAGGAGGAGAACGGAGAGAAGGAGGGGGCGGAGGAAGATTAAGAGAGAGAGAGAGAGAGAGAGAGAGAGAGAGAGAGAACGCAGAAGGTGGAAGCAGAGGAAGAAGATAGAGTGGAAGGAAAGAGTGCGTGAGCGAAGAGGAAGAAGAGAATAGGAGAGAGAGAGAGAGAGAGAGAGAGAGAGAGGAAAAGGAAGAAATAAGTAGGAGGGAGAAAGGAAGGGAGAGAGAAAGATGAGGTGGGCGATGGAAGATGAGAGACGGAAAGGAAGGAAAACGAATGAGAGAGAGAGAGAGTCTGACCACGCCCTTCCTAGAGAGAGAGAGAGAGAGAGGGTTGGCCCATTCTCCTTTCCTCCCTTTATCGTGTTATTTCTCACATTATCCGATTAGGAGAGAGAGAGAGACAGAGTGACAAGACCGAATTTCATTATTTAGGAACAGTAACACGGTATTAGTAGTTGTGATAATGATAATAATTATAATAATAATAATAATAATAATAATAATAAACAGTAGCAATACATTATCACTACTACTACTACTACTACTACTGTTACTGCTACTACTGCTGTTACTACTACTACTGCTGTTACTACTACTACTGCTGTTACTACTACTACTGCTGTTACTACTACTACTGTTACTACTACTAGTACTATTACTACTGTTACTACTACTACTACTACTACTGTTACTACTACTACTACTACTATTATGCTACTGCTACTATTACCTTCACCACCACTACTGCTGCTGCTGCTACTACTACTACTGCTACTACTACTACTACTACTGCTACCACCACCACCACCACCACTACTACTACTACTACTACTGCCACAACTACTACCACCACCACCACCACCACCACCACCACCACCACCACCACTACTACTAGTACTACTA
>NC_137010.1:21056357-21098857 GCF_032717465.1 Coenobita brevimanus | reverse complement strand
TTACGATTACCCTGTATATTGACGTGGAACATTTTGCCAGCTCACGTGATAGCTGCTGAAAATGTATGATTATATCATCCCACACAGGTAAGCTTAGTTTGATGTGGATGACATGTAATTTACCGATTTCTTGTGACACTTCTTGTACCCTTTTTACTGTAATCTGGCCTAAAACTGGCGTCTCTTCATCCTGAATGCTGAGTTGTAACAGTAGATTAGCACTAGAATAGGTTGCTAGCCACGAGGTAGTGTTATGGAAAGAATAGAGAGCTGGAGCATTTTTTCCTGTCACTGAGACATGTGAAAAAAACTGCAAAACAACGAGAGTCAGAGCCAAGTTAAGATTAAAATGGTTTAGTGGGTGTCGTTATTGCATGTAGGTGCAAATTTTAGGAGATAAATCTTTGGGGGACTACACGGGCTGTAGTGGTCATTTCAGATATCGTGGGACTCCCTCTTGCGCGATAATTTTTCCATCTACTGTACATTTGTGTAAAGCTTACACATGTTTAGTCTGTGTATTTATGTGTACATGTATGTGTAGGTTATTGAAAAGTATGTGTATGTATAATTTTTTAGGACTATGTATAAATACGGTAATGATGTAAGTAGGTGAAGCCCTAGCACAGTATACGGTGATGTAAGGCTTCCTAGGTCACTCACCCTATGCTTAACACAGGGGGTCTTAGCCTGTGGGTCAAGACTTGTTTCCTGGTGGTCCACAGAACGATGGAAAGTGACCATAATGTAAAAGAATCATTGTTCATTTTTTTGTGTGCCTTATCGCTTACCTTGATGTGACAAATGTAAAGTTTTGCTGGGTATAGGTGTGTGCGTCTGGGTTGTGCACACTGTTGGCAGTAAGGACAAACACCGTTCTGTGTGGAGTGTTGAACCTGACCTTCCATGCGCCCTGTCTGCCATTCAGTCCAATATACAAACTCTGGTAACAAACAGTGCCCCCTCCTCCTCCAAGTTTCTTCCCGTCACCCTCCTTCTCTTTGTCTCACCCTGCTTTCCTCTCCTCTCATCATGTTTCCTTTTTCTCTCACCTTCTTTCACACTTCCCTCACTTTCCATCCATCTCCCATAAATTGTTTGTTCTTGTCCATCGTTTTTTCAGAGCTCTTCTTTCCTCTCAGCCTTCACGCCCTTTTCTGTTTACACTTTATCCCCATTTCCGAATAGATGGATATGGTTACTCGTGTAAGTAAGCGTTGTTTTTAATGTTTTCCTGTATGAAGAATTATGTTGCAGACAAAGAAGTACACATTTTTTATCGTATTGTTTGATATTGTTTTCGGTACTAAGATCTGATCATTGTTTGTGATTGAAAATGATTTGGAATCGATAATGTAATGACACAGAGTGGTTCATAGATACAACATACTTCTTTAAGTGACCGTCGAACATAAAAAGGTTGACAACCCCAGGTCTGACCCATATTCTGCACACTGTCAAGCTACCCACCCCTCTTCCTGTCTCTGTCCATACTATACGAGTACATACTGTATGTGTATATATATATATATATATATATATATATATATATATATATATATATATATATATATATATATGTGTGTGTGTGTGTGTGTGTGTGTGTGTGTACAAATGACAGTCGCAGTATTTATCATGTCCACTTACCTTTGTATATAATTTTGTACTTGTTTGTCATAATCAGTCTTTCTGTTAGTTTCTCTCTCTGTATTGCTGTATCTGTGTATATTTCGCCGTATTGTGAACACCTTCCCGTAGACCACAAGGAGTAGACGCAAAGGAAGGGATGAAACGTAAAAGAGAAATGCCGGGATATGGCTCTCTGTCTGTCTGTCTCTCTGTCTCTCTCTCTCTCTCTCTCTCTAACACACACACACACACACACACACACACACACACACACACACACACACACACACACACACACACAGATTTTATGCATTATTAATATAGTCTGGAACTTCATAAAAATAAACCATTTTGCTTGGTGAAATTGCAAAAAATAATGTGATTTGCATATTGGG
Source organism: Coenobita brevimanus (assembly GCF_032717465.1). Taxonomy (NCBI): domain Eukaryota; kingdom Metazoa; phylum Arthropoda; class Malacostraca; order Decapoda; family Coenobitidae; genus Coenobita; species Coenobita brevimanus. The sequence continues at coordinate 21,096,833 of NC_137010.1, read as the reverse complement.
ATTGCATTGTCAAGGCAGGGAACAGGTAATTTAGTTGTGTGTGTGTGTGTGTGTGTGTGTGTGTGTGTGTGTGTGTGAGAGAGAGAGGGAGAGAGAGAGAGAGAGAATTTCAATGTCGTCGTTACTCTCCCTTTGTAAAGATTAGAGTTGTGTGTGTGTGTGTGTGTGTATTAAACGGACAGCGAGGGAAAAACACGTAATTCCTATAGAGAGTGCTATTACGTTCTCTTGCCACTCACCGTGTTTGGTATGTTTTGTTTTTCGTTATAATGTTAATGTTCTGTGTAATATTGTGTATACGTATTATCCTAGTGTTCCTCTCTCTCTCTCTCTCTCTCTCTCTCTCACACACACACACACACACACACACACACACACACACACACACACACACACACACACACACACACACACCAGTCACTGTGTATCAGTTTCTGTATATATATATCCACATCTCTCTGTGTTGTGTATATTCCTGTGTATAATATGTATCCACCTCTCTGTGTACGTATTTGCCTGTGTATCTATTAGTGTCTGTTTATCTATTTGCCTGTGTACCTATCAGTGTCCGTTTATCTATTTGCCTGTGTATCTATTAGTGTCCGTTTATCTACCACCTTTGTGACTCCCGCCCTTCTGTCCTCAGGTGAGTTGTGACGTCACCAGAGCCTCAGCCAATCACAGGCCCCCACAGGTAGGGTTTGGGGAGGGGTGGAGGGAATACCTGGAGGAAACTTTGTAGTGGTGGAGAGAGACTTGGAGGAAACTTTGTAGTGGTGGAGAGAGACTTGGAGGAAACTTTGTAGTGGTGGAGAGAGACTTGGAGGAAACTTTGTAGTGGTGGTGAAAGACTTGGAGGAAACTTTGTAGTGGTGGTGAGACTTAGAGGAAACTTTGTAGTTGTGGAGAGACTTGGAGGAAACTTTGTAGTGGTGGTGAAACTTAGAGGAAACTTTGTAGTGGTGGAGAGACTTGGAGGAAACTTTGTAGTGGTGGTGAAACTTAGAGGAAACTTTGTAGTGGTGGAGAGACTTGGAGGAAACTGTGTAGTGGTGGTGAAACTTAGAGGAAACTTTGTAGTGGTGGAGAGACTTGGAGGAAACTGTGTAGTTGTGGAGACTTGGAGGAAACTGTGTAGTTGTGGAGAGACTTGGAGGAAACTGTGTAGTGATGCAGAGAGACTTGGAGGAAACTCCTGTAGTGTTGGAGAGGCTTGGAGGAAACTTTGGAGGGTGGAGAAAGACTTGGAGGAAACTTTGTAATGGTGGAGATACTTGGAGGAAACTTTGGAGGGTGGAGAGAGAGACTTGGAGGAAACTTTGGAGGGTGGAGAGAGATTTGGAGGAAACTTTGGAGGGTGGAGAGAGATTTGGAGGAAACTTTGGAGGGTGGAGAGAGATTTGGAGGAAACTTTGGAGGGTGGAGAGGAATTTGGAGGTATCGTATGGAGAGAAACATTGAGGAAACTGTGGATGGAAGAACTGGGGAAGCTTTGGAGGGGTGGAGAGAAATTTGGAGGAAACACGCGAGATGTAGAGAGAGAGAGAGAGAAATTTAGAGGAAACTTGGGTTATATGGAGTGAAATACGGAGGGAAATTTGAAAGATCGGAGGAAAATTTGGTTGGAAACTTTGGAGGTATGGAGAGAAACGTGGAGGAAACTGTTTAGGGATGGAGGGAAACTTGGAAGAAGCTCTTGAGGGATGGAGGGAAAATTAGGAGGGGTGGAGGGAAACATGGAAGGTGGAGTTTGAAGGATGAGGAGAAGATTGGAGGGATGGAGAGAAACTTTGGAGGGATACCGAGAAACATGGAGGAGTGGAGGGAAAATTTTGAAAGGTGTAAAGAAAACGGAAGAGAAGGCTGACGGAAGATTTGTAGGGATGGAGGGAAATTCGAAGGAAAATCTGGAGGGAGGGAGAGGAACTTGAATGGATGGAGGGAAGTGGAGGAGAAATTTGTAGAGAGAGGGAGGGAGAGAAACTTGGATGGAGGGAAAGTGTTGTGAAAATTCGGAGGGAGGGAGGGAGAGAAGCTTGGATGGAGGGAAAGTGGAGGAAGAATTCGGAGGGAGGGAGGAATAGAAGCTTGGATGGAGGGAGAGTGGAGGAAAAATTTTGAGGGAGGGAGGGAGAGAAAGTGGAGGAAACATATGAAGGGGGAAGGGAAACGTTGATGGAAAAAAAAAAAAAAAAAAAAAAAATGGAGAGAGAGAGAGGGAGTAAGGAAGGAAGGAAGAGAAAGTCATATGGGCGGAGGGAAAGTGTATGAAATATTAAAAGGAATGATAAAACCTTGGAGTAAAAGGAGTAAGATGATGATGGTGACGATAAGAAATGAAATGCTTAAGATAATAGTAAAGGGAAATCCTGAATAGTGTTGTATGGAAGCCAGACCGTCGTGTGGTGGTCTCTTAGTATACAATTACCTGTTCGTTATTTTATTATTACCCCCTCCAGGTGATTTGATCCGACGGGAGACTTTGGGGGGGGGGGAGGATAGCTAAAGGCTTCTTCTATGTCTAACCCCTCCTGTTCGAAAAGCCTTCCTTGAATTGAGCATTATCTTGTGAATAATAAGAATACTTTGTCATGAGGATGAAGGTCTGGTGGTTTTGTGTCCGCACCCCAACATCACTTAAACCCCTTCACCACGAGTACCTCATGTTTGTGCCACACGAGTTTATCCACGGCAGGGGAGCACCCTGGTGGTGGAGAGGGTCATCAAGCCCGCATAGAACTCCTCCAGTTTGTGATATCTTTCTTGACCAATAAAATCGTCTGGAAGCAGCAAGAATGATATATCAACATCTTAAGCTGAGGTGGTTGGGTCTCACCTACACTTTCCAAAGGGTAGTGCGGTATTATGGGGCTGGAGTATTATAGTGGTAATGATGATGCTTCTCCTGGTATTGCAAATAAAAATAATAATCATATTCTGAGATATTTTTTTAGGTTGGAATAAGGATTGTCATAGTGATGGTGATGCAACCGTAATCGAAGTCTCTGTATAGTTCACCACAGAACAGTACCTTTTTCTTGAAGGTTAGAGTGTTAGCCTGCATTAACCCTTCCCAGTGCTGGCAAAGTACGGATGGCAAAGGGGTCTATGTAATACGAGTGATGCTTGTGAAATTAGAAGTATTATAATGACTGTGTATGTCGGAGTGTATACAGTACGTGTATTTATGTTATCAGTATAACCTACTGTTCAGAGATATGCAAGTTATAAAAGGACATACCATCAGCACACACTGCATCACCTTCAGTCTGATGACACATTTCCATTTTGAACGGTTTGTCAGCAGACAGTTGTATTCAGCCGAGGAAGAATGTGTCGGTAGTGGTGTTAATGAAGGTCTTATCTAACTCTTCCAGTTGATAAAATGTCGCCAGAGCTGAATCTAGTCGTCAGGTGGTACCAGTAATGGAATACAAAACACATCATCGGGGTGAAGGGGTAATTGACTGACGCAGCTTTGGTGTCGAACGCTGCCCTCGGGACATACGCATCGCGAGATGAGTACGTTAACTACCGAGTCACCACAGCCTTACTGATGCTAATTTTTTAATCCTTAATACAAAGCCAAATAAATGTAATGACAAGACAAACAACAAAACAATCACCAACCCTAATTTACGGTCAGCCAAACCTGTGGTATGGAGGGTGCAGTTGGGTCCCTCACAGGTACCTGCCCTTCCACCTGCTGCACCTTTCACCTGACCTACATTCCTCAGTAGGGGACCCGGCCACTCAACTGTGACACACTGGGCACAAACTGTTGACTTCGGCAGCATATATTAAATGTCAAAGTGAGGCAGGTAGGCTATACTTTGGTGGGGATAGATGGGGTAGATGGGTGCATGGCAGGTGGGTGGAGTATATTGTTGGTTGTGAGTGAATAAGTGAAGGTGGTTACGTGGCAGGTGGGCTAGGTGGTGTATTGGTGAGTGTAGGTGGGTTAGAGTGGATTTTACGAGGCGTGTTAGTAGGTGAGGGTGGGTATTGATGATAAGACGAGTGTAGTGGTGGGTATATGGGCTTGACTTATGGGAGGGAAGTGTATGTAGACAGAATGGATCTAGGTTTGCTAGTGGGTGAAGATGAGTAGATGGATGGGTGTGAGTTAAATAGGTAGTTGATGGGATATACTGTAGTGGATGGAGGTGGGTTAGAGTGATGGGTAGAATGGATTTGACGGTGTGGGTTAGTGAGTGAAGACGAGTGAGTGTAGGTGTTGATGTGAATGAGAACGACTAAATTAGTGTAGTGGGTGTAGATGGGAAGTAAGGTGTAGGTAGTGTGTGAGTGAGAGATGGGTGGAGGTGGGGGTAGGTGGGTTAAGTGGGAGTCAGTAGCTGGGGACATGATTGTAAGTGGGCGAAGCTCTTAATCCCGTCAGCCCGGGGAAGTCTGTCATATATTCTTGCTGACACAGGCCACATGTCTTTGTTTATCTATTTTACCTCTACTGTAGGGTCTGAGGTACAGTTGTCAGTCACCCCACCATTTGCTACGAGGCCTCTCTCCTAAGCTGATAAAAATTCTGGTGGTATCAAGAATAGATTTAAGACAGAAAAATCGTCATCGTACTTGAAGGTGTTTAAATGTAAGCAGCTGGCGAACGCAGTCTTGAAAATAGAAATCAGTTATTAACTACGCTACTGGGACTTCCCCCCCCCCTCCTTTTTTTTTTTTTTTCTACTTCCATACAGTTTCACTTACCTCAGGTGGGACCTCGTTTTGCAGGGGTTACAAACAACCTGCGTTAACCCCTTCACAGTGATTTATATATATTTTTTATCTTTTATTCTTGCTACCGTCAGGCGGGGGTAGTCAGCAGGAAGACCCTCTCGTATTGAATAGGTTAAAACAGCTCATATTAATTCAGTCATTGCTATGGCGCATTATACTTAATTCCTCGTACCGACAGACGATTTAGTCATCGCAAAGGGATACCTGGTGGTGAAGGGGTTGAGATAAGAAGGTACTGGTTTGAAAGTAGTTGTGGAATATTAGCATGTGATGTACCGGAGTTGCCAGCACAGTAGTGGCTGAATGCAGTTAACCTGATATGTACCTTATGGCAGGGAGTAGAATGGTACACAAATTTACTCAGGGATTTAGTTCATTTGGTATCCGTTGATACTTGAAGAATAATTAGACAAAATTATTGACCTCAAAATGGTTTGCTATGAGATAAACATTATTGAGATACATGTACTGGATTAAAAAGTAGATGTCTTATGCTGTATATATTTACCTATTTTTGCGTGTATATACAGTATATACGGTATATATATATATATATATATATATATATATATATATATATATATATATATATATATATATATATATATATATCTATATATCTATATATATATATATATATATATATATATATACAACTTAACAAGGACAATTTAATCATTCTCTCTCTCTCTCTCTCTCTCTCTCTCTCTCTCTCTCTCTCTCTCTCTCTCTCTCAGCACCACAAATTTAATAAAAGAGCCAATTTCATTTTGCATTCATTAATAGTGTTTTGCATAATGGAGTAAGATGGCTTCGTTAGGGAGCAAGGTGGCCTGAGTGCACTGTGGCTGTTATATTAGTATTTCCCTTATTATGGGTATTATTATTATTATTATTAATATTATTATTATTATTATTTTATTTATTGTGAGCTTATTTTGATTGTTGTTTACGTTGGTGGTGATGGCGTGATGCTGCTGGTGTTGTGATGGTGATGATGATGGTGGTGATGATTTTACATACATACATTGTCTAATCCTGTGAAGCCCCATGATCTTAAGAGCCCGGGGCCAGGCAAGTCGTTCTTGACATTTAAGATAAGAGTGACCAGCCTCACTCATCCCTGAGTGGCATTACGTGAGCAATAAACCCCAAACACCCTTTGGATATAAACCTTCACTGGCTCAATCCGATTGGAGCGCCATAATTACCCACTAAACCATCAGGCGCCATAATTTGGTTATATGGTTACCACCCAGCGTAGTAAATGGTTTCCTGGTGTACAGGAAACCGTTTGGTGTGTCACTCAGTGTAGAGTCACCCGTTGACAGAAGGAAGAGGAAAGAATGAAGGAAAGAAAAACAGAAAAGGAAGGAAGGAAGAGAGGAAAGGGCAGTCACCCGAGAGCAGCACTACATCTAGTGAGCAGATGGTGAGCGTCCCCTCCTAGCACCACGATGATGATGATGATGATGATGATGATGATGATGATGATGATGATGATTGTTGTTCTTGGTGGTGGTGGTGTTGTTGTTAATGTATTGTATTCCTGTTTGAACTTCGTAATAATAGGAATCTGTGTATAATTTTTTGTGGTAATAGTTGTCATAATCGAAGAATATTACTACTACGACCACAAATAGTTATTTTGGACTTGCAGAGCATTATCCATTGTTTTTTATCATTTATCATTTAATCACTTATCATCACCAGCACATGCCGCACACATCCATCGCCATGACAACAACACAGATACAAGCCTGGCTCCTGGACCAAAACAAACGCACGTGGCATGTCAGCTGTTTTTTGTTTACATCGGGGAACCGGGGAGGGGAGGACAGGGCGGCCATGTTTAAATGTCTTGGTGAAAGTGCACTGAGGTGGAGGGAGCATTTAGAGCAGAAGCGATTGTGCTGTAGTGGACTGTGGTTGTTGTGGTGGTGAAAGTGATGGTAGCTGTGGTTGTTTTGTGGTAGCATTCGTGGTGGTAGTTGTGGCTGAAAGGTTGGTGAATGTTGTGAGGGGGATGGCAGTTCTGGTAGTTGTTGTAGAGGTAGTGGTAGTCATAGTTGTTTCGGTTAGGGATGAAGTGAAAGAAGTAGTAGTGGTTGTGATGGTGGTGGTAAAGTAGTAGTGGTAGTTGTTATAGTTGCTGTAGTTAAGGTAACGATAGTAAATAGTATTGTTAGTAATGGTTGTAGTGGGTGAGAGGATAGTGATAGTTGTGATGAAAGTAAAGTTTATGATGCTAATGGTAGTATGTTATGGTTTTAGTTGTGGTAATGACTTATAAGGGTTGTTTTGATAGTTGTGGTTGTGATGAGAGTGGTAGTCGTGGCAGTTGCTGGTGTGATAGTAGTTATGGTAATGTTAAATGATGATGGTGGTGGTGGTTGTGATGAGAGTGGTAGTCGTGGCAGTTGCTGGTGTGATAGTAGTTATGGTAATGTTAAATGATGATGGTGGTGGTGGTTGTGATCATGGTGGTGGTTTTTGTACATATGCTCTCTTTTAGGGACAGGTGTCTACGTATTTATGTATGCATTCATGTTTATTCATCTGCTCGTGTGTGTGTGTGTGTGTGTGTGTGTGTGTGTGTGTGTGTGTGTGTGTGTGAGGCAGGAACCGTCTCAGGTAGTCAGGAGAGTTGACTAAAACCGTCTGACACACACACATTAATAGTATTACTGATAGAATAGCTATGATTTTGATATGAATTATTATGATTATGTTTGTAAGAGTAATATTGCCAGTGATATTGCCAGTGCTGGTAATGTTGCAACTGTTACCACCACTGCCGATATTATCATCATCATCATCATCATGCTGCAGACCTCCTTTCCCACCCACGGGTGGTATGAGGTAGGGTCCAGAAAACCAGGAAAAACAATGGTCTAATGACATACTAAGTTTATCCAGTTGAATGGGCCACATTCATTCATCATTGAAGCCCTCGGAATCCTGGCTCCATCGGATGGGTACAGCTCATTTTCCATGTAGCTTTCCATTCATCCACCCGACACGAGTCCGTCCAAAATTTATGTTAAAAGCGGTGCCAAACCCTGGTCATTCACTCCTCACAGAATTCATCCAACCAGGTGCTCGATCGCTTGTTACTTCTGTATCATCATTAGCTTCTGTACCTCTCTTTCCTGCACCCTTATTTACCATATCTTTTAACCATATTCTAGGCCTTTCACGCCTCCTGCCACCTTCATATTCCCTCATTCAATTAGCCATTCAGTATGCTGACGTAATTATTTTCTTACTACCACCACAGAGGTTTTATTAACCTCAGGGAGGATCTTGTACTGATGGAGCATATATATATATATATATATTACACACAAATATATATATATATATATACACACACAATATATATATGTGTATTTTATATATATATATATATATGTGTGTGTGTGTATTTTATATATATATATATATATATATATATATATATATATATATATATATATATATGTATATATATGTGTGTGTGTGTGTATTTTATATATATATATGTATACGGTATATAAGTACACACTTCCGTATGAGTACGCCCGCTTTTCATTCTTACAATCAACACACGATACACACACACACACACACACACACACACACACACACACACACACTTCCGTATGAGTACGCCCGCTTTTCATTTTTACACTCAACATACGATATTTTATTTTTACTCAAGAATTCCTTTTCACCAGTAGGGTTAAAATAACATTTCAAACCTTTCCCGTGCGACGACTCCTTTTTAAAAATTCCCGCCACCACCAGACGGTTTTCTTTATCACAGAATGAATCTCTGGTAGGGTGACCCTTTCACTAGAACTATGATTTTATTAATATTAAGTGTTGTTGGTACCACAGGATTGTTGTTGAGGTTAGAACGGATCACACAGTAAATGGTAAGAAAACACTTGTTAACACCTACACTGAGATGACTTATAAATGTTTTTACTACACCTACACGATTTTATTTGGCGTAGGAGAGATTTTATTTGGCTTAGGAGAGACTTGTCGAACAAGATGGGTTAGGTATACGTGGTAGCCATTATTACCCCCCTCTCCCCAACACACACTTCAGGAGGTGTGACGTGAGGTGAGTACAACCTGCATGTTGGAGTAACAAGATCAAAATGAACAACACGACATGGCATTGAAGTTAATTCCTTCGGGACCATGACGCGCTTGTGTTGTGTTTTATCATCTGTAGACGATTTTATTAAGCTTAGAAAAACATCTCGTACTGAAGGGCTTAAAAAAGGCCTTTATTAACCCTTTTGGTACGATGACGCGTTTGTTATATTGTCACCGGAAGTTCTTTAATGGTGACGAACCACCTGTGTCAGCCTCACTGAGTACGGCATCGCGTGTCACTGTGTGTATTACTACCACCACCACACGATTTTCCTGACCTCTTTAAGGACCCTTTGTACTGACAGTGTTTGAACCAGATTCTGTCTCTGTCATTCACAGAGTTCCCCTTGGAACTGATTGAAATCACCCACAGGTAAACAAAATGAAAAAGACAGCCTCGGTATAGTAAAGATGATTCCATCCAAATCTTGCTTTTTTTAGAAATTGTAGAAGTTCGAGGCTAGATTGCTGTAACCCAAATTATTTTAGTCCCCTCTCCCGCCTCCAGACGATTGTGTTCAGACTAGGAACGACTTTTCTGCTTGAGAGATTATTTTAGCCTCCATTAGCCCCGCCATTACCACACGTCTGAAGTTGAATACTGTCCTCTAGATATCAAGAATAAACTAAGACGTCATCATATTGAGTGGGTGAATGGTAGGAGATCGACCCACATCCCTATTACCATCTCAGAATAAAAATAAATAAATAAAGTGACCTGAAAGAATCGAACCCATGCACGAAAAAGGATTGGAAAAATGTAGTGGGGAATAACAACGACCGAAACTACAAACACTCCTACATATACTCATATATTTCCATGTCTGTATCTCTGTTTAATCTGCCTGGCGTCGCGTCCTGTAAGGGGTGACTGCTTCGAAAGGACGTGGATGCGTTTCTGTGCCTACTCATTAACGACCCCCTCTCTTCCTACGCCACGCCACCTTTTGCACATACTCCCTCGCACCTTTTTCCTGTCTCCGTTTACATTTCCTTCCAGCTCTATCATGCAAATACCGAAACACATCCACCAATCGACTCTGCCAGAGAGAGAGAGAGAGAGAGAGTTTGTCCTTTGACCTTCAGATGACCTACTGTCCCTTCGTCTGTGTGTGTGTGTATTTGTGTGTGTGTGTGTGTGTGTGTGTGTGTGTGTGTGTGTGATTCCGCTTTTTTCCCCCTTCATCAACTTATCATCTGCTTCTCAGGCTATTTCTCTCTCTCTCTCTCTCTCTCTCTCTCTCTCAATAGAATGCCACAATATGCCTGGCTTTAAATTCTTTGAGGCCGAGAATTTGGTTGGCATTTGTTTTGTATGAGAAAGAGAGAGGGGGGAGGGGGAAGAGAGAGAGAGAGGGAAGGGAGAGAGAAGAGGGAAGGGAGGGGCAGATGGAGAGGGAAGTAAAAATAGGGAAATAAGGAGGTAAATGAAGGAAGGGAGGGAGGATGTGGGGGAGAAGGAAGCAAGGAAGATTTCGAGAAGAGAAGGAGGGTGGAATGATGGGAAGGAGGATGGATGGATGAAAGTAAATGAGAGTGGGTGGAGAAGCATGGAGGAAGGAAGGAAGGAGGGGTTAGAGACGGAGGGGAAAGACGGGAGGGAGGGAGAGAAATGATGGATGAATGGAAGGAAGGTAGAGACAAGGTAGAATGGATAATGGATGCAAGAAAGAAAAGATCGCAAAAAGAAAGAAAAAAAAAAAAGGACTGTGGAAAGAAAGACTAGGGGAGAGAGAGAGAGAGAGAGAGAGAGAGATATGGGGGGGGGGGTAGAGAGAGACATAGCCTGGATTCCTTTGGTCTCCACAATATCGTGACTTATCTCAGCCTCACAGGGAGGGGGGCGGGGGGAGAGAAAGAGAGGAGGAGCAGGGTCAGATGGAGAGAGGGGAGGGGGGAGGAAGGAGGGAAGAAGCAAGGAGAGACAGAGAGAGGAGAGAGAGGGAGGGGAGAGGGGGGAATGAGTAGGGAAAGATGGATGGGGGGGGAACAAAGAAGTAGCAGGGACGAATGGAGAGAGAGAGGGGGGGGGGAAGCAGCAGGGACAGATGGAAGGGGGGGGGGAGGAAGAGGGAAGAGAAAAGGAGGGAATTGATGAGAACTTAGGAAAGGTGGAAATGACAGTAAAGACAGGAGGAGGTTAGGGAGATGGGAAGGGGGAAGCGGGGAGGAATGAAGATAGGGAAAGTGGGGGAGGAGGTAGGAAGGGAGGGGAAGAAGGAGGTAGGGCAGGAAGGAAGAGGTAAGCTAAACAGTAGTGATGGAAGGAAACAGTGAGGATGGGAGGAATGAGAGAGGGGCGAAGGGTTGGAGGGAAAAGAGGGGAGAAGGAGGGAAGGAGATAGGATTTAGGAATGAAGGATCGACGGAAAAATGGGAAGAAGGGAGAGAGGAGAAAAAGAGGCATTGAGAGAGATGGAGGGAGAGAAAGGAGGAGGTGAGATGGGAGGGACGGGGAGGTGGAAGGGAGGAAGGATGGAGGAAAAGAAGGATGAAGGCTGAGAGAGAGAGAGAGACGGAGGCAGAGTTGTTACCTCACTTAGGCCTATTCACAATAACAATAACTCTCTCTCTCTTTCTCTCTCTCTCTCTCTCTCTCCAAATTAGGATGAGAGGAGAAACAGTACACTCACCTTGACGTCATAACAGTAACAACAACAGCCTCATCAACAACATCAACAATTATCAGTCACCACCATCAGTTACAACAGCATTGTATGTAATATATATATATACAGTTTCACCACCACCACCACCCAGCAACAACAACAACACACCCAGCAGCACTGGCACAATACAAGAGGCACAAAATCGATGCCTCCTCTTATAGTTCTCTTCTGGCCACACTTCATTCCTCTCACTCACCTTTCACTTCTTGCCAGCCATCTTGTCTTCATTTTGTTTATCTTCACACGTCTTGTCCAAATTTTCATTCTTGTTCTTTTACACGACCTCTGCTTCCTGGCCTCCCCCACCTTCATCGAACTATTATGGTTATTATTATCACCCGCCTTGGTGTTTGCCCGCGTCTGTGTGTGTGTGTGTGTGTGTGTGTGTGTGTGTGTGTGTGTGTGTTACTATTATATCACATGAACGACTTGAGCAATCAACATGAAACCTTCAGGGTATCAAGATATGGCCAAAATCTTGGACGAGTTCGAAAATGGGCACTCGGGGTCAAGGTCTAGGTCACCAAAATGGCTACCAAAGACCAACTAGAGTCTTAATATGGATTTTTTTTTTTTTTTTTTTGGTGAAATGCAGTGGCTGAATTCCGTAGAGTTTTGCGAATTTTCTTCACAGTTGGTTTTTAAGTAACTTGTAAATTAGTCAACAGCATATTCTGGCGGGCGATTAGCACTGGGCTCCCGAATGCTTTTCTTTCGTTATTATTATTATTATTATTATTATTATTATTATTATTATTATTTTTGATACCATTTCTTCATTTCTTACTCGTAATATCAGCCTGGTCTCCTCATGTTCTTCACCTCCATATCATATTTATTATTATTATTATTATTATTATTATTATTGCTGTTGTTGTTGTTGCTGTTCCTCATTTTCTTCACCTCCACATCATGTATTATTATTATTATTATTATTGTTGTTTCATTTCGTGCACGTTATCAGGCTTTTCTCCTCACTTTATTCACCTCCACATCATCATATTTTATTATTACTGTTATTATTATGATGGTGATGATGATAATGATGGTGACGATGATGATGATGATTATCATCATCGTCATATTATTATTATTATTATTATTACTACCACCGCCTCATGTCATACTCTTGTTATCAGTCTGGTCTCCTGACTTTCTCCACCTGCACATGATCACATATCCCGTCCTCACCATCTCCACCTATCATCACATTCACAGTCCCTCCAATATATTCTCATCATCAAATCATTCCCCGTCATTCACCAGTCATTTTCATGTTTTTCACAAATTCCTTTCAAGCCCTAATTAATTCACCCGTGCACGATGCAGTCCTGGATTTTTACATTATGTCTAGCTATCGTTCATTATTATTATTATTATTATTATTATTATTATTATTATTATTATTATTATTATTATTATTATTGCATTATCAAGAGCTTAGGGGCTCGGGGCTAATCTGTTTAGTCCTGATATTTAGTCTTTTCAATCCGATGACGCATATTTTAGTTTCTTCTTGCCATCTGCAGACGGTTTTAGACACCTCTGGAGGGACTTTTCTAGTGGACAGGTTATAGCAGCCTTGATGTACCCATTCACAAAGACATCCCCCCCCCCCCACCTCCATGCTGAATACCGTATAACTAGTGGAAGCAAAAATAACAAACCAAAAAAAAAAAAAAAAAGTGTGACCAGTCGCTCTTCCCTCAGCGGCATTATGTGAGCAGTCAACCCAGCCCACCTTCTGATGTAAACCCTTTTGGACGATTGGAATGTAACCCACAAGATTACCAGGTGTCAGTTTAATGTAAAGTGTGTGTGATTGTGGTGGTAGGAAAGGTAGCGTAAAATGTAAAGATGATTCGCACTGCCATTCAGTATTCAAAGCGTTTGGAGTCTAAGTATTAGCCTATGTTCTTTTCACTTTAACTTGGCCTAAAATTGCCATCCCTCTGTCTTGAATGCTGACCTGTGACAAGGGATTAGCACAGGGACGTACCCGTAGGCGCAAGGTGGTGCAATGATAAAGATGTACTCGTAGGGCCGTAGCATTACCTGTGTCTGCCACATGAAATAAGCCTCAATTGGACGAAAATCTGGACCAAGTTAAGGTGAAGAGAGTACAGTCAAACCCCTTCACCACGAGGACATGATTATCGTTTTCATCAGGCCGCCTTCAAACTACTTTACAGAATTTTGGCTGGATCTCTTGTGGTTGATGGCTTGCTATTCCCTCCAGCTCAAAAATAATCCCCTAAGCTGACTAAACCCGCCTGGAAGATGCTGGAATAAGTGAGGGAAAGACGTCCTGAGGTTGAAGGGATTAATTACTAGTTATTCTGATCTTTTCCGTGGCTTCCTCTCAAGTTTCCAGTGTATTGTCTTGTCCTGAACTAAATTCTTACGATATACGTGTAAATTACTGATCAGATGTACAGCATGTGGAATATAATTGTGTGAGTTAAAGGGTGGGTGGAGGAGCGAAGATGAATATGGTTACACACACACACACACACACACACACACACACACACACACACACACACACACACACACACACACACACACACGGATAGAAGTTGTTGAGCGATATATAAATCTTTTCAGTCCGATGACTTTCTTCGTGTACTTCTTATCTCCACAACGTTATATTAACTTTCGGACAAAACTTTTGGAATGGGAAGGATTAGGTGGACGTTTAGTTAACCCCGTGGCTGCTGAAGTTGTTGTTAATGGATCAGGGAAATTGACAGGCGGAAGATGGATTAATAGGAGAAATATATCAACTGAAGAGGCTTATTCCGCATCACATACTCATTTCTCTCTCTCTCTCTCTCTCTCTCTCTCTCTCTCTCTCTCTCTCTCTCTCCCATTTTCTCCCTAGCTTCTTCCACCTCAGTTTTTGGGTATTCTCTCCCCTCGAAATTATTTGTAGACCAATATATTTTTCCTGTTATCCTTCAGAATTTGTTTCCATATTCCAATTTATTCAGTCAGTATTTATCCATAATTTGTTTTTGCTTGCCCTTTATTCCCAGTTTGTTTCATGTCCTTTATTCCCAGTTTGTTTCATGTCCTTTATTCCCAGTTTGTTTCATGTCCTTTATTCCCAGTTTGTTTCATGTCCTTTATTCCCAGTTTGTTTCATGTCCTTTATTCCCAGTTTGTTTCATGCCCTTTATTCCCAGTTTGTTTCATGTCCTTTATTCCCAGTTTGTTTCACTCCCTTTATTCCCAGTTTGTTTCATGCCCTTTATTCCCATTTTGTTTCATGCCCTTTATTCCCAATTTGTTTCACTCACCCTTTATTCCCATTTTGTTTCATGTCCTTTATTCTCAGTTTGTTTCACTCCTGCCCTTTATTCCCAGTGTGTTCCGGTCCGCCATTCGTGGGCCAATTTGTTCCAGCTGCCCTTTACTGCGGAACGTTTGGTCTGGAACGAATCAGGTAACACCAACAATAGATGACGTCACGGCCACAAGGAGACTAGCTGTCTATCGCCCCATCTGTCTATCTATCTATCTATCTATCAGTAGTCGTATGTGTGCATTTACCAATCTATTTTTATTTGAAGTCTGTCAGTATTGCGTGTAGTAAGATACGTATTTACATCTATCTATCTATCTTCCTCGTTGTCTATCTGCCTGCCTGTGGTAATGCTGCCTTTTTTTGTGCCCTTTTATCGTGTGTCAGGCTTCATCTCTGTCTGTCTGTCTGTCTGTCTGTCTCTCTCTCTCTCTCTCTCTCTCTCTCTCTCTCTCTCATACTGGAAGGCTTACATTAAAGACACGTTTAACGAACAAAGGAGAGAGAGAGAGAGAGAGAGGGAGAAAGAAAGAAAGAAAGAAAGAGAGAGAGAAAGAGAGAGAGAGAGAGAGAGAGAGAGAGAGAGAGGGACTTAGACTTCTAACTCAATCTTTTTCTGTCCAACTTTGTCCTTCGCTCACGTTCTTTACTCTTTTTTTTTTTTTTTCTCTCTCTCCCCTCCTTCCCTTTCTCTCCTCGTTTCCATCTTGCATTTCCTTTCTTCTTTCCTCCCTTCATTTCTTTCCTCCCTCCTGAATTTCCTTCCCTCCTTCGTTCCTTCCTAAATCCCCTTTCCATCCATCCTTCCTTCCATCCACCTCCTACATGTCCTTCACCTGTTCATTCTATTTGTCATTCTCTCCTGCTTTCCTTCTTAATCTATGTTTTTTCCTTCTTTTCTCTCCGTAGTTTCATTTTCCTTCCCTTTTTCTGTATATTATTTCGCTTCATTTCTTCCTGTCTCTCGTCCTCCTCTGTTTCTTCCCTTCATGCATTCCTCGCATCCTTCTTTCCTGTGTCCTGCCTTCCTTCCTTCTTTCACCTTATGTTCTTTCCTCCCATTCTTCCTTCCTTTCTTCCATCCTTCCATCCTTCGTTTATTCATTCTTTCATCCTTATGTTCCTTTCCTGTGTTACCTTTCGCCTTTCCTTCTTCTTTCATATATTTTCTTCCTTTCCTCCCTTCCTTCCCTCCTTGCTTCCTTCCACTGTATTTCCCTCTTCATTTCTTCCTCCTTTCCTTTATTCTCGTTTCTCTCTCCTTTCATTTCCCCCCATCCCCCCCCCTCTCTCTCTCTCCTTCCTGTTTTCCCTCCAGCTTACCTATTATCTTCCCTTTCTACTTCCTCTCCCCTTATTCTCCCTTAGATATTTTTTCTCCCTCCCCACTTCTCTCTCCCCCATTTCCTCCATACGCTTCCTTCGTTTCCGCCTTCCCTCCCTCCGTTACTTCCTTCCGTTAAACAGTTTCCCATCATTTCCTTAAAGCCCTCCATTCCTCTCTCTCTCTCTCTCTCTCTCTCTCTCTCTCTCTCTCCCCAGACAATGCCTTAACACTTCCTTGTTTCCCTCCCTCTCTCCCTCCCTCCCTTTCTTCCCTCCGCCAGACAATACCTAAACACTTCCTTATTTCCCTCCCTCTTTTCTCTCCCTTCTCTCCGTCCTTGCTACTTCCCTCCTCTCTTCTCTCCCTACTGCCCTCTATTCACTCCCTTATTACCCCCATTGCCTTCCTTTCCCTCCTTCCTCTTTGTCTTTCTTCTTTTTTCCTCTTTTTCTCTCCCTCTCTCCTCTTTGCTTCCCTCCTTCTCTCCCTCCCTTTCTCTCCATCCCTTCCTCCTCCTTTCTCTCCCTGTCTCTTCTTTTTCTCTCCCTTCCTCCCTCCACTATTCTCCCCCTCTCTCCTAATTCTTTATCTCCCTCCCTTCCTCCTCTTTTCTCTCCCTCCATAAACTTCCTTAACACTTCCTCATTTCCCTCCTTCCCTCCCTTTCTTTTCTATCCCTTCTGGTTTCACTCCCTTCTTCCCTTCTGTTTTTTTTTTCCCTCCATCGCACCCTCCCTTCTGTTTTCTCTCCCTCCCCTCCCACCCTCCCTTCTGTTTTCTCTCCCTCCCTCCCTGCCTCCTCCATACACACATCTTAAAGGTGTTGTTCCCGTCTTGAGAACCATATGGATTGTAGGGTGCTCTCTCTCTCTCTCTCTCTCTCTCTCTCTCTCTCTCTCTCCAGCAGTAAACACATAACTGGTAGGGAATGGAGAGCGGAGAGAGAGAGAGAGAGAGAGAGAGAGAGAATGTTTGAGAAGTGTGAATGATAAATCTGAGAACTGTGTTGATAGATATAAGAAGATAGATCGTTTGGTAGATAGATATATAATGCAGATAGTGAGAGACTGGAAGAAAAACCCTAGTGAGAGAGAGAGAGAGAGAACTGTGTCGAACAAGTGGAGCGAAAGAGCCAGGTGTAAGGATGATCGTTAGCAGGTGTGGTAACCATCTCTCTCTCTCTCTCTCTCTCTCTCTCTCTCTCTCTCAACATATACGTATTGTTTTCTTATTAATATTCCCATGGTCTGTTTTTGTCTTTTTTTTTTTTTAACTCTATCATTAACTCATATGAGTGTTTTCCACATTCTGTCTGTCTGTCTGTCTGTCTGTCTCTCTCTCTCTCTCTCTCTCTCTCTCTCTCTCTCTCTCTCTCAATATGGATGATGGAAACCTATTGTTGTCTGCTATTGTTCGAGTCGTAAGTAAAGAGAGAGAGAGAACGTTTGTGTATGTTAATGTTTTTTTTTTTTGTGTGTGTGTGTGTGTGTCCGACTCTGGGCATAGGCTTCACAGCCTGCTATCAAGGCCCAGCAGTCCTCCTACATACCATGCACCTCTACATGTCACCACTTCGGCGCTAACACCCACCGTCCATATTGAATACATGCTAGGGCTGTCTCATACAGGACTGGTGTATTGGTATTAGCGGGGGTATTTTTACGACATGTCGGCGGGGCTTCTGGTAGATCAGTAAAGCCTGATTTAATGTAATTCAAATCCTTAAACTGTTCCCTGCCCCAGCGGGGATTTGAACCTGGGTCCCTTGGGACTGTAGCCCACCTCTCTACCGATTGAGCCACCGTATGTGCGAATATTTGTACGTATGTATGTAAGATTGTTTATATGTACGTTTTTGTTTTTCCTAAAGTGTTTTTATGTATGTATGTGTGTATGTATGTATGTATGTATATGCTAGTAGTTATGTAGACACTGTAGGGTGGGGAAAAAAGAGGGATACGAGAGCGCACAAACTTAGAGGTTTTACGTGCATCCATTCTCTCGTCTTATTAGGTGTTGAAGCCTTCCCAGTTCCCGGCTGTACCCCACCTGTATATACCGTCCACGTTGTGTGTTTCATTTACTAAGTCGGTCTCGCAGGACATGCAGGGTGGCGCCATTATGTGCCCCGCCTAGATAAAACACAATGCAGTTTTCGTCACTTGCAGCAACACACACTGCATTGCTACATCCAGCCATTTTTATCCTTGGTCTCTCCCTTCCCCTCCCTATCCTCACCTGGCCTGGCTGGCTATCTTGCCCATTCACTTAGGTATACAGCCGTCTTCTGTAGGGGTTTCTGGGGGGCCGTGTGGCTGAAAATATACCCTACACTCCTAAGTTTATGCAGTAGCGGGGGTTTTGCTGGTGTTTCAGACAAAGTATTTAATTAAGCTTTATAATTAGACACTAGCATTGTTAATAATCGCATAGATGATAATAGTAGCACCTTCAATCCAATGACGTCATTTGTTATAGTCCTGCCGTCATCCGACTTAATTCAGTTTTGTGGAGAGTTCGAACTTGAGTTACATAATACCTTCATGAATCCCCTCAGTACGAAACATCTGTCCTGGGTGTTATAAGTAGTAAAAGACTTGCTCACAACACTAGTTAGTACAGTACTATTGTATTACTGTTGACCCTTGTGCCACTACACGCCATTCCTGCACTGAACAGAAGTGTCTGGAGGTTGCCAGGAAAAATGATTTCTGTCGCCTTAACAGGGTTGACATTAAGTTACTGGTCACGTGGATGTGTATTTATTAGTGACGTTGTGATGATTTCATGATGCAACACAAGCCTTAATGAAATAATGTGACTCACTGCTATAACACACACACACACACACACACACACACACACACACACACACACACACACACACACACACACACAGATGGATGGGTCATGTGGAGCGAATGGAGAGTGAGGGACTGACCGGGAGAGTATAGTGTATGTGAGTGAGATGGAAGGGCTACTTGGAAGAGGAGGAGGAGAGGGAGGCCGAGAGTGATGTGGAGAGATAAGGTGCGAATGTGTGTGAGGGAAGGCTGGTGGCATGTGTGGGGAAGAGGGGTCCTTACTGAGGTACGACAGAAAAGCCTGGACCGCGTCTTGTCCAGCCCACCCCTCACAAGATGCGGCGTCAGGTGACAGGGAGATGAGTAGACACCACACACATATGTATATCTATCTATCTATCTATCTATCTATCTATCTATATATATATATATATATATATATATATGTAGAGAGAGAGAAGTAACGGAGAAATCTGTTAAGCAAGAATAACTTGTTCATTGCAAGGGTAACCGCTATAGTCTGAAGCCGTTTGTTTTTTAATTGGTAATTTCTGATTTTGTTTTTAAACTTTGGAAAAACTTTTCGAACGGAAGGAGGTATATCTTGTTTTTGTATTCTCTAGGAGGAAACAGTTTGCCGACTTCTATCCTGTTGTTCCTTCTTCTCTACATAAAACAATATGTAGCCTTCATAACCATTTCATTATTAGAAATTTTTTGTAAGGTGAAAATATAGTCTGTAAATAGGAAGAATAAAGTGAAGAAATGCGTCATGAGAGTGAAGGGGTTAATGAAAAAACTACGATATATTAATGAAGGAGGTAGCCCAGTATTCTTCCGGGTTTGTGTGTGTGTGTGTGTGGTGGCTTAGCAAGTAGAGCGTCTGCCCTGTTGTAATGGGGTTTATGAGTTGCATTCCGTGGACCATATACTGTAAAATGCATTCCCCCTTGCTATACTGAGAGAGAGAGAGAAAGAGAGATTTGTGTGTGCGCGTGAGCGGGCAAGATTTAAACCGACGTGTGTGTGTATCATGCAGTAAGAAAGAACCAAAGACAGGAATCTTGGAAAAAGTTGTTCTTTCTTGAGAAAAGTAATTGAAAGAGAACTAAACTGTACATTGGTTCATTTTGAAATACCTGGACACACGGCATTTAAATGAAATTACTGTAGGTCATTGGCAGAGGGAAATGCAAAGTATGAATGGTAACGTCAGAGAATGGCAAGGTACATGCTTGATGCAAAGGAGTACGGAGTAAATCTTGCATTGGAGAGGCAGGTGAAACAGGGGTGAGAGTGTTTTGGTACTACTTGTCTGCAGTACCAGGGGAGGAATGCAAAGAGATAGTTCTGAAGAGCAGTGAACTTTGAAACACCGATAGTGATGCAGGTTTGCGGCGAAGAGAGAGGAAAATGTAAGGGATTCGTCATGAGGAGGGAAGTTGATGTGACGAAAAGCCTTTGCCTCCATCCTGTGAGCCCCCTCGCCACACACACAAACACATAAAAGCTGTCCCTGGCGCAGAATTTAATAATGCCCTTGTTCTGCAGCTGCCAAAAAATTACTTGGGGGTAAAACACACACACACACACACACACACACACAGTCGGTTCAACACACCCAGTCTCTGCGAAGGGGATATTGCTGGAAAAATAATGTGATCTTTCCATGACAGGTCTCGAGAGAAAGAATGCCAAGGATATTGAGCGATAATGAAGGACAGAGATTTGTGTCGTTGCAAATTAAGGGACGATATCGTGGAATATTGTGGTGGACTGAAGGTGGAGGAATGGAGGTTCTGGTGCAGTAAAAATAGCAAGATTTAATAATATCAGAAACAACAGGCAAGTGTGTATGTGTGTGTGGATGTGTGTGCTACCCTGCCATAAGCGCCGTTGAAATATTCCTGAGTTCCTGCTGGTGCCTTTTTCATTGTGTTTGTGTATTTGTTTCTCGTAGTGTATGCCATTGTGTCTGCCCGTGTGTGTGCGAGTTTTTATATACGCATGTGTGTGTGCACTGGAGTTTTATGTGTACTGTATATAGACCTAAACTAAGGATTGAAGGAACTAAAAGGTGGCAAGAAGGAAGAGGAAAAAAGAAGTACGGTACTGAAAGAATGTTAAAAATGAAAGAATGAAGAGCAAATGAATAACGGATCGACTGGTAGTAACCCCCACCCCCCAAACTGTCATGGCGGCCAAAGAAAAACATTGTGTATTTGTTTAAGATCCGCCTCTCCTCCTTCCTTCATCCCCCCCTCCTCCTTTTTTTTTTTTAATGTACAGTGTTCTGTTTGGTTTTGTTTGGGCCTGTTTCTCATTTCGCCTTTTTTTTTTTTCATATATTTTTCTTGTCTTTTTGCATACTTGCTTCTTTATTCTTCGGTCTTTATTTCCTTTTTTCTCATGCTTACCTTCTTTCCCTTTTTTCTTCGCTGCGGTCTTTATTTTTTTTCCTTCATCCTACCCCTCTTCTTCGCTTTTTTTTTTTTTTTTTTTTTAATTCCTGTCTTCTCTTTCGTCCCCCCTCCTCCCTCCCTCTCTCTCTCTCTCTCTCTCTCTCCTCATGTTCTTAAAAGCAGTTGGCACGTGATTGGTCGCCTACCGGAATGACGTCACTAGTGTTGCCATAAAGAGGGGTTTGTTTATTTTTGTTCCCCTTCGTTTTTGTCATTGTTTGTTTTAACGTTTCTTTCCTTCCACATCTTAGTTTCTTTCCCTCAGTTCATCGTATGGTTGGTTTGCGTTTTGATTTTGTGCTTGTGTTTGAATTCTCGTTTGTGATTAGTGGGTGCAGCGCGACGTAATTTTTCGTGCAAAAGATGAGACGTTTGTTTGTCAAGCGTTAAATTTGTTCTTAGATTCTGTTCTGTTATCGTTCATTGCCAGACAGTATTTATTTATCCTAGTCATTGTCTTCACGCCGTTTGATGCATACTTCGTGTTTTTATGTTTGCCTCATATTTTAGTGTGTGACCATTATTTATTTTTCCAAGTTATCTTCCTACCTCCAGATTTAACATGGTGGTCTTTCTTCATCACCATAGTTTTCCTCCGTTTCGTTTCACAGAATCCCCTCTCTTTCCTGCCGCTTGTGGTCGGTGAAATGGTTTGTGGGTTTTGGGGAGCGTGATTGGCTGGGTTAGGATGACGTCACGAGTGTAGCCATCGAGAGGGGTTTGTTTACTTTTTCGCAGGCCCATTTTCCAACTTCCTCCTTTTTATCATCCTCAAGTTTCCATCCCCCCCTTCTCTCTCTCTCTCTCTCTCTCTCTCTATGAGTGAAATTGGCTACTTATAGTGATATCACTCACCGGTAGGTTTTAACGGTATTGGTTCCTTGAAATATACCAGTTGACAGATTTGAATGTGATAGAGACCCGTAGATGACGTCACTAGTTGCCAGCAGGTGGAGTTGGATGTCACTGGATACTGGGAATGGCGTCAGTAGTTGCCAGCTGAAAGAGCGATGTGATTGGCTGCTAGGTATGACGTCACTAGTTGCCAGCTGGTAGATTTGAACATGATTGGGGCCTTGGTAGATGACGTCACTTATTTTTTTAATGTGGTTGTTACTTGCAGTGGTGTCAGAGGGTGCCAGCTGGTGAAGTTTGTTATTGCTGAGGAAAGTGTTTAGCCGAGGAGTTAAAATTATTACACACCACCTGCCTCTTGGCCTCCTTTGCATGCCATAAGGAGTACTGGGTGTCTATTTCTGGCTGTCAGTGTGCTTGTGGTTAGTGTACACGGGTAGATAGGTAGATACCGGTGGATAGATGGATGCACTAGATTGGTAGGTAGGTACTGATAGGTTAATAGATTGATAGATACGCAGATTGAAGGTATGAACTGTAGAGGGATTGGTCAGCAGTTGTATATAGACCAACAGATAGACAAATATACACAGAGAAGTAGATGGATAAGTAGGTAGTATGGTAGATATATATATATATATATATATATATATATATATATATATATATATATATATATATATATATATATATATATATATATATATATTAGTATAATTAGGCAGAATGTTTTCTTTTATGCAAAAATCATTAAAGACCAAGGCGTAGCCATTGTTCACTATTTTTCTGTTGAAAACTCGAAAAGATCAACAGAAAAATAGTGAACAATGGCTACGCCTTGGTCTTTAATGATTTTTGCATATATATATATATATATATATATATATATATGGATAGTCGTGTAGGTAGATACTGTATAGAAGCAAAGAGGCTTGAAGAAAGGCAGACAATATGATGGATAGGCTATGTAACAGATTAGGTAGATAAATTAATAGATACAGATTGATGGAATATTCATCCACCATTGGCCTTAAAGCAATTTGAGTTGGCCTAATTGGTTATATAACTTTAATTCTCTCTCTCTCTCTCTCTCTCTCTCTCTCTCTCTCTCTCTCTCTGGCAGAATGAGGTAGAGTGAGGCAGAACAGTGAAATAGGATAAGGCAGTTTAGTAGAGTGAGGAAAAATGAGGTAGGATGCGACGGTGTGAGGCTGGGAGAGACAGTAAGATGAGGTGGCGTTGGGAGGGACAGAGTGAAGTAGAGTGAGGCATGATAAGTCAGTGAGGTGGAGTGAGGCAGGATAAGGCAGAGTGAGGTAAAGTGAGGCAGGTAAGGTTGAGTGAGGCCGGATTAGGCAGATTGAGGCAGGGTAATGCAGAGTGAGGTAAAGTGAGGCAGCTAAGGCACAGTGAGTTAGAGTAAGGTAGAGTGAGGCCGGGTAAGGTAGAGTTAGCCAGGGTAAGGTAGAGTGATGCAGGGTAAGGTAGTGTGAGGCAGGGTAAGGCAGAGTCAGGCAGGTAAGGCAGGGTAAGGTAGAATGAGGCAAGGTAAGGTAGAATGAGGCAAGGTAAGGTAGAGTGAGGCAGGGTAAGGTAGAGTGAGGCAGCGTAAGGCAGAGTGAGGAAGGGTAAGGCAGAGTGAGGCAGGGTAAGGCAGAATGAGCAGGGCAAGATAGAGTGAGGCAAGGTAAAGCAGAGTGAGGCAGGGTAAGGAAGAGTGAGGTAGGGTAATGCAGAGTGAGCAGAATAAGGCAGAGTGAGGCGGGGTAAGGCAGTGAATAGAGAGAGGCATGGTAAGACAGTGAAATTGAGTGAGGCAGGGTAAGGCAGAATGAGTTAAAGTGAGGCAGGGTAAGTTAGAGTGAGCAGGATAAGACAGAGTGAGGTAGAGTGAGACAGGTAAGGTAGAGTGAAGCAAGGGAAGGCAGGGTACGCAGACTGAGGCAAGGTAAGGCAGAGTGAGGTAGCATGAGGCGGAGTGAGGTAGGGTAAGGCGGAGTGAGGCGATGTAAGGCA
Source organism: Coenobita brevimanus (assembly GCF_032717465.1). NCBI lineage: Eukaryota > Metazoa > Arthropoda > Malacostraca > Decapoda > Coenobitidae > Coenobita > Coenobita brevimanus. The sequence goes on along the minus strand of NC_137010.1, from coordinate 21,072,486 downwards.
GAGTGAAGAAGAGGCATGTTGATGGTTCGTTTATGTCCCTTCGTTGTAATGGTGTTTGTGGTTCCCTTGAGGCAGGCAGGCAGGCAGAGGGGGAGGGAAGGAGGGAGGTAGATGGGTGAGGACGGCAGGCAGGGAGAAAGTGAGGGAGGGGGGAGGAAGCAGGGAGGAATGTAATTATGTATGTATGTAGGTAGGTAGGCAGGTGGAGAGAGAGAGAGAATATTAGAGAGAGAAGTGAGCGAATTAAAGATAGAGAGAGGGGACTAATTAAAAAGAGAGCCGCAACAACTTTAATACCCCTAATATTTACTGGCTCTAATTTTCTCCCCGCTAATGAAGTGAGATAATTATTAGTGTGTTAGTGAGAGTTGTTGACGTTGTTGCTTCTTGATGGTGGCGATGGTGTGGCTGTGTGGGTTATTGATTGATTGATTGATTTTTTGTAGAGGCGTTGTTCCGTTCGGTTGTTTTTGTTTTGTCGTTCTTCTGTGTGTGTGTGTGTGTGTGTGTGTGTGTGTGTGTGTGTGTGAGAGAGAGAGAGAGAGAGAGAGAGAGAGAGAAATGGAGTGAAAGAGCTTACTGAAAAGGAATTGAAAGAGAGGGGAGAGGGGAGGCGAGGATAAAAGAGGAGGGTGATGATGGAGAGGAGAGGGGACAAAGAGAGAGAGAGAGAGAGAGAGAGAGAGGATGAAAAGAAAAAAGAAAACCTAGGTATGTGGTTATCCAGCGTGAGGTAAGCCATTTGTGTGTTATGAGCACAGTAGTTCAGTGATGTAGTTAAGCATTCACCGCTGAGGAGGATGGCTAGAAAACAGCGCTTACATCAGTTATGCTCAAGTACCTCCTCCACAGCATTACCACCTGAGAGAGAGAGAGAGAGAGAGAGAGAGAGAGAGACGATGCAGAACTAGTGTAAAGGGTAAAATGGTGAGCGAAGAGGGGAGAATGGAAACAGATGATGACAGGGATGGGAAGGGGAAGGAGAGGACTGAATGAGAGTAGTTTTATCAGTAGTGTTAATATATGACTTTTATAATTATTATTTTTTTTTCATTATCGTCTTGCTTACTTCGGTTATTCCTTCTTTCCTTTTTTTTCCTTCTTGCCTTCCCTCTCTCCATATATATACAATACACACACACACACACACACACACACACACACACACACGAGTATTTATATAGGTACAGGAATAATACTGGCAACAAGAGATGAAGAACTGGCATTGCAGGCTTTTGTCTATGTTTTAAAACATGTTTAGGGTGTGCATCCTGCTGTGTAGTTATATTGAGGTACAAGTGTCGTGGCCCTGGATGGTAGTTTTCATGACAAGTTCACAATAATAAAACCTGCCACGATTGCCTCAGTAGCCGAGGAAAAAACAAAATGATACTCCTCAAGCAGTGAAATTTTACAAGACAAATGGGACAGAATTTTACACTACTATTACTACTGCTACTACTACAGGTAGTAGTAGTAGTGGTAATTAGTAATAGTAGTAGTAGTATAGTATTGTAGGAATAGTAATAGTATTTTTATCATCTGGCTTTTTCCTTCCACCCATTCTTCCTTCACTCTCTCCCCCTCCCTCCCCCGTGTGGATAAGAGAGAGGGGAGAGGAAGGGATCGTGCAGAAATCTGGAGAGAGAGAGAGAGAGAGAGAGAGAGAGAGAGAGAGAGAGAGAGAGAGAGAGAGAGTGCTAATCTCACTATCATCCCCCTCATCTCAACTCCGCTCGTGAGGTGAAAATAATGACAGGAGGAGGAGGAGGAGGAAGAGAGATAGGAGGGGAAGAGGAGAAGGAGGGGAGAGAGCAAGGTGCGGGAGGAAGAGAGGATGATGAAAAAGGTGGAAGAGGAAGAAATGACAGTTTACGAAAGGAATGAAAGAGTTAGAGCAGCGAGGAGAGAAATATAAAGTTTGATGATGATGATTATGGTGATGAAAGTGAAAGTAAATATCAGTTGCTTTCATCATCCTGTCCATCTCTCCTTTTTTTTTTTTTTTTTTCTTTTTTTCAGTCATCAATTTCTCTCTCTCTCTCTCTCTCTCTCTCTCTCTCTCTCTCTCTCTCTCTCTCTCTCTCTCTCTCTCGGCGGAATATTAGAGGCAATGTAACGGATTTTTTCTTCTTCATTTTCGATAGTTTGTACCTTGAGGCTGTGTGTGTGTGTGTGTGTGTGTGTGTGTGTGTGTGTGTATCTTGAGTGATGTCTACGTAGGTACCATATATAGCGGTAGTTGTTTATGTGGATCGCTTTTCTTATAAGAGTGATGGCAAATACTGTATGGTATGTAGTTGTGTAGATGTGTGAAATTTACGTAGGTTTGGTTAGGTATGTATGTGTATGTATGTATGTATGAGCATTACATGTATCCACTTGAGTATCACCAACACATGGCAATTATGTGCGTTTAGTGAAGTGTGTGCGTACATCAAGTGAAGTATTTCTTGATGTGTACTGAAGTGGGTATTTATATGTGAACGTATAGCTAAACACATACACGTGATCACCTGTACACACTAACACATGCCAATCACAGCACACACCTTTATTGTCATTCTGTGTCACCTCCCTCCTCTGCCTGTGTGTGTGTGTGTGTGTGTGTGTGTGTGTGTGTGTATTTAAACTGTATACCTGATGTCTTATTTTGCCTTCTTGTGTATACATAATCATCATCATCATCATCATCATCATCATCATCATCATCACCACCACCACCACCACCACCACCACCACCACCACCACCACCACCACCACCACCACCATCCTGGCCTCTTTTCGCTACATACAGATGGGTTTAAGTATATCCAAAAACAAGGAAATAGAAAATACAAAAGCGGGAGAACTATCCAGACGACGCCCCGGAAATGGCCTCAGTACACTAGATTTCTTACATCATCCAGGTTCCCGGAATCCTGGCCCCATCTCACAGGTCTGACCGTCTGCACATTACTGTATTTATTTATTTATTTATTTTATTATTTGATATGCACTTCACATACACCCTCCAGACAGCTTCTGTTTCCGGCCCCTCATCATGGGTTTCTCCTTAATTAAATAGTTCATTTGTCAGCTGGTTCCCTTTTCAGTTCTTAGCCTCCTCAGCGTCCATACCTATCATTCCCACGCAGCCATTAACCGTAGCCATGTACCCTCTTCTTGACCTGCCCTGCTTTCCACCCTCACACTGACATACCCGAGTCACCACCCTGCCCACTTTCATTCTCTCCATATGACCAAAGCATATAAGTACACTCTTTCACCCTCTTATCATCACCCTTTTTAAATGTACACCTTTCATGAATCACATTGTTTTTCATCCTGTCTACTCATTCCACATACATTCTTACAAGCCCATTTCCACCGCTGTTATTTCTGATTTTTCCGACTCATGCCACACCAAAGTCTCTAATCATTGCGTTAACATGGGCACTATAGTTGTTGTACAGTACATCCACTTAGCTAAGGCTGTGGTCCTGTGGCCGCTTGTTTCATGAAGCGAAGTGACGAAATATGACAATATTACAGTTTTACGTCCATTCCGTAGCAGTTCTTCCTGACTAGCATCTTATTCTAGTGTTATTTTCATGTTACCGTCCAGCATTCAGAATGGAGAAACGACAGTGTTAGGTCGAGGGAAAGTAAGAAGCGTGTAAGACATTTTCAAATCTGTAGTCCGCATCTATCCTCCATACCTGAACCTCTGCATTGTATCAAGACCGTCATAGCACCAGCCACGTTTCTTTTTCTTCGACTTTTTTTTTTCTTGCTTCACGTTGCTTTCCAGTTGCTTTGTTTGCTTCACCGAGGTACTGTTACACCAGTTTGTCTTTCTGGCCATCAGCACGTGCGTCCATGTTTGTATGTTGTGGTGTGTGTGTGTGTTTTGATTTTCGGTATGGGTATTATATAGTCGTTTTATATATTTATGTATGCTGCGAACATTACTCAGAGTTTGTGTGTGTGTGTGTGGTTTGATCCACAGTATGGGTATCATATTGTCTTGTTCTGTATGTATGTTTGGTGTGAGCATTAGTGAGTTCTCCGTGTGTGTGTGTGTGTGTGTGTGTGTGTGTGTGTGTGTGTGCGTGCGTGCGTGCGTGCGCGCGCGCGCATTTTCCCGTACATGAGTGGAGTGTGCGTGTGTGTATGATAATTTGTTAATGATGTTTGTGTGTCAGTGCATAACAGAATGACTAAATAAGCCTGAATAATGAATGGCTGATGGTGTTGATGGTAACATAAATAGGACACCCCTTTATTATACACCTCGTTTTCTTTACAGGAGAGAGAGCGGGGGGAAGGGGTTCCTGCGCTGTTTTTTAAATTTTATTTATTTGCGCAGCAGAAGGTAAACCGCTCTCTCTCTCTCTCTCTCTCTCTCTCTCTCTCTCTCTCTCTCTCTCTCTCTTTTTAAGGGCCAGAAATCCTCCTGCGTGATATACTGCTTCACGTGTCACTTCTGCGGCGCTTTTACCCACCGTCCAGACTGAATGGCTTACTTGTCTCACTGAGGACTGGTGTGATGGTATTAAAGGAGGTGTTTTTAGGTGTTGGTGGGCCTCGTGGAAGATCAGTGACGACTATTTTAACGAAAATCGGATTATCAAACTGTCTTCCCGCGCCTGGGTTCGAACACATTGTTCTGTCCACACACCGCTCTGTCCACTCCATTAAATTAGGATACTGAAACACTGGAAATAGTAACTCACGCGTTTTTTTTTTTTTTTTTTTTTTCGTGAGGTGAATAAAATCTTGTGATAAGGATAATGTTATGTAAAGTGCGTATTGAAGTGATAAACCTTCCCGCTGCGATAACGTATTTATGTTGTTTGTTACCTCCGCCAAGGAGGTTATTTCACCCCTATCCGTTTGTTGGTTGGTTGGTGTGAGCAAGATTACACCAAAACTACTGGACGGATTTCCACGAAACTTGGTAGAAGAATGGGCCTTGGCCCAGAATAGACTCCATTAAATATTGGTGCGGATCCGGATAAAGGTTCGGATCTAGGATTTTTTTTTTTTTTTCCAATTTTTTAACATTGCTGGATAGGGCGTTTTTCGACATTTTCGTAAATTTTTCAGTGAATAATGCATGGATGTTGATGGCGAAGATATGTGCTGTAGTGAGTGTCATTCTAGTTCTTGCTGTCCCCAGACGCTTTTATTGAACTTAGGAAAGATCTCTAGTGGGCAGATGGTTAATGGCAGTTATATCTAACCGCTCCAGTTTGAAAATTTTCCGAAAAACAATAGTGAATGACAGTCACACCGTGCCGTTTCATGACATGCTTCCGAAAAAAAAAAAAAAAAAAAAAGAAAAAAAAAAAAAAAACATGTTACTGGTGTTTGTACTGGACTGTTTTGACAAGAAACCGAACATTAAATTCATTGCGAGGCAGTGACAGCTCCTAAGGTGAGTACAGTGGTGTGTCGGTGTAGTGAACCAGAAATTCCTAAATGTCGACTGCACATACGCTGCTGGTGACGTGGTTGGTCATTTGTAGAAACGCCAGGTTAGCTTAAATTGATATCTTGATTCCCGTCCTTAACGGGGGGGGGGAGGTGGTTCACTCCCTCACACGCCCCCAGTCTCATTAATCTAACCCAGCCTAGCGTCTTTAGAAAGGGCCCAGCACAGCAGGAGCGTCTATGGCGTCATCAGCCGGGCGCGCAGTTATCACTTTGAGAACTTCAGAGCTAGGTATCCACATTGTACCTTAGTGTTGGGTCACACGGAGAGGTAAAGGGTAGCTGTTATCGGTAGTACTGGCAGGAGGAGTAGTGGTAGTATTTGCTGTCGTGGCAGTAGTAGTAGTAGGCCGGCTGAGAGAGTTACTGTCGCCATCATCCTTTTTTCAACCTTATTTTCCTCCTCCTCCTCGTCTCATTCTCACTTCCTTCACTCATTTTTTCCCCTCCCTACTCCATTAACTTTCACTCCCTCCCCCCTTCCCTCCAACTCTTCCCCCTTCCTTCGCCCCTTCCTCCTCCATTCCCCTCCCCCTACTTCCCATTATCTTTTATTCTTTCTCCCTCCCTCCTCCCTTCTTCCATCTGTCCCTTCTCCTTCTCTCCTCACTAATCCCCCCCAAATTTTTCCTCCATTCCTTCCTTCCTGCCAGCTTTTTTCCTTCCATCCTTCCTTCCTGCTTTCCATCCTTCCTTCCTTCCTGATTAACCTTCTGTATTTTTACCCCCTTTTTTTCCCTTCCTTTATACATAATTACTTACACAACAAAACTGTACATGCCTTGTGTTTTATCTTTCTGACACACACACACACACACACACACACACACACACACACACACACACACACACACACACACACACACAGATTCAGTATGTGTATTTTCTTTCCTTCCTTCAGGAGGGTGGGAAGCAAGAAGGCCATACGCTGAAGAAAACAAAGGAAACTACAGAAGACTTCAACACGTAAGACGAGGAAAGGAGAAACATGGACTGAATGAACATGCAAAACTAGGAAATAGAGAGAAAATATAGACTGGAGGGAGGAGAGTAGGGTAGAGGAAAGGAAGAGAAGATTGCAGAAGAGGGAGGGAGAGGAGAGAGAAGAATGGGAGGAAGAGAGGCAGAAAAGAGGAGGGATGACATGGTGAAGAAGAGACGCGGAGAAGGAAGGAAGGAGAGAGAGAGAGAGAGGAAGGATAATACTGTACTGTGAAGGAGAGAGAGAGAGAGAGAGAGGATAATACTGTACGGTGAGAGAGAGAGAGAGAGAGAGAGAGAGAGAGAGAGAGAGAGAGGGGTCTTTTTTCCTCATGTAATTAGTTTCCAGACGGAGTGCTAGGGAACGGCTGTTGTGTTGGCAGGTAGGTGGTTGGTAGGGAAGTAGGTAGGTAGGTAGGTTATTAAAAAGTGATGGGTAGGTTGGTTGGTTGGTAAGCAGGAGTGTAAGTAGGTAGTTGTGTAGGAGGAATATATGGGTTAGCTGGTGGGTTAGTTGTTTGGCAGGTTGGTAGGTAAACAGAATGATACAATGATAGGTTAATTGGTAGGCAGGTTGGATGGTGAATTGGTTGGTAGGTAGGTAGAAGATGGTAGACTGATAGGTTGGTGTGGGTAGATGGGTGGGTCGGGTAAGTAAACGTGGGTTGGTACGGAGGTAAGTATCCAGGTGGTTAGGTAAGTAGGTAGGTTGGTACGTTTGTTGGTAGGTAATGCAGAGAGTGACAGAATATTTAGGTTGGTTCGTGCGTGGGTAGGTAAGTATGTGGAAAGAATTGTACTGTATATAAATAGATAGGATGGTAAGTAGGTTGATTGTTAGGTGCAGTAAGTAGGTTGGTAGGTAATTTTATGGTTGGTAGATGATCTGCCAAGTAAAGACGTAGGTAACAGCTTTGTGGAGAGACAAGTAAGTAGGAAGGTAAGTAGGTAAAATAGTAGGTAGGACGAACGGTGTACACAGAGGTAAGTAGGTATGTACAGTCGGCACGGTGGTAGGAAGTATAGCAGGTAAATGTGTAAGTAGGTAATGTAGGTAGACTGGCAAGTAGAGAGACAGGTAGGCAGGTGTTGGGTAGGTAAGTAATCAGGTAACCAGGGGGATAAGATACGTGTGTAAGGTGGATTGAAAGGAAGAAGAAAAACAAAGTAAAGAAGTGAATGAAAGAAGGATGGAAGAGAGAAAGAATGGATGGTAAGGAGGAAAAACGGAACTGGTGAATGGAAGTGGAATGAATGAATGAAGAATGGGAAGGAAGGAGAGCAGGAAGGAAGGAAAGAAAGCTTTGTGCCTTGGGTCCTAATTAGGTGAGAGTGAATGGGAAAGTGAACTGCCTGAGAGAGAGAGAGAGAGAGAGAGAGACGGAGGGAGGGAGGAGGAGAGAGGATAGCGGTAAGCAGGTGGGTTGGTAGGTAGGTAGGGAGGAAGGAAGGTAACCATGTATGTAGGTTAGGTAGATGTTAACGAAAGAGGCAGGTAGAGAAAAAAGGTTAGTGGATAGGTGGGTAAGTAGGTAAATGAATGGGAAGTGTGATGAAGAGCCAGGTGAAGGACGGGTAGACAGAACCATTGTTACGGCAGAACACAATAACTAGGTAAAGAACAGTGGTAGGCGGGGCTGGATTAACCCTGCTGTGGTCTGGTAGTCAACGCAGGCGGTTGACCTGCAACATATAGATCTCTTCTTTTCTTTATTTCCAGTGAAATTTTGGCATGACCTATAATGGCCTCTTTTGATGACCTGATGGTGATGGCCCTTATGTGGACGCCCAAAGCGTATATTTATTCCGCTATGAAGGTCTGGATGGCCTGTGACAAGCCGTGGCCTGGTAGGCACTTGCCCGGTTTGCCTATACCTGCTAATCCGTCCATGGTGGTAGGAGGGTGAACCGTTCATATCTTACAATTGGTGTTTTTTCATCTGAGGGAACTGGGCTACACACAGCTGGAACACTTAAGTCCTGATTACATAAAATTCGACGAACCTTAGTTATAATATAGGAAGTGAGTCTTCTTGGTTAATTGGACAAAAAACACTCCACTCTAAATACAATTGACCATCATATGAGCCAAAAATGGTTTACATATCGTTATCAAGTCCATAGTTCAAATATCGTACTTTCATCACTTGAGATGACCTGGTCTCAGTACTGACGGTGGGTATTGGTGCATCGAAGTTGATGAATTTGATACCAATAATAGGTTTGGTTGTTTTAGTTGCTGTTGGTGTTGATCATTTTCAAGTGCTGTGTTGTAAAGTGTTGCTGGTGCCAGAGGTATTATTATTTTGTTATCGTTGCGCTAATGTTTCCACCTGTTTGCCAGTAATTAGGCTGCGGGAAATGTAATAGGAGGATTATAATGAAAATTTAAGATTCTTGGGGTAAAGTGGCAAGACAGAGTTACAAATGCAAGAGTAAGGGATATTACGAGAGTGGAACCAGTTAATGAATACGTGAGACTGTCTCGCTGGAAGTGGCTGGGGCACATATACAGAAAAGAAGGTAGTTTAATACAGGATGTGCCAGAGTGGACTGCTAGAGGAAGAAGAGGTAGAGGTAGGCCGAGGGAAACCTGGTTGAGGACAATGAAAAAAGAAACAGGAGAGGAGTGTTGGTGGGCCCTGAAGGAGATGGCAAGAGACAAATATTGGTGGAGAGAGTTCATTGAGGCCCTAAGCATCCCGTGGGGTGCCACAGGAAATGATTGATTGATTGATTAAGGATGTGTACCAGTTGACCCGAAGATGAAATGGTTGATATTGGTGAGAATGCATTAGAGGACACAGTTGTTAAAAGCGATCACAGTCATTCGCAAAAATCCCCGTGGCAGGTGTTGGGCCCCAGACTAGGCCATTGTAGTCCTGAATATTTATGGGTAGTGACTGGCGTACCCTCTGCCCCCACTGGCATTACTTGATCGATAAAATATTAGCTGCTTTTGCTGAATTCGAAACGATGTGTATGAGTCACGTGATCTTCACCTGGAGTGGTTCCTGATGTCACTACACAGCAGACGCCTCGTACACACACTGGTTAAGTCCGTCAAAAAAGTATATAGAATTTTTCCGTCAGCATTCTGATACAGTGGACCAGGTGTTTGAAAATAATCTCCAGTCACCTTTTACAAACTTGTGCTATTTTTTCAGTAAAGTACAGTTAAGAAGAAAATGTATACAATGTATGAAGTAAACTTTCCATTCAGGTTTATTTGTCGTGGGGAAAAAAAAAAAAAAAAAAAAAAAAAAAAGATCCGTAGGAAAGTTTCTTGTGAAACCATCAGTCACGTACTTGAAGATATGTGCTAAGAGCTAGTGTACCCCTGACTAACCATACCTACCCAGCTTAGTGGTGTATGTCGGTGGCTGGGTGGAGGTATATGCTGTATGGAGTGCACCACTTAACATTGGCGTGTTATGCTGATGTGTGTGTTCTTTTAAGTAATTGGTAGTGTTGCTGCAGTCATATTCTTGCCGTGTTATTTATTTTTTTTTTTTTTAATTAAGTAGTAGGTATATACGAGTGTCTACTAAAGAAAATATTGGGTTTTACAATTTTTGGCACTACTGCAATGGGAACATTAATATAACTGACAATATTACACCCAGCACTACCTCCACACTACCACAGCCACTACTACCTGTACAACAGCAGCTGAGTGTATTCAGTCAAAGGGTTAAGGGGAGTTGTGCGCATACTAATTGCTGTGTTCAGGCGGCCACAATACCAGCCCAGGGTCATGGCTGGCTGTGCTGAGGTGTTGGCTGTGCTGGGAATGGCACCTGGAAAGTACCTGAGTGAGAGAGAGAGAGAGAGAGAGAGAGAGAGAGAGAGAGAGAGAGAGAGATTTCCACGATATTTGTAGTACATTCCAAAGCATCAAACGAAGTAGCCAATACCCAGGAGGATGGTTATTGTGGCAGTTCGGTGACAGTTGGCGTAGTTGTGTCTATCTATCTATCTATTGCCAGACGCCTCAATCCCGTTTGGGGTGGCCACAAACAAATCGCCTCCAAGTCGCCCTGTCCCCCTCCATTTCACTCCCCTGCTCCCAACTCACACCCCCCTCTCTCATATACCTCTCCACCCCATCTCTCCATCTCATCCTCGGCCTCCCCCTCCCTCTTTCCCCCTCCACCTCACTCACATACACTCTCTTCGTCAGTCTTTCACCCTCCATCCTCTCCACATGGCCAAACCACCTCAGTGTGTTCCTCATAACGCTTCCTATCACATCCACATCAACACCACAACGCTTCTTTATATCCTCATTCGTCAGCCTGTCTCTCCATGTGACTCCACAGGCTCCTCTTAAATAACTCATTTCCACTGTTCTCACTCTTGACTTGTGTCCTTCCAACAACGTCCAAGCTTCACTTCCGTACGTTAGAGTTGGTATCACAATACTGTCATGTAGTAACTTTTTCACTTCCATGCTCACTTCCCTGTTTCTTATCACTGCTTTCAAAGAACCAGCAACCTTTCTTCCCTGCTGTACCCTTTCAAGCACTTCACCCTCCAAACCTCCATCCTTACTCATCACACTACCCAAGTACTTAAACGTACTCACATTTTCCAATTCCTCACCATCCAACCTCGCTGTACATTCACTGACTTCACCTCTCTCAAAGACCATCACTTTACTCTTCCCTACATTCACCTTTAGATTCCGTTTCTTACACACTCTCTCAAACTCATCCACCAAGCCTTGCAGCTCCCCTTCGTCTTCACTCAACAACACAGTATCATCTGCAAACAACAGTACAGGGAGTTTCCAAACACTACCCTCTCTCACCAGGGCCACTCCAACATCCACTACCCTACCTTGTACCTCTTTTATTACCCCATCCATGTACAGATTGAACAACCATGGAGACATGACACATCCCTGTTTCAACCCAGCTTTCAAAGAGAAAAATTCACTTAGTTCACCATCCACAGTTGTGTGAATGTAGTTATTACACACACACACACACACACACACACACACACACACACACACACACACACACACACACACACACACACACACACACACACACAGCTAGGCAAGGAATATCCTGAGCTAAATTCAATCCGTTTGTGGCAAGGCTAACACAAACATGGCGTCGTCGTACAGAAGTGGTCAACCCATGGGCGTCGGTAAGCTTCCAGTGGCGAGGAAACCATGTGACGGCAGGCACAGTAAAACACACCAGTCATGAGCCCAGATTTAGAATTAATGTTAAGTGTTTGTAATCCCCTCGCCAACAACACAGCCACACACACCCAATTACGCTTTTAAGCTGGCTTGACGTTTCTAGCAATGTCTTGACGTCTAGAAACCTTGTTCAGTAATATCTAAATGACCTGGTGTCCATAATATTTCCCCTATCCCCAGGTGCGTCCAATCCAATCTATACAACAACACTGCCATATTGATCCCAGCTTGAAGCCTCTGTGTGTGTATGTTTGCGGGGGATTAAGGAGGACAGTATGTAGGCCACTAAGCTGAATGAAATCGTCTGACGGAGAGTAGAGCAGAAAATTGTTGCTGGCGGTGAAGGGGTTGGTGTTGTTGGTGTGGGCTGGGTTTGTTGTAAAGGTAGTGACCTGGGAGGAGTTGGGTGTGTGACGTCACCGTTATGATAAGAGATGATATCCCTTATCTCACTCTACCCGTATGGCACCTACGTACACTCTATCCCGCCCCATCCCTCACCCTACACTCATGCTTTCACCCACTCTTTCCTACTGTCCTGCCTTTCTTTCCTTCTTTCCCTCTTTCTTTCATTTCATTCTCCAGTCTTCTCCCTCCCTCCCTCCCTCCCTCCCTCCCTCCCTTCCTTCTTGTCTTCCATCCTTCCGTTCTTTTCTTCCATTCCTTCCTTCCTTCCTTCCTTCCTGAAATGTGTTGCTTCCTTCTTTCGTTTTCCTTTTTTTTTTTTCCTTTGAATTTCCTAAGTTTCCCGCGTCGGTTGATTTGTTTACGTTCTCTGTCTATTCTGTGCATCTGTGTGTATATCCATCCACCCCTCCATCCATCTACTTGCTTATATGTCTGTCTGTATTTTAATCACTCTATATATCAGTCAATACATGCCTGCCTGTTTATATGCATATTTTTACTGTTCCTTTAATAGGTGCTGTGTGGTGGTTCTGTTTAAAATCAAGTGTTTATTTTCTATGTTTAATTGCGTTGTCTTTTTCTTACAGGTATGGCGATGTTTTAAAGCTGCGTGGGTGAGTAGCAGTGTTAGATAGATAGATCGATAAATAGAAAGGTAGATAGGTAGGTAGGTAGGTAGAGAGAGAGAGAGAGAGAGAGAGAGTAAAGAAGAGGTATGACGAGTATTTTTTATAGACAAGAAGCGTAATGGAAAACGAGAGAGAGAGAGAGAGAGAGAGAGAGAGAGAGAGAGAGAGAGAGAGAGAGAGAGAGACTTAACCCTAACCCTTTACTCTAGTCAGGGATCGCCACTAATGCCTAGAAAATTGACCTATGAGTGACTAGCTTAGCAGGAGGAGAGGGAGGAGGTTAAGATGGGAAGGGGAAGGAGAAGGAGGAGGAGGAGAGGGAGAGAAAGGGAAGGAGGAGGAGGGAAAGGGAAGGAGGAAGAGGGAAGGAGGAGAAGGAATAGGGGGAATATTGAGTAGGGAAGGAGGGGGAGGGAGATGTTGGGGAAGAGGAGGAGGAAAGAGAGGAATAAGGGGAGAGTGGGAGTAGGAGGAGAGGGGGGAATAAGAGAGAGGAAGGTAGTGTCATTTATTTGATTGTGTTGCCTCTATAATAAATATGTGATATAGGACTAGAGTAGGCTTAATAATCTGTATATTTAGGCCACGCTTCTCGGAGGACACACCTGGTATAGAGAATAGAGACAGGACACTGCCGCCTTTTGGGTATATCTGGGTGATAGTCTGGTTGGCAGGGGCGGCTTTCCAGAACATCTTTATTAGTTAATTTATCGTGAATGTTACACCTCAGTATTTTATTTTACGCCATTTACACATTCTTAATACCATTATAGGTCACATACAGGAGAATGCCAACATGTCCCAGGCGTAAATAAGTTAGTAAGGGCCTCAATAGCTTAAGAGAAAGTGGTCCTGTGTCACCTGCCACGCCTTGGTCATCATTTACATACCCTGCACCTTGACGTCGCCTTTTATAGTTTATTCCGTCATCCGCCAGACCATAATGTTCAGCATAACCTCTTCAGTTCGATTATTTTTTTCCTTTGTATTTTCAGACAGTTGTGTTCACCCAAGGGTAGACTTTTCGAACTAGAGGTATTAGATATATCCTTCATTAACCCCTTCACACCCGTAAGGTTAGGTGTCGTCTGGAATTTGGAGGAATGAAATAGATATAATGTCATCGAACTTTACGAATTAAGGAATAACTCGCGTAGGGAAAGGATTAGGAAATTGTAACAGAGAACTTAAACTTGATTTTAAGAGTTGCTCAGAGAGGGTTGGTTAGGTTGATATTAAATATCATGTGAAGGCATAAAAGGAGACATTCTTGGATAAGATAACACGAACTTAGAAAATATAAACATCTTAGAGTTAAGAGCTGAAATGTTTAATTATGGAACTCTTTCGTCATAGAAAGATTCATACATACAAATACATAGAATTTTATGATAAGGGTATATGGTAGAGAGGGAAAAGGAGGAGACACAGATAGAAGGATCAAGACACGGAACAGGCTGATAACGAAGTCAGAGAGATGAAAGTTGGAATAAGTGTTTGTTTTGGACGTCACTGACACAGCTGAGTGATGATGAAATAACTATCAGTGCATCGTGGTGTGCTTGTTTGTATCTGAATAGTTCTTGAATACTTTACGCTTTGCCTTATCAATTTCTTTTTTATTCGTGTCCGCCTCTGTGCCTAGGTATTTATCTCTCCATCTGTCTAGCTCGGTAAGTGTCTCTGCATCTGTCTATATATCAGCCTTGGGTATACATCGATTCGTTCGATTTAATCAGGATCTGTCTATCCATCTGTCTACCCATATATTAATCAACGTATCAGTCACCGTGTATCCATGCATCCCTGCCCATCTGTCTTTATATCAGATTATCGACATCATTGCGTATCTAACAGTTTATGTATCTTTGTTTCAATGTCTGTCTGTATCTATCTATCTGTCTGCCTATCTGTCTGTCTTTATCTGTCTGTCTGTCTGCCTGCGTGTCCACCCCTCGTGCTGTAGTGTTCAAGCCTCCTGTACACGTTGGCTTACCGGAATAAAATCAACGCGCCGTTTATTTTTTTCAGGTACATTGTTTTTGATGGGGACGTTTGTGGATTTGAACGATATTTTTTACCGTTTGTGGGTTTGAACAATATTTTTTTTCACCGTTTGTGGATTAAATCGTTTTTATTAGAACTTTTGTGGATGAGGGAGCTTGTTTTTAGCGTATGTGGATTATAATGTGTGTGTGTGTGTGTGTGTGTGTGTGTGTGTGTGTGTGTGTGTGTGTGTGTGTGTGAACTTTGGGGATTGAAGCGTTAACTTATATTCGAACGTTTGTTAGTAAGAGGCTGATATATAAACGTTTAATAATGAGAACGTTTTTATTTGAGCGTTAGGAAATTGTGCAACATTTGCGGAAAGAACCATTATTTTTGTTATGGGGAACTTGTGTTGATAGATGTGTGTATCAGTGTTTGTTTGCTTGTTTCATTGTGTGTTTGTTTTATTTTTGTTTGGTGTGCTGGAAGGTCCGAAATGTTACTTTATTATAACGTTTGATGGCAGAAATGTTGAACGCGAGGTACGATTGAGGGATGAGACGTGAGGGATATGAAACGTCTGTGATCTGAAACGTTTTTGTGGATGGAAACATAACTGAAGCATGTTTAGCCTAAAAATTCTGAGGGTGGAAACGTTGAGAAGAGAAACATTGGTGGTGTGACGCTGTGACTTGTTTTATGGGAAGGTTAAAGCTGTGTGAAACGTTGGCAGTCGAAATGCATGGAAGATTTTTTTTTTTTTTGTTAGAAACGTTTAATTACTTCAGATAATTAAAATCAAATTTAACTTACTTCAGATAATTATAAGCAGATTTCTCTCTCTCTCTCTCTCTCTCCTAATTAGTCTCCTTAATGAACCGTGTGCCACCTGTCCTCACCTTAATTAATCACCTCACAGCAATGAGTATTTAAGCCTCCTCATAATAAAGAAGACTCAGTGAGGCTTGGGTGTATTCTGCCTGCCTCCAGACGGTTTATTTCAGATTAGGAGAAGACCCTGGTAGCAGAGGGGGTTAAGTGAAGGCTGCATCTAACCCCTCCAGTTGTAAGAGTCTGCCCAAAGGTGAATAAAATCGTCAGGAGATAGCAAAATAATCATTTCAGTGCGAGGACATCTGCCTTTTTTTATTCTTCCTGCTTCCAGACGATTTTATTCAGCTGAAGAGAGACTTTTCTAGCAGGGGGGGTTGGATAAAGCTGCCATTAACCCTTCCATTACCAGACCTCCTTCCCGTGTTGAATAAAATCGTCAGGTGGTGGGGTAGCAGGGGAAAAAAAAAGGTCCTCAGACTGAAGGGGTTAATTTGTCAAACTGAGAGTCATTAGTATTTAAATCACCGTATAATTAACCTGTGGCCAGATTTACTACCAGACACACGACCACCTCTCTGTCTCCACCAGGATT
>NC_137010.1:21018857-21048857 GCF_032717465.1 Coenobita brevimanus | reverse complement strand
TAAGAGACGGGAGGAAGTATTGTATACAGAAATGCAGAGAGAGAGAGAGAGAGAGAGAGAGAGAGAGAGAGAGAAAGGAAGAGAAAATGAAAACAAAAGAGGACACGACACAGTATAAGAAATTAAAGTATAAGTTAGAAATAAAAGCAAAAAAATATTAGTTACGGTATAAAAACAGTGAAAGTAAGAAAGAGAGAGAGAGAGAGTTGCCACGCTGACAGTACGGTACAGTATTTTCACAAACTTCTCTGGCAGATTTGAGTTGTGGCTGTGTCGGTAGATGTACCGTTATGTGGATAGATAGAAGGAGGGGGGTAGAGGGATAGATAAATGGATGGATGTTAGGTAGAAGGGTAATAGATAAGTGAATAGACAGCTGGGTGAGCATAACAGTTAAAAGATTTAGTAAAGTCCAGTAATGTATTCTTCTGTTGAAAAAAAAAAAAAAAAAATGCTGTGAAAGAATTACAAGCAAAATACAAGCACAGAATTGATTCTTAAAGGCGACATAACTTTGCAAAATAGTTACTGAGGGTACTTAAAAAAAATGAGAGTGCCTGGTTACAAGCGAGGGCGAAGCCCTGGCGAGTCCCTGGTCAAGTAGGCTAGCAGCATTTTCTCACATGTGAACGGCCCGACCCGGCGCGGCCCATCCGTAACTCTTTTGAGAAGCTTATATCTCAGCAACCACAGGGTCGATCACTGCGTGGTTTGCACCATATGATAGCCCAGTTCTTTAATATTTGTTTTTGACCGGTTTCATCACACCCAGGCGGTGCACGTGACGCGCCAAATGCAGCATGTCCAAAATCTTCTAAAGAGGGCCACCGGCCAGTTTGTCATAAAGACATGAAACTTGGTAGATAGATAGCCATCAGTATACTCCAGGCATCCTCGGGGTGTAAGGCGACATTTCAGTGTTTTCGGATTTAAATGGCCTCGCTCGTACCTCGCCGACAAAGGCGTTTTACTGGTAGTTAGTAGGCAAAAAGATACACAAGTTATTATATGCTTTCAGATTATTATCACTGGTTCACTGAAAGCGGTGATGAGAAGCAGGGAGGTGAGTCTGGAAGTTAAGGAGTCACTGCGTGATAGTATTGTGATCCCTACCCTGACGTATGGAAGCGAGGCATGGACCTTGCAAGAGGGGAACAAGTCAAGAGTGAGAGCAGTGGAAATGAGTTAACTGAGAGAGGCATGTGGAGTGACATGGAGGGACAGGTTGACGAATGAAGAAGTGACAGAACGTTGTGGGATGTATGTGGATGTGATTGAGAAAATTAGGAGAAATACACTGAGGTGGTTTTGACATGTGGAGAGAATGGAGAATGAAAGTCTGACTAAGAGGGTGTATGTAGGTGAGGTGGAGGAAAGGGGAGACCGAGGATGAGGTGGAGGGATGGAGTTGAGAGATATATATGAGGGAGAGGGGAGTGAGTTGAGAGGAGGACAGTCAAATGGTGGGTGACAGGGCGACTTAGAGGCGTTTTGTCTGCGATCACCCTTTGCTGGATTAGGGCGTCGGGCTATAGATAGATGGATAGATTATTATTATTATTATTAATGGTATTTATTATTATTATTTTTATTTTATTATTATTATTGTTGTTGCTGTTCATATCACTATTATTATTATTATTATTAATATTATTATTATTATTATTATTATTATTATTATTCTCTCCTCCTCCTCCTCCTCCTCCTCCTCCTCCTCAGGTTACTGCCACTACTACCACTACTACTACTACTTCCACTACTACTACTACTTCCACTACTACTACTACTTCTACTACTACTACTACTTCTACTACTACTACTACTTCTACTACTACTACTACTACTACTACTACCACTACTAATAAATTGCCTCTCTGATTGGTTAAGTCGACATCATTCAGAACTTTGCAGGCTTCTGATTGGCGGAAATATGGCCACTGGGATCCCGCCTCCTGATTGGCTGTCCCTCGTGATGCCTGATTTCTTATTGGGCCAAAATTTTACTCCCAAGCCAATGAGTGTAATGCGATTGGCTTGAAGGGATCTCTCTCTCTCTCTCTCTCTCTCTCTCTCTCTCTCTCTCTCTCTCTCTCTCTCTCATTTTTCTATTCATTTTACCCTCTTTCTTCCCCTTCCGCCACTTCTTTATTTTTCTTCCTCCTCCTCATCTTCATTTTTTTCATCTTGTTTTGTTTTCTTTTTCATTTCCTTTTTCCTGCCTACAGCTTCCTCTTTCCCTCAGTCCTTATCTCTTACGCTTCCCTCCCCCTCACTCCCACCCCACCCCCTCCCCCACCCCCGTCCGCCTGTTATTACTGATTATATATTCATGAAGTCTCCTTTTCCTCGCATTCTCCCCTCCTTCCCTCCCTCCCCTCACCCCCTCCCTTCCCCCTCTAACCCTTGTCCCTTCTCTACTTCTCTCCCCCATCCCTCCTCCTCCCATACATCCTCTCTTTCTCTTCTCCTCCCTTCTAAACTCTCCCCTCTACTTCCCCCCTCGCCTTCTCGCTTTCCCCTCTACCCTTTGCCCCTTTCCTCCGCCTCTCACCTTTCCCTCCCCCTGTCTCCTTACTCCTTCCATTCCCCTCTCTTCCCCTCCTATCCTCTCCCCTTGCCTCTGCTCCCTACCCCCCTACCTTTCCCTTCTGTCCCATGCCCCCTCTCCCTCCCTCTGTTCTTGTACCCCTCCATTTCCTCTTTCCTCTCCTCCCTCCTCCCCCTTGTCCTTCCTTCTTCATTCATCTTACATCCTCCCTGTCCCCTCCCCCCTTTCCCTTCTTCCCTTCTCGCCTCTCCCCTCTCTTCACCCCCTCTCTTTCCCCATTCCTCTCCCATTCCCCTTTCCTCTCCCATTCCCCTTCCCTCTCCTTCTTCGCCCTTCACCTCGCACTTGCTTCCCCTCCTTCCAATTTCCCTTCACCCATACCCCTCTGTTTTCCCATTACGCTCCACTGTCCGTCCCAATCCCTCCTGTCTCCTCACATCCTTCTTACCTTCGCTCCCCCTCATCCTCCTCTCGCTTCCCCTCCTTCCTCTCTTCTTTCCTCCCTGTTTCCCTTTACCTCCTCCCCCTCCACTCCTCTCTCCAGCCTCCCCCTCCCGTTGTCCATCTCTCCTCCCCTTCATTCCTCACTTCTCTCACCCTGTCTCACTCTTTCCTTACTCCCTTCTTCTCCCCTCTCCCCACCCTAGTGTTTCCTCCCATCTCCCTTCACCCCACCCTTGTTTTTCCTTCCCTCTCCCGTCACCTCACCTCCTTCTCCCCATTTCTTTATCCCTTCTGTCCCTCCTTCCCATATCTGGGTCTCCTTTCTCCTCCCCTATCCCTTTTATCTCGTCCCATTTTTCTCCCTTCTCCCTCATCCATCTGACCTCCCCCCCCTCTCTCTCTCCTCTCTCTCTCTCTCTCTCTCTCTCTCTCTCTCTCTCTCACCTTAATTGCCTAATATTTACATAATTGCCGTCATTTATATTGAAGTACTTTTATATACATTATTGAAGGCAGATGATTAAGTAACAGAGAGAGAGAGAGAGATGTGATGTCGTGTGCATTCATGTGTGTGTGTGTGTGTGTGTGTGTGTGTAAGGAATATTTTAGAATCTATTAAGTCAGTGTTGCTTAAAAGTTGCTTAAAAAATAATTGAAACGAGTCCATAACATTTGACATGCATAGCCCCTTCCCCTTCTCTCTCTCTCTCTCTCTCTCTTTCTATGTTTGATAGAAGAGAGATAGAAGCATTGTGAGCGATGGGTAGTTAGATATATATGGCAATTAAGTGGGTAAGGGAGCTGTGAGAGTCGATGGTGGGTAGATGGGTAGATTTAGGGAGCAGTAGAGTGATGGTGAGGTATTCAGGTGGTAGGGAAGGAAGTGTGGAGAGTGCCAGGTAGGTCAGTAAGTAGATTTGGAGATAGACAGGTAGTTGAGTAAATAGGGAGGTGGATTAGGTATGTGGGTGAACAGGTAGGTAGGAAGGAGTGTTGATAGGCAGGTAAAAAAGGAGTAGGGTAGGGAGGTGGGCTTTATGAATTAAACGGGTTGGTTGCCAGGAGCCTCCCATACCACAACACTGCCGCACACCACACTAACACTAACACACCACACCACACCCCACCACACCACACCACACCACACCACACCACACCTTGCCTCACCCCACAGGCAACTACTACAAAACACCACACTGCACTATACAAAATACCACGCCACGCCACACCACACCACACCATACCACACCAGACAGCACTGTACTGCAAAATACCACACCACACTAGACACCTTAAGAGAAAACGCCACACCACACCAAGCACTACCACACCATCAATCCTACCTGATCAGACCACCACTTCATACCACACCACACCGCACCACACACAACACCACACCACTCTTTGCACCATACCAGTCAGAATCATACCACACCAGCCACCACCGCACCGCATAATACCCCACTGTAAAACAGCACTCCATCAGTCCTACCTGACTACACCACCACCCCTGCCTCATACCACACCACACCACCGCTTCTGCCTCACCGTACTGCATACATACTACTACAACATATACCACTCACCACACCACACCACACCACACCCCCACACTTCTGCCTCACCTCACCTCACCACACTCCTTCCCCACCTCACCATTCCACAACCTCACACTCTTGCCTCATCACACCACACCACACCACACCACACCACATCACATCATATCACACTGCACCAGGCAATACAACACCACACATACACGCATTCTTACCTCATCATACCACACCACACCACAATACCACTCACCACACTCCTGCCCCACTACACCACACCACACCACACCACACCACACCACACCACACCAGACGACCCAGCACGCAACCACACAATACCACAACATACTATCCCCCCAAACCATACCACACCGCACCACACCACACCACACCACACCACACCACACTCCTGCCTCACCACATCACATTACACCACACCACCTAACACTCCACCACACCATACCACAACATAGTATCACGCCACACCACACCACAACATACTGTCCCACCACATCACACCATGCCACAACATACTATCACACCACATCACACCATACCACAACGTAGTATCACGCCACACCACACCACAACTTACTCTCCCACCACATCACACCACACCAGAACATACTATCCTACCACGCCATACCATACTATAACATGCTATCCCACCATATGACACCACACCACGCCACACACCACATTCCTGCCTCACCACACCACTAGCACTCCATCACACCATACAACATACTAACACACCACACCACACCACACCACAACATACTATCTCACCCCACCACACCACATCATCACACCACAACCACATCACACCATACCACAATATACTATCCCACCACACCACCCAGCACGCCACCACACCATACCACAACATACTATCACGTCACACCACACCACAACATACTATCACGTCACACCACACCACAACATACTGTCCCACCACATCACACCACACCATCACACAACACCACAACATACTATCCCACCACACCACACCACACTCTTGCTTCATCACACCACATCACATCACACACCTGCCCCACCACACCACATCACACTACACCACCTAGCACTGCACCGCACCATACCACAGCATACTGTCACACCACAACATACCACAAGATTCTATCCCACCGCATCACATCACACCATACTACAACATACTATCCCACCACACTACACTCCTGCCTCACCACACCACACCACCCAGCACGCCACCACACAATAGCACAACATACTCTCACACCGCACCACATCACAACATACTGTTACACCACACCATCACAGAACACCACAACATACTATCCCACCACATCACACCATACCAAACCACATCACACTTCACCACACCACACCACACCACACCACACCACACCACACCAAAACATACTATCGCACCACATCACACCACAACATACTATCCCACCAAATCGCACCACAACATACCACAACATACAGTATACCATCCCATCACACCATACCACACCACACTCCAGTCTCACCACACCACATCACCTAGCACGCCACCACACCATACCACAACATACTATCACGCCACACCACAACATACTGTCCCACCACATCACACCATACCGGTACCACATCAGATCCTACCACACTTCTACCTCACCACACCGTCCAGCACGCCACCACACCATACTATCACACCATACCACCCAGCACGCCACCATATCATACCACATCATACTATCACACCACACCATACCATAACATAATTTATACAC
Source organism: Coenobita brevimanus (assembly GCF_032717465.1). Classification (NCBI taxonomy): domain Eukaryota; kingdom Metazoa; phylum Arthropoda; class Malacostraca; order Decapoda; family Coenobitidae; genus Coenobita; species Coenobita brevimanus. The sequence continues at coordinate 21,042,552 of NC_137010.1, read as the reverse complement.
TGTCTCACCTCATCACAGCACACCATCAAACCATACCACAACATACTATCTCACCACATCATACCACACCACACTCCTGCCTCGCCACACCACACCACACTGCACTACCACACTCCTGCCTCACCACTTGCTACTTATGATGCTACCGAGGCCTGTATTGATTACCTGCCTCTCCCTGCCTCACTCTGCCTCACCCCTGGCTCTCCCTGCCACGCCCGGCCTCACCCTGTCTGACCCCTACCACGCCCTGCCTCACCCCTGCCACACCCTTCCATAACTGGTTTCATCCTGCCACTCCCTGCCTCTTCACATCCTACCCACCCAGCCACCCTGTCTCACCCTGCCACGCCTCTCTTTTAACTACACTACCCTGCCTCATCCCTGCCACTTCTTCCCAACCCTTTTCGACCCTGCCTTACCCTACTTCACTCAGCCTAACCCCTGCCCCACCCTTTTTTCAACTCCTCCAGCCCAGCTACGTCTTTCTTCACCCTGCCTCACTCCTGCCACGCCTTGCATCACCCTGCCTCACCCCTGCCACGCCTTGCATCACCCCTGCCACGCCTTGCGTCACCCTGCCTCACCATTGCAGCGCCATTCTTCACTTTGGCCCACCCTTTCTCACCCTTGCCTCGCGTTGCCTCTTCTTTCTCTACCCTGCCTCACCCCACCCAGCCTCCGTGCATCCATGGCCTGCCTTACCCTGCCACGCCCAACCTTACCCTGCCAGGTCTACCACACCTTGACTTTCACTGCCTCATTCTCCCCCACTCTGCCTCACTCTCCCCCACTCTGCCTCACTCTCCCCCACTCTGCCTCACCCAGCCTCACTCTCCCCCACCCTGCCTCATTCTCCCCCATCCAGAATCACTGTCCCCCACCCAGAATCACTCTCCCCCACCCTGAATTACTCTAACCCACCCTGCCACACTCTCCCCACCCTGAATCACTCTAACCCACCCTGCCACACTCTCCCCACCCTGAATCACTCTGACCCACCCTGAATCACTCTGACCCACCCTGAATCACTCTGACCCACCCTGAATCACTCTGACCCACCCTGAATCACTCTGACCCACCCTGAATCACTCTGACCAACCCTGAATCACACTAACCCACCCTGAATCATTCTGACCCACCCTGAATCACTCTGACCCACCCTGAATCACTCTAACCCACCCTGAATCACTCTGACCCACCCTGAATCACTCTGACCCACCCTGAATCACACTAACCCACCCTGAATCACTCTGACCCACCCTGAATCACTCTGACCCACCCTGAATCACTCTGACCCACCCTGAATCACACTAACCCACCCTGAATCACTCTGACCCACCCTGAATCACTCTGACCCACCCTGAATCACTCTGACCAACCCTGAATCACACTAACTCACCCTGAATCACTCTGACCCACCCTGAATCACTCTGACCAACCCTGAATCACACTAACCCACCCTGAATCACACTAACCCACCCTGAATCACTCTAACCAACCCTGAATCACTCTGACCCACCCTGAATCACTCTAACCCACCCTGAATCACACTAACCCACCCTGAATCACTCTAACCCACCCTGAATCACACTAACCCACCCTGAATCACACTAACCCACCCTGAATCACTCTAACCCACCCTGAATCACTCCAACCCACCCTGAATCACACTAACCCACCCTGAATCACTCTAACCCACCCTGAATCACTCTAACCCACCCTGCCACACCCTCCCCACCCTGAATCACTCTGACCCACCCTGAATCACTCTGACCCACCCTGAATCACTCTGACCCACCCTGAATCACTCTGACCCATCCTGAATCACTCTAACCCACCCTGAATCACACTAACCCACCCTGAATCACACTAACCCACCCTGAATCACTCTAACCCACCCTGAATCACTCTAACCCACCCTGAATCACACTAACCCACCCTGAATCACACTAACCCACCCTGAATCACACTAACCCACCCTGAATCACTCCAACCCACCCTGAATCACACTAACCCACCCTGAATCACTCTAACCCACCCTGAATCACTCTAACCCACCCTGAATCACACTAACCCACCCTGAATCACTCTGACCCACCCTGAATCACTCTAACCCACCCTGAATCACTCTAACCCACCCTGAATCACTCTAACCCACCCTGAATCACACTAACCCACCCTGAATCACTCTAACCCACCCTGAATCACTCTAACCCACCCTGAATCACTCTAACCCACCCTGAATCACTCTAACCCACCCTGAATCACTCTCCCCACCTTGAACCACTCTAACCAACCCTGCCACACTCTCCCCATCCTGAATCACTTTCCCCCACCCAGAATCACTCTCCCCCACCCTGAATCACTCTCCCCCACCCTGCCTCATTCTCCCCCACCCTGAATCACTAACCCACCCTGAATCACTCTAACCCACCCTGAATCACTCTTCCCCACCCTGAATCACTCTTCCCCACCCTGAATCACTAACCCACCCTGAATCACTCTTCCCCACCCTGAATCACTAACCCACCCTGAATCACTCTAACCATCGTGCCTCACTTTCCCCCACCCTGCATCACTCTAACCCACCTTGCATCACTCTAACCCACCCTGCATCACTCTAACCCACCCTGCATCACTCTCCCCACCCTGCATCACTCTCCCCCACCCTGAATCTCTCCCCACCCTGAATCACTCTCCCCCACCCTGCCTCACTCTCCCCCACCCTGCCTTACTCTCCCCCACCCCGCCTTACTCTCACTCTCCCCTCCCTGAATCACACTAACCCACCCTGAATCACACTAACCCACCCTGAATCACTCTAACCCACCCTGAATCACACTAACCCACCCTGCCTCACTCTCCCCCACCCTGCCTCACTCTAACCCACCCTGCCTCACTTTCCCCACCTTGAATCACTCTTAACTCATCCTGCCACACTCCCTCACCCTGAATCACTCTAACCCACCCAGTCTTGCTCTTCCACCCTGCCCCAGCCTGCCCCACTCTCCTCCTCCCTCCCTCACCCTTCCTCCCTGCCCCACCCTACCTCCCCATTGCATCCTCCACTTCGCTTCTCCTTCACTTCCATTCACAGTTTCTCTCTCTCTCTCTCTCTCTCTCTCTCTCTCTCCATTCATCGTTCCTTTCCATCTTTCCTCTGTTTCTTCCTCTTTCCCTTCTTTCCTTCAACCGGTCTTTCCATCCCTCTACTCATCTTACCAGCCTTCTCTCCTTTCTTCTCGCCTTCCATTCTTCCTTCCTTGATTCATTCGTTCAAGCCTTCCCTCCCTTCTTCTATTCCTTCATTTCTTCCTTCCTTCATTTCCCGTCCATTCATTTCACTCATCCATCCTTCATTTCCCTTCCATTCCGCCACCCTCTCAGTTATCCTTTCTTTCTGCTCCGTATCCTTCCTTCTGCTCTGTATCCTTCCTTCCTTCTTTCCATCCTATCTTTCTTCCTTCCATCCTTCTTTCTGTGTTTCATTCATTCATTTTTTTATATCCATCTTTTCATTCTTGACTAATCCATTTCTCCATCTATCTATTCCTTCCGTTCAATCCATCAGTCCTTCTTTATTCACCCATGCATCCATTCTTCCTTCCCTCTCCGTTCCTTTCTCCCTCCTATATTTACCTCCTCCAATGAGGTTATGTTTTTATCGGCGTTTGTGTTTGTTCGATTTTGTTTGTTCGTTTGTTTGTCTGTCTGTTACCTGGATTACTCAAAAAGTTTTGAACGGATTTTCATGAAATTTTGTGGAAGGGTAGGCCATGGACCAAGGAAGAAATGATTAAATTTTGGGGCGGATCCCGATCCGGATTCGGAGTATCCCGCACAATATCTCTAAAAGTTTTCTGTGAATTTTCATTGAAATTTTGTGGAAAGGTGGGCCGTGGACCAAAGAACTGATTAAATTTTGGGGCGGATGCGGAAACTGTATCCACGGATCTGGATCCGGACCCTTTTAAATGGCAGTGGCATTGACGGAGGGATGCACTTTCCGAGTGCTGTCTAGTTCATTCATATATTCTGACACTCCTTTAGTCTTTCCCGGTGCTCTTCCTTCTTTCCTGTGGTCCTTCTCTCCTTCCTTTAGTAACGTGTTCTGCCACACATTCACTCCATCCCTCCCTCTTTCCTTCATTTATTTCTTCTTCATTCTTCCTTTCCATTTCTTCACTCATTCATTTTCTCTCCATTCTCTCCTTCATTTGTCCATTAATTCAAGCATTCATTCTCTTCTCTCTTCCGTCCATCATTTCTTCCTTGATTTTTTTTTTTTTTTACCATTCATTCCCTTCTTTGTTCCATCCATTCTTCATTTCTTCATTTTCTGGGACGTTCACTGCCTCCATTTTTCCATCCTTATGTCCTCCCATCATTTTTTCAACCATTCATTCCCCTCTTTCTTCCATCCATGCCTTTTTTTTTTCTTTTTTTTTCCAGCTATTCATTCCCCCCTTTCTTTTTTCCTTCCTTCTTCATCCATCTCTCATTCATTTTCTTACTTCACCCGTTCATGCTCTCCTTCCATTATCCATCCACCTTTTGCAGTCTTCGTCTCTGCATCTTCATTCATTTATTTTCTCATCCATGTGCTCAATACTCGCTTCTTTCCTTTCGTCATTTTTACATCCCTTCATTCATTCTCTTGTCTTCCATCCTTCCTTCACCTATTGTTCATTCCTTTCCATCTTCCTTCGTTCATTCCTCCTTTACCTTTTTCCTGTATTTGTTTGCCTATTCTTGCTTTCTTCCTTTATCCATTCATTCGTCCATTCATTCTGTCCCAGTTATATTTCACTTCCATCACCATCCTTCCATCCGTCCATCCTTCCTTCCTTCCTTCCTTCCTTCCTTTCCCACCCTCTCGTATGTATTTTGTTCATTTTTCTCAGTTCCTTTATTCTTATCACACTATCCTTAATTTCTCTATTTGCTGTCATTTAACCTCCTTCAGTTAGTCATTCACTCACTCGCTACTTTACTCCACCATTCATTCATTCATTCACTCACTTTCATTCTCCAGTCTTTTACTTACTCCTTTCCTCCTTCCTTCCATTATCCCCCTATCCACCCATGCATTCCTCCCCCTCCGCCTTGTAACAAAAAGATCATGTTCTTACTCTCGCTTACTTTCTCACATATTTTCTTACAGTCTCTCATTTTCATTCATTCGCCTTTTTTTTTTTAAGCTGTATAATCTTATCGTGTCATCCTCCTCCATTCATTCCCGCCTGATTTATTTTATTCATTCATTTATACTCTCATTTCTTTTTTATCTCCTCTTCATTTATTTTCTTCTTTCCTTCTTAGCTTGTTTCTTTCCCTCCTTGTTTGTTTCCTTCCTTCTTTGCTTCTTTCCTTCCTTCCTTGTTTTTTCCTTCCTTGCTTGTTTTTCTTTCTTCCTTCCCTGTTTGTTTCTTTCTTTCTTCCTTGTTTCTTTCCTTCCTTTTATATTTGCTCTTCATCTTCTTTACTTCCTTGCTTTTTGCTTCCATTTTTTATCAACTCATTTTCTTTCCCTCCTTGCATATTTGTTTCTTTCCTTTTTCCATTAGTCCATCCATTTATCCGGCCCGCCGCCTTGTAAGAACAGAATCATCCCCATTTGTTACTCTCGCTTAGTTTCACCCATATTTCACTGCTCTGAGTGTGCGCGTGCTGCTCCTTGGACGTTTCTTACACGCGCACGTGACTGGTGCACATGGCGGCAGGATTGGTGTGTGAGCTTGGTTGTGATTGGTGCACATGGATAGGCGTTTTGATGTACATTTTATTTTTTTAGTTGAATAATTAGCATACATACGGACATCCGAGTAAATGTATTGCTGCCAACATGCAAGCGTTTATTTCACGTACATGCTTACACGAGCGTTTAGTGAATACACACATACGCAATATATATATATATATATATATATATATATATATATATATATATATATATATATATATATATATATATATATATATACACTGGTCACCCATCCAGAGCCCGAAAGTAGGAGACATCAACCTCATTCAGTTTATCAGTTGTGTATAACAAGTGTAGTCTACACCAGAGTATTTTTTTTACCTTCCACAACCAGACCCCAATGATCACTGCTGTTTACCCCCCGTCGCTGTACTTGTCTGTTGTAAATCAGTGACAGCCACTCAGCCCACCAGAAACCAGGTCATTGCAATTTTGCTCTGTTCCATACACGGCTCACCCTCTTGGATGCTTATACCTTTATGATTCAAAATATTTTTTGGCCTGTCATGCCACTTTTTCACTGTCTTTTCTTCCCTCGTTTTTTAATTCTCTCTGTGTCTGACTCGTATATCCTCTTTATCATGTCTATCACCCAGCGTCTCCATATGGCCCTGCCTCTTCAACACACCTTAGTCAGTCCTTTCCTATGTCTTCTGCTGACACGCTTTTCTTGCTGTGTCACTCTCGCTGTCAAACTATTTCAACTCCCGCATATACCAAACGACACTTTGTTTCCAGCACATCCCCTCTTTTTTCGGCCCCCGAAATTTTAGGTCCATACCTGGCATCCTTACAGCACACATGGAACATCTGTGCCGTCATGCATACCCATCTTTACATGAAGTCACTACTCTCTCTCTCTCTCTCTCTCTCTCTCTCCACACGCTTCTCATCGCCCCCAACACTTTTACTTATCCTATAATACAACTTCCTTCAGCCCCTGTGTTCCTTGAGTTTCATCAGTTTCTGCGGTATGTCTGCCTCCAGATGTTTCAAGCATTAATTCTTTACAAACAGTCCTCATTTACACTTCCCTTCATATCGTTCTGGTCTGTCTCTCTGGTAGTTGTAGTGTAGGCTACATCTGATCACTTTCTTTTGTTCACGTCCACGCCAAGTATCATCCTCTTAGAAACTCTGCCACACTCAGATTCCATAACGGTTGAAGTTTACCGTCTCAGTCTGCGGCCAATACCTCATCATGTGTAAACAGCAAACAGTTTGCTTCCTGATCTCCCCCTCTCCCGGCATCCCTGAACCTCATCAACCCGAAGACGCGTCGTATATACATTAGTGTTCTTGTCTCCAAGGGATTTATTCAGTACAGATGTGACATTATGAACTGGGGGGAAGGGTTAGATATACAGTAGGCAGCACTGAGTTCATCACTGCAGAAGATCTTCTCGTAAATAAATACAACCATTGGTAGGAAGGAATGAAAATCAATAGAATGTCACCTGATTCACGTGGTACTGTACATTTGGCCCTGTCCCCAGTACAGTTTCTTATACTGCACTTTTTTCTCGTCATGAACAGATTGAACAGCCACGGAGACATCGCGCATCTTCACCTCACACCAGTAACTCTCTTCCATGGTATTAAAAAAACAAAGAAAAAAAAAAAAAAAAAAAAGCCATAGGACTTTTTTTTTTCTCTCCCTCTGTCCTCCGCCACACAGTGATGGTGTCCCAGGTTCAAGTGTGGTATACTGTAAATCTGTACCGTCCAAACTTTGCACCACAGTCACTGGGACAACATTTAGGCTGCATTCACGGGATTGTCAAAATATTCACTCTTGTTCACCTCATCAGAATTGGATGCAACTACTCCTTTCGTTCCCTTTTTTCTCCATCAGAGTGTGCTGTTGCCTCGTTTTCGCCTTATCATAGTGTGCTAGTGCCTTTTTTCTCACGTCATCAGAGTGTGCTACTGCCTCTTTTTCTCACGTCATCAGACTGTACTACTGCCTCTTTTTCTCACGTCATCAGAGTGTGCTACTGCCTCTTTTTCTCACGTCATCAGACTGTACTACTGCCTCTTTTTCTCACGTAGTCAGAGTGTGCTACTGCCTCATTTTCTCCCCTTCAGAGTGTGTTACTGCCTGTTTTTCTCATCAGACTGTGCTAGTGCCTCTTTTTCTCCTCAGAGTGTGCTAGTGCCTGTCATCATCAGTACGTGCTAGTGCCTCTTTATTCACATCATCAGTGTGTGTTAGTGCCTCTTTTTCACGTCACCAGAACACATTATTACCTCCTTCACGTCATGGGAGTGTGCTACTGCCTCTTCATTTACATCCCTTTCCTTTGTCATTCATTATCTGTCGTTCTGCTTCCACTATTTACATCCTTTCAGAACCGTTTCCTTCACTCCTGGAAATTTCTCGATAATTTTTGGTCCCATCTTTTACTTGCTCTCCTTTTCAGCTCCAGCTCCTTTGTTTTCGATGCATCAGTGCCAGTTTCTGCCCCTCAGTTCGTACCCCCTACTGTGCTATCCATTTCCGGCCTCGGTCTGTTGACATTGTTTATTGCACATCCTTCTAGAATAATCTTTTCTGGAAGTTTCTCAATGTTTTTTCACCCTGTCATTAATGTCCTGTACTTTTCAGCTGCCTTACCTTGACTTCTGCCCTTTTCCTCCTGTGCTGGCTCTCATGCACAGCCTTTTATACTATCCATACAGTACCTTTGTCGTCATCGCATACCAGAGTACTTTTTTTTTTTTTTCCCCACGGTATGGTAACAGGCAGCCCTGTCCAGGCAATAGTTTGAGATGATTTTTCAACTTTTTGATAGGGAGTGGGGCAGGGGCAGTATAAAATGGGATAAAAGGAAGGGGTGGGCGGGATTGGCCGGGATGGTAATGGCTAGTGTGTGGCCGCGGGGGATTACACAAGGTAGATATGGGCACTGTAAGGGGGGGGGGTACTGTTGGCTGGGTCAAGGCTTATGTCACAGTATCCAAAAATTAAAAGGTCATCTGTACATACTTATAGCTGAAAACTACTCATTTGTATTGGAAATGTTCTGTTTATATAGAATATTATGTAAATGTTTATGAATTTTTAAAATTCCAGTGTAATGTTTATTTTTAAATACGTAATGTGACTGATTAATGTTCTTTCTTACAGGTGTGTAGAGGTGTGGACTGCAGTGTGGGGTAGGTGTGGTGTGATGTTGTGGTATGATGGTGTGGTAATGGTGTGGTTATATACTGTACATTATATCTAAGTATATAAGGACGTAAATGCTTCAGTGGTAGATATTAACATACTGTATATTCGCAGCCACACATACGTACGTACATACATTCATAGATATATACATACATGTCGTACTTACACTGATACGTATATTCATACCGCAGCATATTCACTCGTGCATACACATAGTGTTCACATCATCAAACATTATATATTATACTGTATGTAAAGTATATACCGGAAGGATATAGTTCTCTCTCTCTCACTCTCTCTCTCTCTCTCTCTCTCTCTCTCTCTCTCTCTCTCTCTCAGAGCATTCAGAGTGGAGCAAATAGAGGGAGGGTGTGGTATTGTATCCGGGGGAGTAAATACTGGGGAGAGAGAGAGAGAAAGAGAGAGGGAGATACAGTAGGTTCAAAATATATACTACAAAATCACACCAATTTTGAAAAGGCAAAACACACACACACACACACACACACACACACACACACACACACACACACACACACACACACACACACACACACACACACACACACACACACACACACACACACACACACACACACACACACACACACACACACACACACACACACACACACACACACACACACACACACACACACACACACACACACACACACACACACACACACACACACACACACACACACACACACACACACACACACACACACACACACTGCATAATCCAAGGTAACTGCCTCACTCTAAAGCGCCATGGAATACAAAAGCGTCCAATACAAAACTGAATGCTGTACATAAAATACATTGCAGCACTAGTATGTAAAATCTGGGGCAGGTTCCAACTCCAGCCCCCTCCCGTTTGTAATGTTATACCTCCAGACTATTTTTTCACGGTAAGAGAAACATTAATTGGAGGTGTTACAAAGAAACATTGGCTCTTTTACCACTAAATTTCGTGCCTAATTCGAATAAGTTGTCCATTATCCTACTGAGTGACAGAATGACAAACAACCCAGATCAAATACATAAACTTCTCGTTCTTTGGCGCGCGGGTGTAAAGAGATATCCACTACCAAGTTAGACTGGGAGAAACGACCCGTTACACAAAATAAGAAGGCAACACAAGGAGTAGCGTCTCGGCAAACTTAAGATTTATAAAAAGCCATCACAACCACATTGACATACACCTGCCACAGGATTATTCATGTCACACATGATTCCAAGAGATAATCCACCTTGCAGAATTAGACTCGAAACCCAAACACACTTCAGAATGCGTCCTAGAATGCTTGCTAAATTCAGCCGCACTAAAATGATGCAGAAAAAATAAGTAAAAAAAAAAGAAGTATAGGATCCATTACAGATTATGCACAAAAAATCCGTCTTACAAAATAACGAGGACTCTTGAAACCCCCCCCCACAGCAGAATACGGTAAGACTGCATAGACAAAAAAAAAAGCCATTAGCCAACCAAAGAAATAAATCCACGCCACCAGACTGCATGCAAGCTCTCCAGAAAACAGCATCCACCCCACCGGACTACAGAACCAGCAGAATCCCACTTAGACCCTCACTACAGGCTCCAGTGTAATAGAATACAACAGACCAACTCTATCACATTACAGATACTACAAAAAAATATAAAGACTACGGAGAACATGCACTCTACAAAAAACTACAAAGACTACAGAAGCTCGTACAGCGTGGGGTACTACTGAAGGTATTTGTTGGCGGGGCGTCGCTGTGAGCACATAATTTACTCGCACAGGAATAAACTGCCAATTGGTGGAGCGGAAGAAACTCGCGGAATTGTGGTGCCGGTGGTGGTGGTGTGGCAGGTTTGTTTGTGGTGCTGGGTGATTGTGGTGGTGGTGGTGGTGGTGGTGTGGGAGGTTTGTGGCGGTGGGTGATTGTGGTGGTGGTGGTGGTGTGGGAGGTTTGTTTGTGGAGCTGGTGGTGGCATGGTTGGAGGGTGGTTGTGGTAATTTTGGTGGTATATATGGATGGTGGTGATGGTGGTGGGGTAGGTAGTGGGTGGTGGTGGTAATTGTGAGTGTGTGGGAGGTGGTGGCATAGGTGGTGGACGCTTGTGGTAATTGAGGTGATGGTGTGAGTGGAAGGCGGTTGTGGTAATTGTGGTGGTGTGGTGGGGGTGATGTGAGTGTTTGTGGTGGGTGTGGTATTGGGCTTGTTTGTTGTAGCTGTGGTGAACTGGAGGGACTGCTGTGGTGGTGGTGCTGGTAGTTGTAGTGGTTTTGCTGGGGGTGTGGGTGGTGGTGGTGGTATTTATGGTTGTGGTGGTACTAGTGGTTGTAGTATTGGTGGTGATGGGGTTGGTTGTGGTTGGTGTCGTAGTTGTGGTGACGGTGGTAGTTGTGGTTGTAGTGAAACAATGCAATACTAGAAAAATGGATGGATTAATAGACGAGTAGGTGATGAAAAACATTTTGTGCGAACCAGAGAGAGAGAGAGAGAGAGAGAGAGAGCGTGTGTGTGAGAGAGGACACTCAGACTCAAAAGGGTTTCGAGAAGTAATTCTTTGAAGCGAAATAGGAGAGAGAGAGAGAGAGAGAGAGAGAGGAGGTCGATTTGAATATAAGAAAATTTAAGAGTGAGATTCAGGGTACGCGAGTGAGGAGAAAAAAAGTGGTGTGTGTGAGAGAGAGAGAGAGAGAGAGAGAGAGAGGAAGGGATCACTCGCAAGTTTGAAAGCAAATGAGAGTGAGTGAGAGTCTGTGTTTGGGAGTGCGACAGGAAAGAGAGAGGGAGAGGAAAGACAGTTAAGTCCGTGGAAGTATTTAGAGAGAGAGAGAGAGAGAGAGAGAGAGAGCTGGGAAACGTGAAAGCAAGTAAAGGGGGAGGATGGAGAGAGAGAGAGAGAGAGAGAGAGAGAGAGAGAGAGAGAGCTGGGAAGTGTGAAAGCAAGTAAAGAGAGAGAGAGAGAGAGAGAGAGAGAGAGAGAGAGAGCTCGGAAGTGTGAAAGCAAATAGAGGGGGAGGATGGAGAGAGAGAGAGAGAGAGAGAGAGAGAGAGAGCGAGCTCGGAAGTGTGAAAGCAAGTAAAGGGGGAGGATGGAGAGAGAGAGAGAGAGAGAGAGAGAGAGCTCGGAAGTGTGAAAGCAAGTAAAGGGGGAGGATGGAGAGAGAGAGAGAGAGAGAGAGAGAGAGAGAGAGCGAGCTCGGAAGTGTGAAAGCAAGTAAAGGGGGAGGATGGAGAGAGAGAGAGAGTGAGAGAGAGAGAGAGCTCGGAAGTGTGAAAGCAAATAGAGGGGGAGGATGGAGTGAGGAGAAACGTGTGTGTGTGTGTGTGAGAGAGAGAGAGAGAGAGAGAGGAGCACATCAATTGCAAAGGGGGTGAGAGTTTGCAACGCTGTGAGAGTATTTTAACAAACTTCTCTGACAGATTTGAGTTGTGGCGGCCGTGTTGCCAGATAGATATAGTGGCACACGGGATAGATACACAGGCAGATAGATGCTCTGATAGATGGAAGGATGGACAGGTAGATAGATAGATAGATAAGTTGTTAGATGGGGAATGGATAGATGGATGAATGAGACAGATAAGTTGATAGATGGAGGAATGGGTAGATGGATGGATAAATAGATCGATAGAAGAATAGAAAGGTGGATGGATTGATGGATATGTAGATGATTATAATAAATTGACAGATGGATAGACAGAAATGGAATCATAATTAAGTAGAAGGTAGACAGATTGACAAGTAGAAAAATACATTCAGTACATTGATAGGTGGATGGATAATTGGAGAGTTTAACACCTCAGATGCGTGGATAAACAGGAGAGATGTATTGAATTATTTTTATCAGTTTAGTAAATGAAAGGAAGTGGTTCGTTAGGTGGCTAGACATGTCGATAAATGGATGGATAAATCAGGAAATGAATATTGAGGTAGAAATTAATGGCCAGGCTGACGTACATTAATTTTTTAAGTGGGTGTATAGACAGGTGATGAATGGATGGCTAAAGATATAAGTAATAGACAGATAGATTAATAATAAATGAAGCTGGGGTAATAAAGGAATAGACTGGTAGATAAACATGGGTAAATAGATGACATGAATAGATAAATTTAATAGGAGTCTTTGTGTCATAACAGATGCGCTATTTCTGTACCTGGCAATTAAATCAGGGCTGCGTAGTAGATTTTAATTTATACATTTTACGATATTTTCAAAGCCACGTAAAAATGTTCACTGTTAAACGCATTAAAAAAATCCGTATTAACGGTTATGCAATTTTGGTGGTTATTGGTGTGAAGTAAGGCGATGTAATATGAAAAGGAATAAAGCAAATCCATAATGCAATAGATACATTTGAATGTTGAATTTCTTTATATTAAGGAAGGCAGGACTCTTAGCTCTCTCCGCTCCCCTCCTTATGATCGCTTCAACTCTCTCATTTTTTTCGACCAACGCCAGACGATGCCATTCAGCTGGGGACGAGTAGAGGAGCCAGGGAGTGTTATAGGTAATACAGATACCAGGAAGTCTTCCATGGTTGAGACAGCTCTGATATATTACCGCGGAAGAACTCTGATATTTACCTAACACTAGACGATTTCATTCAGGTAAATGTGACACAGGAACCTAAGTGTTAGCCATGTTAGAATTAGCTTTTCAGATAGCCTCTGAAGTTTTGGTAATTAGTCAAGCAATGGAATGTTACCGAGGAGTATCGGAGGGATGAGGTCACCGCTGCACACCATTTTCTCGGCAGAAGAATGTAATGCCTTGGCCACAATGACATAGTGTAATACCCGTATTACTACTGTACCTCCAGATGATTATTCAGTAAAGCATGAACTCTTATTGATTGGGTTAATGAAGTCTAGAGCATTCAGCCCATCCAAGCAGCAAAATGTCGATCAAGCCGGGGGGGGGGGGGAGCGTGTGGGATAGCGCGCGCTCACGCACACACACACACACACACACACACACACACACACACACACACACACACACACACACACACACACACACACACACACACACACACACAGGTCACGGAATTGAAGTTGTGGGTGTGATGTTGCTTGCTGTTTATAAAGCCTGCCTGTGTTGGCTGAGATAATGGCAGTGTCGAGAGTCACCATATTTCACCTTTGATGGATTTATTGCAGCTCAGGAACATATGTGCTGAAATTGATACAGAAGTAAATCTTAGTGCTGAATCATTGTCGCACTGTCATAAGGAACTGTACCTAACATTATAAGGTCATGACGCAGTACGAGTGGGAGTCGTGTGGGGGCGAGGCCTTTAGTGTATGAGTACACACCTTGGTCTGGGGAGGAAAGGGCGACTGTATCTCTGAGCAGAGCTTCGGCAGTTGTAGTGGATTCAGTCTGCCGTACATTTATTTTCCTGCAGTTCCATAACACACTATAAGGGTAGACCTACTGATATAATATGAGAAGAAAATTGTAATGATTATTTTTATCAGTGATTATATAATCAGTGCATCAAAGTGCCGAAACTCTCTCGATAGCGTTTTTACCAAAGTTCAGAGTTACCACTTTAACTTGCTCCCTTCACCACCACCACCGCCACCGCCACCGCCAGCATCCCTACCACGACCATTTTATGTCAGAATGCCGGTAGACTCTCAACAATATATAGAGACGGTTCCGACGCATCCACTGCCCTAGCAAAATCTTACGTAACTTTCAAACACATAAGTATTAAATCTTGGAAAAGCATCTTGCTTTGACCGTCGAGCTGTGTTGTACCCAAAACAACCTCTAAATTAGATCAAACGGTAAAACTTAGAACATAATGGATAAAAAAAAAAAAAAGATTTCTTAATACCTGTATTCTACTTTTTTCCCTTGTTCAGACGGTGTGGGTCTAAAATGGCAAACCTGATCACCATTTTTCCTCCGTGGTCAGGGGTTTCTTTCTGTTCTCGGTGTGATACGCACTTGATATTGGGCAAAAAAGATCACAGGTCATAGATCAGGAAGAGGTCGAGTTTTGCGCTTTTAATTCGATTTCGACTGAACTTGGTAAAAGGGTTGAGGGTCAGTAAAGGATGAAGTGAAGCAGTTTTGAAAATAATCGGTCATAGTAAAAAACCAAAGGACAACGTCATAGTTTTGGTAGTGTAACTCAAAAAGTTTGCGTTCGATGTAGATCAGAGTTGGTGAAATGATTTAAGGCCAGACGTAGATGACGTGTTTGTATTTTGAGAACAGTAGGTCAGAGATCAAGGTCACGGGGCAAAGTTAGCTTAAACACTTTTTATCCAGTTTGGATCAGACTTCGGGGACGGGTTGAGGACCACGCAAGGATGAAACATTTCAAATATTAGAACAGTTGGTCAAAGGTTATGGACAGAGGGCAGGATCAGAAGCTTGGTCCTAAATCAGTTATAAGGCGCATGTGTTGCGCTTTGTGAGTGCTTCATCTTGCTGTTATCTCCAGATGATTTCATTCATCCCAGGAGAAACTTTTCAAACGAGATGAGGGTAATTAGGGACCTTCAATAACCCCATTAGCGCTACGATGCTCGTATGGGTTGGATATCTATCTATCTATCTATATCTATCTATCTATCTATATATATGTAAGAAACATTTCTGTTAAATGTATGTAGATGTAGGGATGGATACTATATACAGGGTGATTCAAAAGAAACGATACCCATCATAGAATGGTCTTGAAATAACGGAAAATAAGCTGTAAGTCTGTTTTCTTTCAACAGTTAGCTCCTTTGGTATGTACTGGTGAAACTCCAGCAACATCTGGCGAGTAACGTCCTGTGCGTCTGAGGGAGTACTTTGTGTTCAGCTATAGCAAGATGATGTTTTCCCAAGAGCAACTTGAGAGACACGCTAGGGCATTGCCTTCGCTCGTAATCACTCATTTTACCGCACTTCTTCAAAAGGATGAGCGTCACTGCCGATTTCAGCAAGACGGTGCCACATGTAACAAGTCAAGTGAAATAATGGCCTTCTTGTAAGAATTTTTCGCTGAGCTACTCGTTTCCAGAAATTTGTGGCCTCCAAGATCGCCGGATATAACATCTCCCGAATACTTTCAGTGGGGTAACGTGAAAGGAGTAGCCTAGTCTGTCAGACAAATCCACACACATTAGAAGAACCGAAGGTCAGGATGAAGAATGCAACTGCAAACATCACTGTAACAACCCTGAACAGTGTCGGCTAACATGGTGTAAACGGTACGAGCTCGCATTCACGAAAAAAGGATTGCATTATGAGCCTATGTTGTTATTATGAGCTGCTATTGGTTTGTAAACACTGTTAATAGGTTCTGCATTTCATGTTTTAATGCATGTAAGTACAGTCTATAAATATATATGCAAAAAATGTAAGATGTTTTCAGGGTAACTTTTCTTTTGAATCACCCTGTAATATATATATATATATATATATATATATATATATATATATATATATATATATATATATATATATATATATATATATATATATATATATATATATATATATATATCCCTGTAATATATATATATATATATATATATATATATATATATATATATATATATATATATATATATATATATATATATATATATATAACATTTCTGTTACATTTATGTAGATGTAGGGATGGATACAGTGTTAAAAAATAAAGGAACAAGGTCGAGACAGTAAAAGCACATGTAACTCCATCCCTTCGTACTCCCTTCCTCCCCTACCCCCTTTTTTACTCCCCTACCCCCCTTTTTTGGTGTAACTCAAGCGCCATTGTGTTGCAGAAATTACGTAAGCGCAAATATTCTCACAAAGGAAAATGCTGCCGTGATTGTGGTATAACTGTTACGTATGGAATGTAAAAGAAGCATGTCATGTAAAAATATTTACACATGTGTTCGGATGGGATTGCTTGTGTTATTACTTTCTTAACCTTGTCATGTGTTTATTTGGCACTGTGCTCTTTCCTGCGTCTTCGTAGTTTATATTAAAATTTAAAATTCTTGCAAAGTACACAGTACTGTAGTCCTCGCCTTAAAATTGTGCCAAAACAGTAATAATAATAATAATAATAATAATAATAATAATAATAATAAGTGAAATATCACAGCCTCGGCCACTGCTATTATCCCAGCTTGACAGCATTAGAGCCAGGCGGCAGGAGTGACGCCCCAACACGTTGGCAGACAGACGTGCTGAGGATACCAGTGCACGGATGACCAAAGTGGCTTATTTGATTGAATGGTACTTTGGGGGCTTCCAGATGGATGACATTCTGTACCGAAAAAAGTTAATTTTCAATGTCCAGAAATCAGTATGACCATTATACAGGAGGTATCCGATAATGACAGACCTCATTACATGGTGATGTGAAAATGTATTTAAAAATACTAGAAAAATGATGGAATACCCTGTAAGGAAACTCATAAAGCTTTAATAGGCATCCAGTATATATATTTTTTTGTACACTGTTAAACATTATATAAGTATTTACGGGAGCTGACAACATTTACGTTTACTGATTGTCAACATTTCCTAAAACAATGTCATGCATATACAAATTCCTGGTATGAATACGGCATCGCTGTAAGTTAGATATTAGGAAAAAAACTGTAAAGGAAAAGTGTAGGGTACTGTGTGAACCCGTGGCAGCGGTGAATAAGAGCTGCCTCAGAGTCCCCAACACAGGAGGTAGTGCAGGGTTAGGTACAGCCTTGCTTAACCCCTTCACTGCAACACCTCTCTCCTAAACTGTATCAAAGCGTTGGTTCCGTAGTCTGAATAAAGTACTACATCACCATCATCAAGAGGTTAACATGAAAATATGGAGAAACTCAAACACGTCAGTGGGATGTCGTCTGTTTTATTGTACTCGTGTTACCACAAGACGATGATATTTAAGGAGGAATTAGATAAAGCCTTCAGTAGTCCTTTTAAAACGCGAGGTCTTCCCTAAGGTGAATAAAATAATTGAGGGGTAGCAAGAATTTACTTTAAAAGACTATAGTGAACGAGTTGAAACCGATAAATAAAAGTTTAAACCTACGAGCCAGTACAGAAATAAAAATGTATGAAAATTTAAATAGTCAAAATATAGTATATATTGGTATTAAGTTTGAAATGTACGAGTCAAAATACGAATGCTGAATTGTATCAAAGTTGGAATATGTCTGCGAACCAAAATGTGATAAATTAATTATGAACTTTTGAAAAAAAGGAGTCAAAATGCTGCAAGAATGTATAAATACACATGTAAAAATTCATACATAAAAATGTATCAGAGTTTTGATATGCGAGTGAAAATGCAGACACAAAAATGTACAAAGATTTATAATATATATATATATATATATATATATATATATATATATATATATATATATATATATATATATATATATATAATAGGGAATTTGTGTAAACAGGGATTTCACGAAATGAGTTTAAACCACTGAGCTCTGTAGCATGGAGATTGGACAGGCTTTCTCATGGGGTGTGCCGCGTAGTTTGTGTGCCCGCCGCCAGGGGCCCTGGGCGGCGCTGATGATGCTCATTCACTACACCCGACGCCCGCGCCTTTTGAAATCAGCCGACGAGTTCGGAAAATATAGTGTCATGGTCCACCTCGCAGCTAAAATGTAGTGCCATGGTCCACTCCTCAGCTTATGTAAGCAACAGCGAAACAGAAACAGCAAGCTAAGAACAGTGTTCCAATTGCATTACCATGTTGGAGGCGACGAGCTCGGGGGCCGGGTGTTTCAATGTGGCGGCCAAAGTTGCTCGCTCGCTGCGGAGGTTGCTCCTCCATACTATAGAACTCAATGGTTTAAACTGGGATGGGGTTAATGTGGGTTAGGTAAATTTAGGCTGCAGTTAGGTTAGGCAGGGATAATCTAGGTTTAGTTTAGGTTGTTAGGCTAGTTTTGTTTAGTTAGGTTAGGCCAGGTCAACTTATGAATGGCTAACATTAATTAGCGTTTACATAAATTAACGTAACTCAACCCAACCTAACAACCTAAACATATCCTAGATTATCCCTGCCTAACCTAATCACGGCCTAAACCTAACCCACGTTAACCCCATCCCAATTTAAACTCATTTCACAAATTCCCTGGGGATTTTGTGAAGTCCCTGTTTACACAAATTCCCGTATATATATATATATATATATATATATATATATATATATATATATATATATATATATATATATATATAAACGAGTCAGAATGCAGATATATATAAATATGGAAGTATACAGGGAGACGTGGAGTTGTATCGTTCCAGTACGTCTTGATTAAATTGAAAATAATCATATTAGGTTTCTAACTGCATCACTTGTTTTTATGAATACCTGCACTTTGATATCCTAATAATATACGGTACTGCGACATAATGTTACTGGTGGATGTTGTGTATAATATATATATATATATATATATATATATATATATATATATATATATATATATATATATATATATATATATAAGAGAGAGAGAGAGAGAGAGAGAGAGTTTTATCGATCAATAATAAGCTCAGTGAATAATACATAAAAATATTATTCACTTTTGGATATAATAATAAAAACAGTTTCCTCATCAGCAGGATTGAGAGATACGATATGTTTTTAATTTAGAAAGTATTTATGGTGCCGGGGGAAAATACTATAGGTAATATTACTAACGAAATCAATTACACGAGCCGTAATTATTGTTGAAAAATATGTATTGCATTAAGGGGAAAGGTTCTAGCGATAATATTACCAAGGAAATCGTATACATAAACTGTATTTAATGTCACAGAATACGTATTGCAACTACTCTTCTACACGACGAGGACGCAGTGTTTTGTGTGGTAGTTTAGTTCATCCTACCGTCAGACGATTTTTTTCCAGCATAGGCCAGACTTTTGTAAATGGAGGGGTTAAATAAAATCCTCCACCAGCCCAGTCTCTCCTAATTCCATGCCTTGGTTATGTACTCTCGTTTGACAGTGGCCTGGTTAGGATGATAATGCGTCGTCAGGGTGAAGGGGTGAGAGGAGAGATTGGTTTGTTATGTTGGTAGATGTTAGTATTGTGGGATGTTGTGCTGATATTATTATTATTATTATTATTATTTTTATTTATTTATTTTTATTATTCAGTTCAGTATTTAATGAGTACCCTTAATATAGACCTTTTATCAGCTGACAGAATAACCCTTTTCGGGTACTTGTGTCTAATTAATAGCCATACAGGCCTATTATCTACTCACTTATCCACAGGGGAAGGGAAAGTTGCACCATATTCATAAATACACTATAGGGAATTTTATTACTTTTTACCCGTCCCCGCCCCGGAGGGGCTTGGGGACGGGTATTGTTTTCACTCGGTTTTCCTGTTTGTTTGTTTGTCTGTCTGTCTGTCTGTCTCTGTGTTAACAACTTTACGCGAAAACTACTGATGCGATTTTGACAAGTGACAGGGATGATGGACTATGACCTTCCGAGCACCTGATTAAATTTTGGGCCAAATTGGACCAAGGCCCAGACTGCAGGGCCCCTATCCCCCCAAAAAAGAAGGGGGGGGGACGGGTAAAAAGCGTTTATTCGCCATAACTCCTTTCAAATTCGTCATATCAACATGAAACCAAAACCTAAAGGTGCTGCATCATTCAACTCTGCATCCTGTAACATGCTTCATTACATCAGGGGGGTCACCCCCCATTTAGCAGTAGGGGGATCAGTGTCAGGTGGGTTGGGCCTACAATTTCAAATAGGCTTAAAATCGTCAATTTTCACCCGATTTACTCCATTGATATGTGACATCTTTGACTAGATATCCTGTTGTGTTTATACGTCAGCACTAAAGTGACTACCTGGGACGGGTTTGCTGTGCCTTGGCCTCGCTTCTTGTTTATTCAGTATATCTCTTGGTTGTTACAGTTACATTAGGAATGGAAGGAAATGATGTATGTATGTACTGTATATAAGGCGTATGATTTAGTTCCGAGACGAAAGTTGTTTTCAGTTCTAAAGAGGTTAGGTTGTGGCGTGGTGATGCTAGCAGCAATAGCAGCGATGTACCGGGTAACGGAGAGTATTGTGGGCGCTGCCGTCATGACTGCTACAGTAGGTGTTAGGCAAGGATCTCCGACCTCATGCCTCTTATTTGTAATCTTTGTCAATGAATTGATAAAGGCAATGAAGGAGAAATGTCACCCAGAAAGATTTCTATAATGGTTACACATCCTGGTCATGATGGACGATACTGTGTTGCTTTCAACAAGCAGAGATAGCATGATACGGAAACTAGAGATAACATACCAATACTGTCAAGATTATGGGATCATGATAAACAGTAGTAATACTAAATTTTTTGTGATAAATGACGAGGATGGGGACGCGGAGCCGATCTACGTGGGGGACATGGTTATAGAGCAATGTTCTAGTTACGTGTACTTAGGCTCACCCTTCACGAGTGATGGCTCCGTGTCCTCAGCCGTTCAGCTGCATGCAAAAAACAAGCTATGTCATGTTTTGAAATATGTGTCTTTTGTAAATAAGAATAATGATGTCCCGTTTATTGTAAAAAGGAGAGTGTTTGATGCAGCCTTGATCTCATCCCTAATGTACGGTTGTCAGTCATGGGTTGGTGATGACGTTAAACCTGTCATTAAACTTTACAACTGGGCATTGAAACAATTGTTGGGAGTGACAAGGTCGACATCCAACCTTGTGTGCTATGCTGAGGCGGGCTATCCGACACCTCGGGACTTTATTAAGTGGTCTCAACACAAGTTTTTTCATAGAATGTGGTTAGAGAGATCTGTTATGCATGACGATCCGCTGTCACTTGCCATCAGAATTACCACTGACGCAAGGACGCACACAGGGAAAATTGTTAAGGAGTTCATTCAGAACGAAGTCTCCGGCAAATCTTCCTTAATTGTTAATGTTCACAATATGATTACAGACTCAGTTGCATCTAGGTGTCGTGTTTATAGAGAAATTAATCCTGACTTTGTATTACATGATATATATAAAACAAAACACTTGGTCAGCGAGTCACATCGTATGTCATTCACAAGATTCCGTGTGTGTGGCCATAGCTTGGCGGTGGAGACTGGTAGGTGGAACAGGAGGGGCTTTTACTCTTGAAAAAACATGCAAAGTAATTCATGATATCTTAATGGTGTATCATTAACGTTTGTCAGCTGATTCATCATTTGTTTTGTTATTGTAATTGCTTAGGTACCGGTAAGTCTTTTGGCTGTATTTTGATGAATTATTTTGTGGACTATGGCTGTTTAGTATTGTGAATTTGTTATAATCTTTTGTACAAATTATATACATATATGTTTTTGTGATTGTGTATATGAGAATATATTGTAAGCTGTGGTCAATAAACTATCTATCTATCTATCTATCTATCTATGTATGGATGGATGGATGGATGTTTGTCCAATATGTGTGTATATATGTATGTATGTATGTGTACACTATGTATGCATGTACTGTATGTTTTATGTATGAATGTAGGTAAGAAAATAATTTAGGGATGAAAGAAGGTAGGTAGGTACGTAGTTACGCAAGTAGGTCGGTAGGGAGGGAGGGAGGTAGGCAGGGAGGGAGAAACGAAAGAAAAGGGAGGAAGTAGAGTTTCTCTCCGTTTCCTCAGTTCCCTCCCTCCCTTCCTGTTTTTACCTCCATTCCTACTTCCAGGTCTTCTGTCATCCTGTCCGGCTGTTCCTCCTTCTCTCTGTGTTAAATCTCCCTCTCTGTCTGTCTGCACTCCTTTGCATGTATCTCTTTTTATCTGTCTATCTACGGTATCTGTCTAATCTCTATCTGCCTGTGTCTGTCTGTGTGTCTGCCTATCTATATAAATATATATCAGCCCAGTCCTGACATTTACGGGGAGGATGACCCACCGCGCGTGTGCCTGAGTGGCAATATGTGAGCAACAACCTGCCACAAAATTCTCTTGGATACAAACCCTTACAGGCTCAGTCTAGTCGCTGCTTTGTAAACCACCAGGCCCTCTAACCTACATGCTTACCACCCAACGTAGGAAATGGTTTCGTGGTATACAGGTAACCATATAGCTTGTCACTCAATGCGGAGTCACCCGAAAGGAGCACAACATCGAGTGAGTGAATGGTGGGCACCCTCACCTATCTATCTATCTATACCATAAATATATATATATATATATACAGTATATAAATTCTTTGCGTCTGTCTGTTTCCTTATACATCTATGTTTATCAGTCAGTGTGTCGCTGTCGTTGTCCTCTATAACCTGTCTCTTGTCTTTTTGTCTTTCACTATATGTCTATCAATCAGTCACCTGCCTACCAACCTACCTACACACCACACACCTACCAACTTACGCCCCGCACACCTACCTACCACCCTCCCTACCTCCCGACTTACCTACGTACCTTTAAGATGGGGTCATTCTCTTTCTCTTAACCACCTTTGAAATTCCTTTGAACTTTAACCTTCTGTGTGTACCCTGCCCCCCCCCACCACCACCACCACCACACACAGTCATAGGAGGAGAGAGGACAGTTTACGAAGTTAGGAGAACGAACTGTCCTTGTGGTGGTAGCTGTGGTAGTGGTGGTGGTGGTTGTGGTAGTGGTGGTTTTGATCATGTTGGTAATTGTGGTAGTGGTGGTTTTGGTCCTGGTGGTAGTTGTGGTAATGGTGATTGTGATTGTGGTGGTGACTTAGATGTTGAAGTGCTGGTAGCTGTGGTAGTGGTGGT
>NC_137010.1:20998857-21013857 GCF_032717465.1 Coenobita brevimanus | reverse complement strand
GCGCTAAAAACAACAGTGATCTCTTTGCCTCAGCGAGAAATAATAGATAAATCAGAGGTTAGCGTGCCATTGCCTCATCGTGGGGGTGTTGTGGTGGCCGCCGTGATGGATGCCGGCAGGAGAAAGTAAGAAGTAATGACTGGATGATTGGACTGGGCTGGATGTATTGCTCAAAAAGTCGTCCATGAGTAGTATAAAAAGTTGGTGCCGGGACAGAACGGTGAGGAAGACACTGTTAGTAGCCGTGGAAGAGCAGTCAACGTCTAGACCAGAAACTGTACAACGACCAGAAAAAAAAACTTAAGGAAGCACAGGTGTACAGATGGAAACCGAAGGAGGACCTTTTTAATATTGAAGATTTGTTCCAGACTCGTCTGAAGGCGTTGGGTATGTTTAGTCAACAGCGAAAGTATTATTCTTATTCCTGAATTGTGGATGACTAGGGATGTGAGAAAAAGAAATGTTTGAAAAGATCGCCAGTGCAGCGTCATTGATATAAGTCACATCGACGGTCAAAAAAAAAAAAAAAAATGAGGTGCTTTAATTATTCAGTGTTTTTATCCCAAGTGAAAAACATCGTTTGTGACCGAAGAAAGTCAGTAGAGAAGATGTACTGAAGGGATTAATACCGGTTGTTTGTAATCCTTGGACGTCGGGAGCACTCACCTTTAGCAGAATAACATGGCGTGCTGTGACAATATTGAAAACTCGAGTTACACGCACCCAATGGCACTGAAGGAGTTGATGGAGATAAGTGCTACCCTTTATACGTCTGGCCGTAAATTAAACATGGTAGTTTGATGCTAACATAAATACGAAAGACGTGGCTGTATTCAGTAGATAAGGGATAGATTCATAGACTAATAATACAAGAAGTTAGACGCACAAGAGGTTGAAGCAGGTGGGCGATAGTAGAGGGTTGAGGATGGTGTTGGGGCAGCAGAACAACAAACCTAAAGCAGGAAGGATAATGCTGAAGCTGACAAGGATGATTGACGGATAGTGAAGAACAGACTGATAGAATGGTAGTTTAATAAACTGATTAAGTAGACAGACAGACAGATAGATAGATAGATAGATAGGTAGATAGATAGGTAGGTAGGTGGATAGGTAGATAGCTGTACATGGAGAGAGAGGGGAAAAAATTACGTTTCCTATTTGTTTCCCAGTCCCACTTTTCAACCTCTCTCTCTCTCTCTCTCTCTCTCTCTCTCCCCGGGGCGTGTGATGGAGTGTAAAGGTGATATTGGAGCGCAAGAAGTGGGGTGTGGAGGTGTGAGGGTAGAGTTACACAGATACACACCACACACACCCTACCACGCCATCATAGCAACCCCTTCACTGCCATGACGCCATTTTATGCGTATTAGCACCAGACGGTTTTATTAAGCTGAGAGAGAGAGAGAGAGAGAGAGAGAGAGAGAGAGAGAGAGAGAGAGAGAGAGTAAAGATAAAACTGTCATACGCTGTGCCAGAGAGAGAGAGGGACCAAAGGTAAAACTGTCATATTTTATGCCAGAGAGAGAGAGAGAGAGAGAGAGAGTAGCGAGGGTGGGGAGAACACGATATTTGAGGTGTGTGTGAGTGTGTGTGTGTGTGTGTGTGTGTGTGTGTGTGTGTGTGTGTGTGTTTTAAGGTCTGTTTGTGTGTGTTTGAATGTGTAGGTGTGAAAGAAGTTGTGTGAGTGTAGGTGTTTGTGGATTTAACTTTTTTTCTGTTTTAGTACGTAAGTCCCTCTCTCTCTCTCCCCTTTTCTTTGCTCTTCCTGCTTCCTTCTTTCCTTCCCGTTCTCCTGATTTCCTTTATTATCCTTCCCTCTCTTCCTGCCTTACCATCCTTCCTTCCTTATCCCATTACCTCCTTCCTTCCTTACTCTATTCCTTCCTTCCCTCCTTACTCCATGACTTCCTTCCTTCCTTACTCCATGACTTCCTTCCTTCCTTCCTTAATCCATTACTTCCTTCCTTCCTTCCCTCATTACTTCCTTTCTTCCTTCCTCACCTCCTTACTCCATTACTTCCTTCCTTACTCCATTACTTCCTTCCTTCCTTACTCCATTACTTTCTTCCTTCCTTACTTCATTACTTCCTTCCTTCCCTCATTACTTCCTTCCTCCCCTCCTTACTTCATTACTTCCTTCCTTCCTTCGTGTCGTTCCTCCCTCCCTCCATTTTCCCTTTCCCTCCCCCCTTCCTCCCTCCCTCGTCTCTGACAGGAATGGACATTAGCTGTCCAATTTTCCTCTCTCTCTCTCTCTCTCTCTCTCTCTCTCTCTCTCTCTCTCTCTCTCTCTCTCTCTCTCTCTCTCTCTCATATTTTGTGTATGGTTATTTTTGAGAGATAAAGATTAAAGGCCAGTTTATTAGGTAAACAAGTTGAGCAGAGAGAGAGAGAGAGAGAGAGAGAGAGATCAGTGTGGCTTGAACTCATCTCAACTTATCCCACCCAATCTGAACTTGTATGAGCTAATCCAGGCCAGTCAGAACCCACCGAAACTTAAACCATCCAGCGGCCGTCATTATTTCCCCATTACCATGATATCTGAGCTGATATGCACTGTTCCTACCCTGTGTGAACGTCCTGGACACACAAATTACTCGTGCATGTAGATGAATTACACCCATTCATGGAAAAGTTACTCATTCAAAAAAGAATCAGTTTTCCACCTAAATTCAGGGCACTTTGAAATTAAGGCACACTTCTGAATATACTCTAACCGTTATAAGTCTACATGACCTTGTTTGAACTTGTTCTTTTCTGCACTCCGGTTTACTTTGAAGTTATGGACATCGCTGTAAGCCAAGTTCAATCTTATCACTTTTTTTTTTTTTTTCCCAAATATTTGTGAGATATGTGCGTCACAGTGTACCTTCATTGTGAATGACCAGGATGCTTGAGTTTAAAATAACTTATCTTCTGTTGATCAGTAGCTCTGATTGAATGTAAACAGAATATATGTACGTCATATTGATCTCCCTGGATGCTGTTCTGAATATTTGAATTTTGAAGTTAGATGTGTTCCAAATGGTCAGTCTCTTTTGTACAGTTGTAACCTCATACCTCGATCTTCATATTAGCCTCCCTGTGATTGACTAGGATATCTGAATTTTAATGTCATCAGCATTTCTACTGGTCAGTAATTCCTTTGTCTGTGTAATTCAAGCCCATAATCCCACAGCTTGATAGACTGTGTAATTGGCTAGGTAGGGCATATGCTTTAAAGTTATGTATTTTTGTTAGCCTTTCTCCCACTTGTGGATGTATTCAGACCCTTGCATTGTGGAGGGAAAAAATGTGATTGGTTTGGGCGTTTTTTTTTTTTTTTTTTTTTTTTCTTCCAAAAACAGCTGTATGTACAGTCGGCCACAGGAAAAAGTATACAAAGGGAGAAATATAAACACAAAAAGTATAGCATTTTCTCGGCCGATGTTTTTATATCAGATACGAAGGGAAACAGCTCAGGATAATCGTTTTCCGTTCAATTGTTGATGCTGTTCAGGGCAGTGTTACTTATTAAAATCCTCCAAGAAGGGACCAGAGGTGTATACTTTTTCCTGTGGCCGACTGTACATACCACTCAAACGATTCCCATAGACGAGTGTTTCCCACAGACTGTTCATCTTTGCATGATTCTCAGAGACGGTGCTTTGGCTGCCTGCCTGGTATTGTCATGATTCACCAGCTTTACTAATAAATTTGTCGTCAGTAAATACAGTGTTACTGTTGTAGTTATTTTTCAGATTCTGTGGAATGTCCATCGAAACTGGGGAATATTTTCACTATTGTAAAATAGCGCAGTACAGACTCTTGGTACTTAACCCTCATACGCCAAGAAATATTTAACGCAGTCATCACCTCACTTCAGGCAATTTCTTGGAAACCGCCGAAAATTGCTTGTTTTCAAACCTTAATGTCTCGTAAAGTATAGCACTTACGGAAACGAATTAACGACCATTGTACTCATCAACTCTTCCTCTTGCGAATGAAAGTATCCCCAGGTCTGTAGGTCCTTGTATTGATGAATAATGACGTGAGAAAGGTAATTAATTTTAGGGGTGAGAGAGGTGTTCGTGCATTTGCCCTTGGCACTGACTGTGGCTTTGCTTTCAGTGTGATAACTTACTTCACTACTTGATAAACTAGACACTGTTGCATCCAAGGCATGCCTTATGGCACTATCACTGAGCCCTTTTCTAGTATCCTTGGAAAGAGGCCTGGCAGGGGTGGATGATGCAGTTGGCTACAGGTGGCCTGGACAGAATCAGACAAAGAGGAACCTGAAGGAGGCGTTGTACACCTGGCAGAGACAAGGGACAGGCTGAATCTCACCTGCATGGTATAGAGGGACTCCCTCCCTACCCTTTGGTGGTGAGATGAAATGGCAGCTTGTTCAAAGGGTGGTGGGAAGACACTTGAGTGTATAGCTGCTGCCTGGTGGCCCTGTGGAAGGCCAGACTGTGGCAGATAGTGGTTAAGTAATGGAAACAGTTGTTAGTGAGTTGCTGTTCTATTAAAAGCGGCATTCTGAACAAACTGAGCAGTTCACTGCATGGTTGTTATATTGTAAACAGCCAAGCAAGGACAGTACCTCTCTGGGTGTCACTGTGACCAAACACAGATTGTAGTGTCATTTTCAGATTGGACTTGCTTCTACCATTTAATTCTCGTTTCCCACCTGTCATCACAAGGGTTGTTGGGTTCGTTTCAGTCCCAGTGTGTTTGACTTTTTATTTTTTTTAATAACAAAACAGAGGAAGGAAAAGCAAAATGAATAATAAAATAATCCATACATCAGATTACTGGTGTCCTCCATTCACTAAAAATCTGTAACAGTTGGACTTGAAGAGCTGTTGGTTTAAGTTTGGGTGGAAACAACTTTGGGGAAGCTAGTTCCAAAGAGATGCAGTTCGGGGAACAAAAGTTTTCTGATAGGCAGAAGCTCTGCAATATGGCAGTGTGACATTCCAGTCATGAGTGCTACCAGTTGCCTGTGTAGCATAGGGGAAGGCATAGAGAGGTGGCACAATGGACGCAACTTCATCTGAGAATTTGCCATATAAGTGTCTATAAAAAAATGCAAGGGAGGCAACATTCCTTCTTACCTGTGGGGGAGGTTGTTTATTTGTAATAGCAGGGTTATTAATAATTCTAACAGCTTTGTTCTGAATTTTGTCTAGTTGTTTTAGTGCAACCACTCCACATCCATTCCACAAGGATGAGCAATATTCCAACTGAGAGTGCACATGACTCTTATAAAGTACAACTAACTGCTCATCAGTGAAGAAGCTATGAGCTCTACAATAATCCGAGTTTCTTTGAGGCAGTTTTAGCAAGTGGTTTGACATGAGAAGTCCAGCTGAGGGCATTGTTAAGTGAAACACTGAGAATTTCATTAATTTTAGATATCGGAATGCTAATAGCATTGAAGGTAATTTAGGAATCTGGCAATATATGTCTGTTAGTAAATTGTGTACATTTGGTTTTACCAGCTTTGAGACAAGGTTATTTTGTCCCCATTCAGTGATCCTAGATAAGTCTTGATATATGGAGATGGCTGTACTGAGTTGTGAGTTAGAGATACTAAACTTTGTGAATGAGTGTTTAAATGTGAATGAACTGTGAAGTGCTGAGTCATCTGCATATGAATGGATGGGATTATGGGTGTCAGATAAGAGATCATTAATATTAATTAGGAATAGAGGTGGAGCCAGAACTAATCCTTGTGCCACATCACTGTTAACTGAGTTGGTGACCACTCCAGTTTGGAACATTCGCAAACTCTGGAGTTGCCAGTGATTACCGAGCAGTTTGACTAGGGACTAGGTCAGCTACTCCCAGCTTGCATAGCCGTATATTTTCTAAAATCCATTCCATGATATACTGTGATGAAGAGTACATAAATTCTTCAGTACTGAAATCATTGGTTATTCTACCAGTTTTCTGTATATAATTTACTAAGTAAAATACTGCTGAACAGTTACTAGACTGAATAAAAGAACAAGTGGTCCGTTAACATTTATCATGTAAAAGTATAAGTTTCGCTGCATGTTTAATTTGAAATAGTGGCATATCAGATAGAGCCAGGATTCCGCGGGCTTGAATGGTGAGTGAATAGAAGCGTGGCCCATTGGATTGGGCAAACTTGGGCTGTCTGGACATTGCTACTCCTCACCCTGTCCTAGGGTGGGATAGGAGGTCCGGATGATGATCATTTAGTTATCAAAGTGATTAATGTTTCATCTGGCAAATGCTGAACAGAATGTACTGACACTGCATTATAAAACAGGCAAAATTTATGAAGAAAAAAATCATGCAAAGACGAAGCCACCGATGGAAATTGCAGGTACCGATGTTTCCAGGAAGATGTCAGCGAAACTTGGCCTGGGCACATGCGTACAATCTTCATCTGATTCCTGTAAATATTTTGTGGCCAAATGACTTTTCATGTTAGTTTTTTATAAATAGATATGTACTGTATGTCTGAAAGTTTTATTTGATTAAAACTTTATTAAAAGACATGATTGGAATGTAAGTACAGTAATTGGTTTTAACCCGCTGCGTCCCATTGATGTATATATACGTCCACACGTTTTGTAACTGTCAGTCCTGTTGACGTATATAAACATGCATCAATTGGAAGATCCCTAATTTGCACAATTTTCAATTTTTGCACGTGATTTTTGGTATGTATACACGGGACACCTTCCTCTTCAAGATGCCAAGCAGGAACAATGCCTTACCCCGCATGACCTCCCCCCCCCTCCACACACACCATTGTCTCGGCAATTCACCTGTTACCAGTGACCTGGCCAGTAAAGACATGTCATGCCACAGTACGAAATACAGGACCAGAGTGATTCCCCAATCGATGACAATGTGGAGGACAAAGTTTACGTAGCATTAGAGGAAGAAACAGTCAGAAATGATGATCAGATAATGTCGCCAAAAAGGTCAGGTATGTTGATGTGTTTGGTGAGTGAAACAATGCTTATGAGTGAAACAATGCTTATATTGCCTATATTACTGTGTGAAAATGAATATCCTCTCATACTACAGTGCTCGTCAGAAGTATGGGGCGCCCTGCGTCCCTCCTGAGAAACAAACCTTTCAACATTGAAAAAACATATAAATAATGCATTTTATTTACCTTTAGTGCTTCGTAGGGTAGCCTTTACGTTTCTTCACGGACCTGAGACATCTTGGAAATGAAAGGACGAGGCTCCTGAGGTGCTGGAGGGGTATTTTGTCCCAGGAGTCACGAATGGCGGCTTCCAGCTTAGGCAGAGAGCTCACGTCCTTCCCTTGGAGACTCTTATTTACGAGGTACCAGAGGTTTTCAATCGGGTTGAGGTCTGGGCTATTTCCTGGCCAGTCTTTCATGAATGATACCTCGCAGTCACGAAGTCAATTGGTGACCGATTTGGCCTTGTGAGCAGGTGCACTGTCCTGCTGAAACACTCGTGCACCTGTTAGCTCGAAGGAGTCTGGTAAATGATCACACAGAAGCTCCAGGTAAACATCCTGATTCACTCTGAGGTTCTTGGGAAGTACAACAAGCTTCCCCAAACCCTTCCCTGAGAAACAACCCCATACTATGAGTGAATCAGGATGTTTAACTGTGCTTTCTACATACCGTGGGTCAAGTGGGTCACTACCTTTGCATGCTCCTCTGTTACAGGTAACACTAAATGTTGCCTCATCAGACCACAACACTGACAACCATTGCTCCTCACCCCAATTTAGATATTTATTAGCAAAGGCAAGCCTACGAATTCTCTGGCTGCTAGAGAGAAGAGGCTTTTTCACAGGCCTGTGACTTGTGTAACCAAGCTCATGCACCCTACGAGACACTGTTCTCACTGACACCTCACCAAACACTTCTGGGTTGCTCTCCTTAATTTTCCTTGCACTCACACAAGGATTAAACTCCACTGCACGTTTTAAAACATTAACAGACCTTGGGGAAGTTTTCCTAGGCCTACCAGACCTCGGTTTCTTTGTGGGAACTTCGCCACTGTTTTCCTCCCAAAACCGCGCACACCAACGACGCACTGTCGATCGTGCCACACCAACCAATTCACTAATTTCCTTTGTGTGGTGGCCTGCCTCCTTTAGAGCAATGATCTGGGATATGATTTCACTCGATAGTTCATGGGTAGGTGCCATAACAAAGTTTTGAAGGCCAAAACACTGCGGGACACTCGGTAAAAAATGGCGCAATTTGAGAGGGACACTCGGCGGAGTTCCTCTCTCTCAGGCAGCCCGTGGGCGACTGAGGCGGGAACCAACCAGCGCGTCAGAAGGCCTCAGGCTACCGTGACGTCATGCTCGGAGCTCAAACTTATGGCTCAATTCTTACCCCCAGAAATGGGTGATTCTTTTTGGGCCATAAGTATTGCGCGCCCGGCGGACAACGCTGAATACTTCTGACGAGCACTGTACATATAAATTCGTACCAAATAAATAAATAAATACCATCTATGAGTGGTGTGGAATAGGTACCCTGCCATAGAACTCGTTTTCTTTGGAGCCAGCCTGATAGAAAACCCAGTAAGGTAAGGGGTACTTCTACCTGTATAGAGTATTTTCAACCTCAGGTGAGCGATTTCTCTATGAATTTTCGATGTTTCTCACCAAAAGCAGAGGTTTGAGCCAAAAATTTTTTGTTCCAAAATTGGTCGGGATTGGGGGGAGTCAGTGGTGGAAAATCAGTTGGGACGGGGCGGGTTAAGCTATGAAGAATATTTGTCCTGAGATTTAAACAGTTAGTTTAGTGACTCTCTTCATCTTTATCATACTGAAGCTTCATATCCTCATTTTATTGAGTAAATATGTTCGTAAAATTATACTTATGAACGAAGTGATAAAAGAAATGCTTTCAAAACAGAAGTTTAATTGACCGCATTTTATTTTTAAAATTAAGTTATCAGGTGAGGACTGGCAACTTTTGGGAGTTTATGAATGCTCCTATTATCCTCGTGGAATGGCGTTGGTGACATTCATGCTGGAAATAGGTATATATAAATCCTGATGGTTTTTCAGTGTTTGCTGGTATTACAATTATTGATACAAGAAAGTGGCATATCGCACATTCCCTGTTACTGTGTGGACCCAGTGCATTGAGAAAACTAGAACCAACAATGGTGCTGCCCCATCGTAAAGTGTATGATCTGTTGGAAAGATCAAACTGAAACTGTGTACTGCAATGCATCCGATGAGGTGCAGCTGCACCGTGTAAACAAGTACTGCAGGGTGGATGTGTATGAACGTCTTATCCATTTACGTCATCTTTATAACGCCTGTGATGGAATTCATAATGTCATGACACATGAAGAATTCCTGTCAAGTGTTACTCATACCATTCACCATATTTAACACATGATTCTCCTTTTAACTTTTTACCCCCATATATATATATTTTTTTTAGCTGAGTTTGCTAATACAAGAGTTACTTAATGGCAGTTGAGATAACATCATTTCATAGCTGACAGTGATCAGCAAATACTAATACATAATTTAAATGATATTCAACTCTGTTGTCCACATAGGAATCATCTAACGAATTGGCTTAATGGAATGGCGAAATCTGCTTGATGCAGACGGTCATCTTGACGGGATGACACCATAACACCCATACCCGTTCTTAGCCCTGGTGTGCATTTTTAGTTTTGATAATATCTTTCTTTTGAGCTGCTTGCACTTTTCCAACCAAATGGATGTTAAAAAAATAAGTAAATAAATAGACACTGGAAGTTTAACTGTGATTGGGCGAGTGTTGTACTCACCGAGGCTTGATTTTTATTGGCTAATTTTCCCGCCAAATTGGGCTTGATAAATTCAAACCTGTACACTTTGTTAGCTTCACTGTGATTGGCAGGACACTGATAGCTTGGCAATCTATCCCCCCCCCCCTCGCCAAATTCATTCGATAGTCAACTCGAATCTAGACGGTTGGTAGCCTCACCGAATGGCCCGGACGCCTATAAATGTTGGTAGCTTTGTTTTTATTGGCAGTTTTTTCAGCAAAATTGATCTTGATAGTACATTTCCAGCCTAGACCCGTTGCTGTCCCCTTACCTCTGATTGCCTGGGATGTTTATATGTGTTGGTAGCTTTGTTTTCACTGGATATTTTTTCCCCTGTCCGGTTCAGTATGTTGGCCCCTTACTGCTACTATGACTTTTTCTCTGCTTCTCTCTTTCTTTTTAGCGGATTGCTTCGTGTAAGAGAGCCCCCTTTTTATGATAACGTCAGTGAAGAATACACCTCCCCCCTCCTTCGAAAAGTCTCCTTAAATGTTGGGGATGCGTCTAACCCCTCCAGATCGAAGAGTGTAAGTTAAGAATACATCTTGCCCCTCTGGTCTGAAGTGCCATAAGTCGAATGATGTCTGGTGGTTGAAAGAACACTGTTAAATGCATCATCATACTAAAATGGCAGAGTTCGAGTTAAGACGGTATGTTAGCTTCATTGCGATTGGCTGGGACACATATAATCCAGAAAGCTTTGTTATATGTTATCGTTTCTTTGCCCCTCCAAATTAAACATGGTAGTAACAAATAACGCACACGATTTGCTAGCGTCATTGTTTTTGGCTGGAACATGTATAATCCTGGCAGCTTAGTTATTATTGGCTATTTTAAACACCAAATTCATATGATAGTCTTCTGGGATCTGGAAAGTTTATTAGCTTCTCTATTATTGGCTGGGACACGTATAATCCTTGTAGCTTAGTTTTTATTGGCTATTTTCCCCGCCAAATTCACTTGAGGGTAAAATCTAGGGCAGCCGTGTTGTTACCCGCCCCGTGATTGGTGGAAGAGCGTGTACTCTTGTTAGCTACTTTCTTATTGGCCCGGCACCGCTACTCGGCCGACCAATGACGCGGGGGATTACATTTCTCGCTCTGCTGCTTCCATGCCGAGGGAGGGACGAGGGGTAGAGGTGGATAGATTGAGAGAAAATATGGTGGGAAGGGAGGGTAAGTGGGGTTGAAAATGTGGACGGAGAAAATGAGGTAGAAGCGAAGAGATGGAGAAGAAATACTGTGGAAAATGGAGAGGAAGTGTAGTGGAAAGTTATGTGTAGAGGAGTAAATAAGGTGGAAATGAAACGGAAGCAATAGTAGAATTAGAGGAAAAAAAGGTGGGAGTGGAGATAGGGAGTGACAGTACTGTAAAAATGGAAAGTGAGGTACAAATTGAGAGAGAGAGAGAGAAGTAGATGTAGAGAATGGGGGAGGAGAAAACACGGAGAGGAAGAGGAAATACGGTAGAGAGAAAGAGAGAGAGAGAGAGAGAGAGGAAACTGGGCAGAAGTGGAGAAAATGGAGCAAAAATGAAAATAGGGAGGAGAAACTACGGTAGAAACACAGAAACTGGAGGTGGAAGAGGGAGAGAGAACTGGGTAGAAGGGAAGAAACAGTAGAATCGAAATGGAGATTGGGAGGATAATATGCGGTAGAATGAAAAGGCGGGGGAGATACAATAGATACGGGAAGGAAATGGAGTCGAGAAAGAGAGAAAACTGTGTACCTAGTGGCGAGAGGGAGATGAACAGGTTGGAAAGGGAAAACAGGAGTGTGCGGACGCCATGAAGAGCTTAAGTGCGGTGCTAGATACCTTGGCCTCTGTGTTTGTGGCGAGTTAATCATCCACCAGCCAGGGAAAGAAGGCCACTGCATCATCCAGGTTACCACAGTTCCCTGCCCTACGTGTTTCCAAGGTACTCACTTATCAACCCATAATAGATGGGTGGCTACTTGAATCGAATAGCACAAGCAGGCCGCACCAAGATTCAAACCCAGGCGCTGTTGGGTCGGCAGCCTCATACCGAGCAATGCTAACCGTGACGGAGTGAAAAAGGGGGGGGGGGGGCCTCTAAAAATGGAGGAGACATGGAGAGAAAGTGAAGTAGAACTGGAGAGGAAAACAATGTTGCCGTTAGATATGGAGGGGGGGAATGAGCAATTACTGGGTAGATATAAATGGAATATTGGGGAGAGAGAGTTTTAACTCGTGGTTATGCACGTGTTTGCTATGGTGTACGTTCATCCTTGTGTGTGTTTACGCGTGTGTACATGTTCGTTTTCATGTGTGTGTGTAGGTGCTTTCACGTGCATGTACGTATATGTACGTAAAAATGTATTCACTTATCAGTTGCTTATATATTATAGTATTGTACATGTGTATACTCTATATACTTGGATGTATGCGCAGTAGTTGTGTGTGTGTGTGTGTGTGTGTGTGTGTGTAAGGTAGAATTTTCGAGTGGTGTAAACATAATTAAGAGGTGGTGAGGGTCCATACTGGCACTAATGATGTTGGTGTTACCAGTGCTAATGAGACTGATGATAATTACTGCCACATTGACACATTTGATGAGGTTGATGTTTGAAATGTTAGTGATATTGATTTTGATAATGATTTGATAGTTTAATGTAGTTAGTGATGTTAATTTTAATGTTAATAGTGGTGGTCATAATGAGGTTGATAACTACCTCCAAGTTGTCGCTAATAATGTTGATGTCGGGGGTGGTCAAAGGGTGATAGGCACCTTCGTTTTTTTTTTTTTTTTTTTTTTTTTTTTTTTTTTTTTTTAAATTGATGATATCGAGGTGTTGATGATATTGATGTTGATTTTAATGATGTTTTGAAGTGATGATCATTACGATACTGTTAAGGTAATGATGGTTTAAGGTTTTAATAAAAGTTACATTAATTTTTTATATTGTAATAGTGGTAGTTATATTGATGTTTTGAGGAGGTAATGATGGTAATTATATTGATTTTCTGAAGTGGAAATGGTGGTAGTGATGTTATTTTGTTAGTGACGTTACTGTTAACGTAATTACTGCGAGTGTTTCTAAGAAATAAAATCATCTGGCGGTAGCAAGAGTAAAATTTTAAAAGATATTGACCTTAAAGTATATATATATTGGTGTTGTTTGTACCGATGGTAATGATGTTAGTGATTAAATAGTGATGCCAGTGTTGAGGGGACTGAACGCTGGTGAGGCTGATTTTGAAACGTGAAGATTCTCAGTCGCATACATTTTCATAAAGCATTACTTAGGCTGATGTAACTATTGCTGATGATAATGTATGTACTGATTGTATGTATGTATGTACTCGTATGTATAGACAGTATGCTTATATGAATATACATTGAATACATGCTGTGTAGGCCTATGTACGGTATATTCAGGTTGTGTGTGTTTGCTTACGTCCCTACTGACCTTGTAACCTACCCACGTGCCTATTTACCTACCACCTAACCAAACACCCTACTTGGGCTTCGTTGCCTCCCTGATTGCCTACAGAACCTATGTACAGAGTAACCAGTCATCCCAGCTACGTACCTACGTAACTACGTACAGTACTAACGTATCTACCTACCCAACTACCTCCCAACTGCTTTCCAAGCATTCATCCATCCACCCACCCGTTACCTATAAATCTTTCACACGTACTCTGCCCGTAGTTTAGTCCTTTTGCAGCTTATTTCACGTAGTTTAGTGGTGGAATAAGTGCTGTGGCTTTGCAAGTTTTCCATGGTCTTTTCTTTGTGGCTGGCATCTTACTATATTGTAATGTCAGTTATTTTTAGAGATTCAGCCTTCAAGGTGAAGAGAAGGCAATTTTAGGCCAAGTTATGAGTAGAGTACCATCACACACACACACACACACACACACACACACACACACACACACACACACACACACACACACACACACACGTGTAATGTATTGAGTGAGGTGGCAGCAAGTGCCAGGGAAGTTGGCTTATAATTACTTCTTAGCCACTTCAGTCTAATGACGTTTTTAATATTGTATTCTCGCTTATGTGAGGCAGTCTTACGGAGTTAGTAAAGGTTAGGTTTAATCTGTCCAGTCTCAAAACTTTATCCCAGGCTGAAGATAATTGTCCTGAGTTAGTAAGAAAGACTTGCAAGTACGTCATGGCATGGAAGGGGTTTATATCCACCTCAGTACACCTCACCCCACTGGTTTGCTTCTTGCCTTGCTGTTTTTACTCCATTTTGCACTGTTTGTTTGTTGTTTTGTTATCATTTTTATTCATTCTTTTCTTCCTGTTTACTCCCTTCCTTACTACCTATTATTTTTTGTTTTTCTTTTCCCTTTTTCTGTTCTACATCCTCATTTTCTCCCGTCCTGCATTTTTCTTCCATTCTGTCAGCTACTCTTCCTTCTTGTTTACTTTCTTCCCTTTCTCCTTGCTGTCTGTTTTCATTGATTCCGGTTTTTCTTCTTTCTTACATTCCATCTTTCTGTTTTTCTTTTTCCCGTTCATTTGTTCTCTCCTCTTCCTTTCTCCTTCGTTTATTTCTTCTTTCCCTACTTCCTTCCTTCATTCATTCCATTCATTCATGCATTCATTCATTCTCTATCTCTCCAGTTAGTGCTAACGTCTTCGGGGAACCCATTTGTGTGTGTGTGTGTGTGTGTGTTTTCTGTGTTTGTGATGTATGCATGTATGTATCCGTGTGTTTATGTATTATGTATGTTTGTATCCTGTATGCAGTTTGTCTCGTTTATTTATGTACTGTTGAATATTAAGAATCGGTGTTTCATGGCTGTGTATGTGTATATGTGATATATACCGGTGTGTATTGTTTTTATTTAAGTATTTATGTATATCTGTTAACGTGAATGTAATTTTCTTGCCTTTCACTGTTTTTATACATATGTCTTTGTACACTTTCATGTGTGTGCAGATGTGTATATGTTATCTATGTGTATCTGACGCTGGGCATAGATTATACTGTATAGACTGTTCGCTGAAGCCCAGGAGCCTTATGTATAACATAGGATGTGGCACATCTTGACACAACACTGGCACAAATACCCACCGTCCATACCCACACTGCCGACCGTGGCTGGTGCGTGGAGGACGGCTGTGGTGGTGGTGGTGGGGGGGGGGAGTGTGTCCACGGGATGTGTCTGTTTACCCTCTTCAATGCAAGGACGTATTTTATTA
>NC_137010.1:20888857-20993857 GCF_032717465.1 Coenobita brevimanus | reverse complement strand
TGACTGTGGTGCTGCAGTGAGTCGCATCCATCTAAATAATATCGTGTGGTATATATAATGCTGGAATACTGCCAGTTTTTCCCACCATGATAAAAGTTAATGGTGAGGGGATTAACACTGACGGTCCCGCTACTCTTAGTGCAATAAAATCGTCTGGTGTTAGCTGCGATGGAATACTAGAGTTGTCCCGTCGGTGAGAGGCTTAGTGGTGACAGTAGTAATATTTCGGCTCTTATGATTCGGCTAAATAAGATGATGTGATGAATACTACCGTTGTCTCTGCCATGTAATGGTTAATGCTGACGGTAACGCTTAGGCTGCAGTCATTCCTTTAGTTAAATAAATTCATATGGCGTTACCTGGAAGAAAAGTGCCCCCCGCCCCTCCCTCTCTCTCTCTCTCTCTTTCTCCACCGGAGACGGTGCAGCTAAGGTCTTCGCCATCCCCAAACTGTCTGGCTCCAAGGCAGCGATGACAGCAGGCTCTGTCATCAAGTGCGTCGTAGACTGGGATCTTGGCACCAAAATAAAAGCTCTTTGCTTTGACACAACAGCCGTCAGCACCGGCATTTATGGAGGAGTAGGCGTGCGACTGGAGCAAGCTCTCGGGCGTGAAATGATATACTTGGCATGCCAACATCACATTTTTTAACTGCTCCTGGGGGCATCATTTTCCCTCCTTGTTGCTAATCCTTCCAAAGGACCTGAGATCACGATTTTCCACATGTTTCGTGGTTTTTGGCCCCATGTGGACAAGAGTGAATATTGCACTGCTGAACAAGAGAGAATACTACACTGCTGAACATGAGTGAATACTGCACTGCTGAACATGAGTGAATACTGCACTGCTGAACATGAATGAATACTGCACTGCTGAACATGAGTGAATACTGCACTGCTGAACATGAGTGAATACTGCACTGCTGAACATGAATGAATACTGCACTGCTGAACATGAGTGAATACTGCACTGCTGAACATGAGTGAATACTGCACTGCTGAACATGAGTGAATACTGCACTGCTGAACATGAGTGAATACTGCACTGCTGAACATGAATGAATACTGCACTGCAGAACATGAGTGAATACTGCACTGCTGAACATGAATGAATACTGCACTGCTGAACATGAATGAATACTGCACTGCTGAACATGAGTGAATACTGCACTGCTGAACATGAGTGAATACTGCACTGCTGAACATGAATGAATACTGCACTGCTGAACATGAGTGAATACTGCGCTGCTGAACATGAGTGAATACTGCACTGCTGAACATGAGTGAATACTGCACTGCTGAACATGAGTGAATACTGCACTGCTGAACATGAGTGAATACTGCACTGCTGAACATGAGTGAATACTGCACTGCGGTGGACGACGAGACGGCCGTCGTGATCAGTCCATGGGCAGGAAAAATTGTTCAAGAAGCACAGTTCCTCCTAAGGCTGAAGCATCCCAGAGATGATTACAAAGAGTTTCTTGAAATTGTATTTATTTTCCTGGAAGGAATACCTCATGGCCGCCGATATCCAGTTTTTATGAACATGGCACCAGGCGCTTTGCATCGAGCACGCTGGATGGCACGTGTAATATACTCCTTCAAGATTTGGATCTTCAGATCCCAGTTCAGGCTGTACATGAATCAGTGTCCTTCAACTTTTAATAAAGAATGCAAATTTAATCGCCAGATTTCTGGCTTGCGGGACTTTTGCCCGGTCGTCGCCCAATCTTACGTCGTTCCGTGGTTTTCAACATGAGAAGCAGCACGTGCTCCACGATACGACCTTTCCCTCCATCAGGAGCTTCAAGAAACAACATTGCTGGGTACAAGTGCTTCAGTAGGCACTTCTGGCACCTCAGTGAGGTGAAGGTGAGCCTGTCACTATTTGATCCTGCAGCTGACGACGATGAAAAACGAAGAACAGTGGAGAATATGAACTCCGTTGAAGGGCCAGTAGATCCTTCCTGACGAGTTTCGGTACCAAATCTACAAGGAAAGTCACTGGTAGACTTCTGCTCTTTCAATATGTGGAAGTTGTTCACTCTCCTTGACCCTCCGGTTCATTTCGTGCAAGAGGACCCATTAAACTGGGGAAACAACACAAGTATTTGTTCAGCAAAGACCATAGGGTAGAATCTTTGAACACAGTTAACGACGTTGCAGAGCGAAGCCTAGCATTCATTCAAACCTTCACGATGGCTGGCAGAATCGGAACGAAGAGCAGATTCAGTTCATGCTTCAAACTGTCGAGGAACATAGAAAAGGTTTACCGGCAGCCTCCAAAGCCAGTTTGAAGTCAAAATGAACGGCGGTGTACTGTATCGTGTTGCTATTTCGTTTTCATCTAAAACTACTGGTCACGTCAATATATTGTTATTTTTGCATTGCAGACTGTTATTATATTTCCACTATTTTGTGGAATCACTTATTAGTGTTGCGCAACCTCTAAATGTAACTCGATTTGAATGCAGTTTGGTCTGTGTACTTTTCTCATGGACCCAGTCGTCATTACGGCTGTGGCACCCTGCGACCCGGTCGTAATGACGGTTTTGCATAGGTTCGATTCCGTATAAATGACGAGGTTTTGCAATGGAGTAATATCACAAAGGGGAGTAAGGCTTATGGTGTGCACGTCTAGTGAATGTACTGCACCACGTCAGCCTAGCCACGGGCCCCCTGCATGTCAGAAGGGGTAAAGTGGATTTGGCTGCTGCTATTTTGTTATTATTCTGTCTTTGTTTTGGTCTCTTCATTATGTCTTCTTTTTTATGTCTTGTTTTTTGTATAGTTTCTCTGTTTGTATTTTTTCTCCTATTTAAACTAACTTGCATATTATGAATATATTAATAGATAGTTCGCTGGTGATGATGATAACGCCTCCAGTACGAGAACTTTTTTTTTTCTTTT
The DNA here is from genome assembly GCF_032717465.1 of Coenobita brevimanus. NCBI lineage: Eukaryota > Metazoa > Arthropoda > Malacostraca > Decapoda > Coenobitidae > Coenobita > Coenobita brevimanus. Next base: position 20,990,945 of record NC_137010.1, on the reverse strand, counting down.
AACACTATACTTTTTTTTTTTCTTGCAAACCCCAGACTATTTTCTCAACAGAGATGATAGATTATAGCCATCAGCCCCTTCCCTAACACGACAGTCCTGTAGTCAGTAAACTCGTCTGCTGCCAGCCAGAAAATAAAAATACATAATTAGAGTGAAGCGGTGAAGGACTGTCATAGCGTGATTGGAGAGGAGGCGGTGACGCATGAGGGAGGACAACAGAAACAGCAATATGATAATGCTGCAGTTCTTGTAATTTTATATTGTTTTTTTTATTGATATTTTCATTTGGTATTTACTTGTAGTTTGCGTGGGTGTTGTAGTTTGCTTGTGCAGATTTATGAGAGTGTATGCGTGTGTGTTTGTATGAGGGTGTGGTTGTTTGTGTGTATGAGTGTTGATGGAGCATAGCTTGTATTGTTTACTGGTGTGTGTTTGCAGACTGTATTTATGTGTATGTATGTATGTATGTTTATATTGTGTGTGTGTGTGTGTGTGTGTTGTGGTATTAATATAGTATACATGAGTGCCTTGGTGATAGATGATGATGGTGGTGTTGGCAGAGGGGCTGACAACAGTGTCACCCACGTCTTAAACACTACACCTCCACTCACTCCTTCATCATACACATATTCATTCATTTATTCACTTCACTCATTCTCTTCTCTCATTTATTTCATTATATGTATTACTTTCATTTACTGATATTTTTTCATTCATTCCTTTTTTATTTTTGTTTAATATCATTCAGTCATTCCATTTTTTTTTTTCACTTTTCATTCATTTTTGTATTCGTTACTTCCGTGCTTTACATTAATAACCTTCACTTATCATCCTCTTCAGTGTTCATTGTTTTGCGTATTGTATTTTATTCTGCATCGTTGTCATCTTTAACTTTCGGTCATCATTCATTCTTTCATTCCACTGTCTCTGTTTGCATTCCAATTACTTTTCTATTGTTCATTTTTAGTTCCCTGTGTATGCATGTGTGTACAGTGTGTGTCTGTAGTCTGCACGCGGATTGATGTAAGTGTGCGGATGTGTGTGTGTTAGGGGACGTCCACACCAAGGTTACGTAACCTATGTAACAGTGACGTGTTACAGTAACAAGGTTACGTGAAGTTACTGCACTTTCCGGAACACTGTCAGGAACATTATCGCACACCCAGTGGTAGCTGTGGCCTGGTTACAGAACTCCATAAATGTTACGGAACTGTTTCGAAATATACCATAACATATTACTGTAACCTTGTTCCATAACACAAAGTTACGGAATATTCGGCAGTGTGGACATACCCTTAGTTTATTTATGCGTGATTTTGTGTGAACATGTAAAATTGTGTTACGTTTGTATGTTTGTATGTGTGTCTTTTCTTAAGTATGCGTATGTATGTAGCTCATTGCATTTGTGTTAAAGTATGAAAATGTGTGTGTGTGTGTGTGTGTGTGTGTGTGTGTGTGTGTGTGTGTGTGTGTGAATGGAGAAATGCTTCCCCACCAAACGCTGATGCTGAAAAATTGTATGAAGGTGTTAAAAGATGCACATGTGACTTACAGGATGCACGTGCGACTGTTTCTGCCTTTACTTTATCCACATTAATTCTTTGACATCTTTCATCATTACCACCACCACCATCATCACAATCATCATCATCACAGCCATCATCATTATCACTACCATCATCATCATCATCATCATCATCATCACCGCCACCACCACCACCACCACCATGATCATCATCATGATCATGATCATCATCACCATATCATGATCATCACCACCACCATCATCATCATCATCATCATCATCATCATCATCATCATCGCCATCATCATCATCGCCATCATCATCATCGCCATCATCATCATCATCATCATCACCATTATCATGATCATTATCATGATCCCCATCATCATGATCATCATCGCCATCTGCATCATCATCACCATCACCACCATCGCCATCACCACCACCACCATCATCATCATCATCATCTTCCATTTCCCTTTAACAAACACGTCTTCCATAAATTTACTTCCTTCTCTTCTTCCTTCTCTTCACTTAATATTTTTGCATTTTTTCTATTTTCATGTTTCACTCATTCATTCCGTCGCGTGGGTTTTACATTCCTTTTTTAGTCTTAATTTTCTTGTCTTTCATTTGTCAGTTTTTCTCCTCGGTAGTTTCTGTTGTTTGTTTGTCATGTTTATTTATTTCGTATCTTATTTTCAGCTTCTTTGTTTCATATTCCTGAGAGAGAGAGAGAGAGAGAGAGAGAGAGAGAGAGAGAGAGAGAGAGAGAGAGAGAGAGATGGGGGAAGGAGGAAGGGAGGCAGTGACGGAATGGAGGGAGGGCAGGAAGAAAGGTAGGGATGGAGGAAAGAAGAAAATGGGTCGAAAAGGAATGAAGGATGGAAGGAAGTAATGGAGCAATGGGGGGGATGAAGAATAGCGAAGGAGGGAAGAATAGAAAAGAAGAACAGAACTAAGGAGGGAAGAAATGTACGGAAGGCAAAGGAGAGAGAGAGAGAGAGAGTTCACTGACCTCTTCCCCCACCGACTTGGGTATGGAGAGAGGGAGGGAGGGAAGAAATAAGAGAGGGTTGTAGGGAGAGAGGAAGGAAGTGGGGAGAGGGGAGGGAAGGATGGTGGCAAGGAGAGAGAGAGAGAGAGAGAATGAAGGAGGTTGAAAAGCGAGGGAAGGAAAGAGGAGAGGAGGAGGGAAAATGGATAAATGAAGGAAGGGGGAGTAGGGTAGGTACGATGAAAACAAGGAAGAATTAAAGGAAGGAAGGCAGGGCGAAGGGGAGCAAGAGAGAGAGAGAGAGAGAGAGAGAGAGAGAGAGAGAGAGAGAGGTAAGGATGAAGGAAGGAAAGGGGGGAGAGAGAGAAGAGGAGGAAGAAGTTAGGAGAGTAGGATGAAGAAAGGAGGGGAGGAAGAAAAGAAGAAAGGTAGGTGGGGGAAAAAGGGAGAGAAGGGAAGTAAGAAGCAGAAAGGTTAGAAGAAAGGATGGAGGGAAGACGCAGGAGAGGAGGAAATGGGGAAGGAAAGAGAAGGGAAGGAGGCAAAAAATAAAGAAAAGATTGAGTGGGGGAGGGCAGAATGAAAAAAAAAAAATGGATGAAAGGCGAGAAAAAAGTAGTTAAGAAGGGAAAGAAAACGAAAAGAAAACGTGTAATATGATGAAAAAAGGAGATTTAGTATGAAGGAAGGAAGTTGCCAAAACTGTGTGTGTGTGTGTGTGTGTGTGAGAGAGAGAGAGAGAGAGAGAGAGAGAGAGAGGTAAGTTAAAAGGACAAAAGAGGAAGAGGGAGGGAGGAGGAAAGGCGGGAGGAGAGAGTTATGGAGGACGTGGCTGACAGGGGACGAGAGAGAGAGTTTGTACGCCTGTCTCATTATGTGTGCTTGTATGAGTGTTGTTTGGAGGAGCAGTTAGAGCAGAGCAGTACACACACACACACACACTCGCTGGTGCAGTGGTAACGTTCCCGCTTGCCAACTGGCGGACGGGAGTTCGCGCCTTGCTCAGGTTGCGAAAAGTTTAACTGACGAAGTGGGTGGTTACTGTCCCCCTTGAGCAAGGGGACGGGTGTGTGCGTGTGTGAAGGTCACAGCCTTGCCCTTAGATCGGACTATATGAGCTTTCAGCTCCCTTCCGGGAGGGTAAAAAGCTGACGATCACGACCATCAAGTGATCCTGACCGACCCGGTGAATTACACACACACACACACACACACACTCCCTTACGCTTACAGACACTAGTACAGCGATGCACACGTATACACTCTTACTTACATGCACATGCCAGGTACACACATGTTGATACAAACACGTGGTAATGTATGCGTACACAAACGTACACGTGTAATCACTGTTCCTTGCAAAGAACGTATAACAAAGGAATGAGAGAGAAAGAGAATGTGTTCATTTTTAGATGTTTGGACATTTATTGGAGGTCGCAGGCAGAGGGAAAGACAGATTGATGAAAACTGCTGCCGAGTTGACCAGTTGTGTGTATCAGGGGGGTTGAAACTGTTAACTCTTGCATGAACGGGTTGCACGGAAAAGGGGGGGGGGTGAAGGATTGACGTATGTTGCGTGCCCCCCTTAAAAGGAGAGGCTCACCGTCAGAACAATAGTGCAATAGCGATAGTAAAGAGAGAGAGAGAGAGATGGGGGTAGGGGAGATACAAGAAAGAAGAGCTGTGTGCGGTGAGCCGTCTTACATGAGATCTGTAGCTACTCCACATAGGGGCATGTAATACACATATGCATGTTTCATGCATGCATACATTCATACATGTATCATGCATATATACATACATCCATCCATCATGAATACATACAATCATACATACATGTCCGAACATATACATACATACATGCATAAATACATACATACGTATACACATACATACTTTACATACGTACGTACATACATGAATGCCTGCATAAATTCATACATATTTTCAAACATACCCTGGACATACATACATAGCAGTCTCTGCATGTGCTGACTTACATTTGGTTATCTAGACGCACACACACAAACCACCAACACAGAATAACGTTACTGACGTATGCTGGAGTATCAAAAAGTAGTTGGTTGCCATCCCGGCTGTTGCAGGTTCATTGTCAGGATGTGATGCCGTAACTTCAGGTGTTATGTGCCGGGGGGACAGATGCCTGTTTTTTCTTTGCTGACACTACAGTTTTACGAATTTTCGTACGGTGAGTGAAGAGGTTAATATATTATCAGAGCTATCACCAGACGATTTCGTTCAGCTGGGATAAAATACTGTTAAAAAAAAAAAAAAATTACGCTAGTAAGGCCTAGAAGCCACGCCCACTTTCTGTGGAAGCTGGTGATTGGTTCATGTAAATGTTCGAGTGGCCACCCACGTAGTCATACTAAATGCGTTCGCAGTTTGTAGTCAGGCTTGCACTCCTCTTCAGTGATGTTAATAATGAAGTAGATACACTTACAAATAATATGAAGGAATTAGCATTTCACAGATGATAAAAAAAAATTAATATGTATAATAAAGTCAACGTCGAGGATACACCGTTTTCGAATGAAGCCCATTCACTATTTCTTTGTTTTGTATCAAATATAAATTTAATACAAACAAATGACACCAAACATAGAGTACAATAGTCAGTGAAGTACAGTGTGTATAGTCTAATTATATCCCAAATCATTATATAACTGATGAAAGTCAATATTATTATAAACCGTACATGGGGAGGTAAAATGCTCAGGGGAAGTCAGTCACTTGGCGGGAAATTAACGTACCACCAGTCAGATGTCATCTCGCAACTGTCAAGTGTCAAAACCAGTCCGCCCTGTGGAAATCACCAGTAATAAAGGTACGCATGCCTTGCTTGTCCATGTTTGTAATTCATATTTAAAGGTATGTGAAGGCAAAAATTACATGTTTATCAAAATAGCCTGTCATTATGCGGATCAGTAACTGCCAGCGTTCATATTTAAATCAGACAACACAAACGTAATCTATCCTTCCAGTGTCCTCACAATCATGACACAGAGGCCTGGTTTTGAATAGCTATACTGTACTTTAAAATGCATGGTAGCTTATAATTATGATGGCCATGTAATTAATGATTATCCAAATGATGGGGTGTGGAAGTACCAACAGTAAGCGTGTATGTACAGTACCGGATTGCAGTGACGCTTCCCTGCTCATCAGAGAGAAAGAGAGAGAGAGATTTGATTTGATTTGATAAATTTTATTGAGATAAACAGTATATACATAATACAAATAACCTCATAAGGGTAAAGGTGCTTAGGCAGCTTTTAACCTAATTCTGGTTTGACTAATGTCGTGCTATTATATACAATTTACGTACGTTTGTATTTTCAGTAGATTATATAATACACTTTATGTTTTTACGTTATTTCATCATTTCAAATACTTTGCCATGTTCGAACATCCATATAACTTGGTTGGTCACATTATCCATATTATCATTACTGATTCAGTATATTACACTCTAATACGTAATGTTTTAAGGTGTGTGATCTAGATTCATTTCAAAGTTTACAATTAGTATCGTCTTCTGTAATGTGATACCCAGTTCCCAATAATATTTGTAGCCCATCGTAATCTTGTCGAGAGAGGGAGGGAGGAAGGGGGGGGTAACAGCAGGGTGGTGAGGAGGGAAGGTTAGGTGTCTTTAATTTCGCGATACGTTGCTTACGAAGATATTTAGATTATGAGCAGCAGAAACATCTACATTTGAAAACCGTCATTTCAGTGGCTGTTCCTTTTACCTCCCCGTGAACCCCGCTTATAAGAGTTTTATGAGTTATACAGTGATCTGGGATATATGTTGTCGTACAGACTGCAGTTCACTGAATATTATACCTTATGTTTGGTGTCATTTGTCTGTGCCTACATTACGTTTGCCACAATCAAAGAAATAGTGAATAGGCTTCATTCGAAAGCGAGCATGCATCCTTGACTTCGACCGTTTCTGGCACCTGTTTTGTATTTAATATCCTCTTCTGGTGTGCAGATGCGCTGAAATAATTTGCATTGAGTTACTGTAGATAAAATCTGGTCTGTTTATTGAACTGCCAACTCATTTAATACAAATAAATTGGCAGCTGCACGAACATTTCGTACGGACCAATCAGCTGTTTTTAGCCACAGAAAGTGCGCGTGCGTACATGCATACATACAGACACGTGCGTGCGTACATGCATACATATATACGTACACACATACGTACGTGCATGCGAACATACTTAATTTGTTCACTACGGATACATAAAAATGATACATATTCAACCAGAAAGGTGTCCAGTATAGTGCGTACCACCTTCACACTGGGATCAGTTGTTGTTCAGCCTTTAGTTACGTGTGTCTGTGTTCTTGTGTTGTGGTTGCTCTAAGTCGTATTTTAGTACGCGTAGAGTAGCGGCCTACAGTGAAGAATGCTTCGTTGCATTATCATCACAGATTTCCACCATGATCAGCCCACTAGTTGTTCTGGAATTCTCATAATCGGCCCTTTAGTTTTTCTGTAATTTTCATTTTGGTCAACGTAGTTTTTCCTTAGCTGTCAGCGTGGTCAACTAATTAATTTTATTTTTCATCATGATCAGCCCACTATTATAGTTTATTGAAGCAATTTTCATCATGATTAACCCATTATTATTATTTTTATATTATTATTATTATTATTATTTCATGAGGAGCGCATTGATTTTTTCTTTAATTACTTCATCAGCCAATTAGTTATTCATCATTTTCCATCAGGATAAGCCCTTTATTGTTATTATTTAATTTTCGCAACTGTTACATGATCATTCCATTAGTTTGTAATTTTATCATACTCGTCCATTAATTTGTCAGTCATCCGGTTGGCAGAGGGACAGGAGTGATAATATAGCAGAGAGAGAGAGAGAGAGAGAGAGAGCTGTGGGACTCCCAGGAAATTGTTTGGAGGGAGGGAAGGGAAGGGAAGGGGGAGGGACGGAGGGATAGGAAGGAAGATTTAGATTAGAGAGAGAGAGAGAGAGAGGGAGGGAGGGAGGGAAGCTGTGGGACTCCCAGGAAATTGTGGGGTGGGAGGGAAGGGGAGGGGGAGGGACGGAGGGATAGGAAGGAACGTTTAGATTAGAGAGAGAGATGAGGGGGGGGGAGAGGTGCGAAATTCAATTAGACATGCTGGTACTTTCACTGCATGCTTCTCTCTCTCTCTCTCTCTCTCTCTCTCTCTCTCTCTCTCTCTCTCTCTCTCTCTCTCTCTCACACACACACACACACACACACACACACACACACACACACACACACACACACACACACAGCGTATCAATAAGCTAGATGATTATTTTTTTACATAATTTTCCCGCGCTTTCCTGGATTACCGGAGAGAGAGAGAGAGAGAGAGAGAGAATGTAACTCCACGCACACAACAACCAACAGTTCACTATGACCAAACATTATTTTCAAGTAGTTTGTGGAGTATTTTGTTTTCCTTATGTTGCTGCTTTGCTTCATCTCTTCTTTTCTCCGGCCTTCTTTATTTCCCTATTTCTCTCCTTTCTTGTTTGTGTTTCCCTCCCTCCCTCACATCGTCCTTCCTTCCTTACTTCCTTCCTCCCTCCTCTCCGACTCCTTCTATCCCTCCATTCTTTTTCTTCCTTCCTGCCTTCCTTCCTACTTGCTTTCTTCGCCTCCTTCCCTCCGTGTTCTGTTTGCTTTCCTCTGTTAAGAAGCGAGTTTTGCCTGTTAGGTTGCTGAGATTTTTCTCGACGTTTCCAGTTTACGGTAGCTAGTTTCAGTACGAGTCAGAGTTGCCAGTTTGCTTGCTCTTTGTGAGCGTAGTTATTTCGTAAGTAATGCATTAACTTTTGTGCTCTTTTTCTCAATAATGATTCCTTGATAAATTATGTAATTTAAGTTCGTATGGTAAATGTTTTAGGGTTATGTAATGCAAGACAGCTTTGGCACGTTTTGGTTGTCTCTGAATTGGCAACTGTTGTTTTCGTAGAATGTGGACGTTTCTAGTAAAATGCAAGCTTATAATAAGATGGGAGAGACTAGAACGAGTTCAGTCGGGATTCAGTTCAGTATGAATGAAGTGCAGTCGGCTTTGGTTCAGTTTGAGTGTAGTGCAGTATCAGTGCAGTGCTGTTAATGAAGTTTGTGAAGATTTGCTGGCAAGCATTAAGTGTAATTACTGTCAGTGAAGATTATTTTCGGTACTTGTGTAATAAGTAAAGTGTTGTCAGACATTAAATGTGATAGCAATAGTAAAGTGTGTATAGCTCCAGTGCTCGTGAGAACAGTGAAGAGAAGTTGGAAAGCATTAAGCGGAATTACTTGGAAAATAGACAGTGAACTATAAGGAGCCAGTGTTTTTTTTTCGCCTCAGCTGATCTTGTGTACTGCACACCTGAAGGCTGACCATAGGAAGAACAACTCACTGGGCAACGTCCTTCCTGTACTGAACTACTGCTGTTGGAGCCTGTGGCAATGTGGGGTGAGGACGTAACACCTCCTCTCTGTCCCTGTGATGGTTCCTACTAAGTGGTCCCGCTTCAAGAGTTACAGAAATGCTGTCCAGTGACAAAATGTTAGAGTACTCAAGTAAAACAGGAGGCACCCTCACCTCCCAGACCCTCCGGTAGTCAGACGTGCAGGAAATTAGGCAGAAGCATCACCTTAACAAATTGAAGGAAATTTTATGGTAACGGTAGAAGGTAGTACCAAAGAAGTTTGTGTTACTGGGTATTTGTCTTTTTCCTTAGGAAATGTATGGAAGTGATGTGTACAACAAAATTAGGAAGTTTGTCCCAGTTGTGTGTTGTAAATTACGGTTCCTTGTATCCCAGGAATCCATTTGCAACACTGAGAAGTAGCCATATAACGACATAGACGTGTTGTGGTCTGGCGAGTTACAGCATTAAAGCCGGATTTTATTTTTATTCAGAGGCAAGGAAGGAAACAAAGGTCAGGTCAAAAGATTGTTCCCTCCAAGAATAAAAAAAAACAAAAACAAGAAAACAAGAGAGCCAAATTGAAAATCATGAAGATGTGACCCATAAGGCGATATTTCCTAGGTGTAGTTGAGGTCACTTGATCCCAATACCACTCAGGCACGAGCGACTAATCATTATTACCTTGATTCGTTGAGCCCGAGGATGTAAATTTTATCTTCGTCATCTGACGATTTCATTATTTTCGGGACTTAGGGGTTAGATATGGCCTTAATAAACCCCATCAGTACGAGGCGCTTTTTCAAAGTTGTATCAAATGGTATGGGAAAAACAAGGATGTCACTCGAATTCCCGATGTCACCAACCAAGGAAAAACTGCCACTCTTCACCAGATTATTTAATTTTTTACATCAAAGTCGGTCTACTAAACTCCGTTCATTTTATGTGCCCTCTGTGTCACTAAAAGGAAGGGAGAAATTATAACAACATTATTTTAGTCTGCCACAAGAAAGAGAGGCTGTATTATAGTCAAAGAAAATAAAGAAATAGTGGGCTGAGTCTACCATCTCGGTTTGGGGACAGTTATTATTCTTTCCCTCCTTAAATATCGATAAACTTTATTTTACATCCATTCCATGTATTTGTCAATCAAAACAAAATAAACAGTGTTATGAGAAACATGTAACGATTCTTCGTTAAGAAATATTAGCACGACAGGGCTGAAGATCGTATGTCAGGATTATAAACAATAACAAACTCACGTGTGTCTACTACCCTGCTGGACCTACTGCACAAAGATCATGGAAAACCGTTGCAGAGAAAAATGGACAGTGCCTAGACTGAAGTATTTCTTGAAGTCTAGAGGAATACCCTGTTCAGGGTACACCAATGGCGTGTTGTTTTGACTTTTTGTACGGTATTTTGGAGCCCTCGGTATCATCGGATTTCGGCCGGCGGTCTCGTCTCTGCACGATTTCGGCTTTAAGCATTGTACAATTTTCATATGAAAAACTTTGTCGATTTTCTTCAGCATTTTGGAGATGAAGCATTGTTCTTTCAGAAAGCTAAATTATATGAGTTTCAAACAAAATGTGCACCTAGAGACTTGTAAATATGTGATGAATGCTGTCACACCCGGTGTGCTTTTACGGTTCCTATAGTAACGTTTTCCTGAATTTACCGCATTAAAGCATAACTAGGAAATTAGTATAACTACTAAAGAATCATATCATGAAGAACTTACGTACGGTATATCATTAAATATCACGGGAGAGATTTTTAAAGTTATGCGATGTCTGGTCTCTGCGTAAGTAGCCAGACTTCCAAATTGAACTAGCTGGCGATCAATGGTAACTCTTGAGTTAGTGACGGTGGGAATTTAAAGGGTTAAAACTCAGAAGAAGCCTAGCCCAGGATCCCTGCGCTGGGTGATAGACATATATTAAAGTTGGCGGCCTATATGAGGCATGTGCAAGCCGGCCGCAACACGTCATTGGCAGCGTGGTTTGTAAAGACGTGTATGTGTGTTTGTGTATCTCATCAGCCGTTTGAGAGTCCACTGCAGGACCGGTGTAGCGTTATGATCTGTCCCCCTGTCCGCCCCCTACGGCGCATGCGCGGGAGTTGCCAGAGGCCGCCACAAATATGCCATTTGTCCTCTGATCTCTGTAGGGGAAACATGATCGGAGCCTCTCGCCCTTTGTTTACAAACGGCAAATGGTCATTTCGGCTTCTCTTACCATTCGTCTCAAAGCTTTCTCGGGTAATTTCCGCCCTTAAATTAAATTAGGTTAGGCGGGAAGTGGTAAAAATTCGAATTTCTAAGGTATGAATGAGTTAGGTTGGATAAACATAGATATAATTAATCATCTGGGGACGAGTTATCTAATCTGTTAGGCGTGAGGATTGCCTTAGCTTTGAATCTTTACATGAATGAGTCAAGCTCGTACCGTCCCGTGTATTAAACCATTTTTATCATACATATCTTTGAAATTATAAATATTTTTGGCACACACTACCTCATTCGGTTGTGCATTCCACTGATCAATTGTCCTATTAGGGAAACTGAATTTCCATACATCTTTATCACCTCTCTTTTTATGCTGTATTTTGCAATGTCCTCTTGCTGATGCTTCACACATATGATGTATATTCATTTATGTCTATTTTCTGTTCCCCTGATATGCATTTATATAGCATAATCATGTCTCCTTCTCTCCTGCAGCGTTGGTAAATTCAATCTTTCCAGTCTTTCTCAGTAACTTAAATCCCTTAAGCTTGGTACCCATCTTGTAGGAGCTCGTTGTACTTTTTCAATCTTATGTGTTTTTTGAGATGAGGTTTCCAGACTACTGTGATGCATACTCCAGAGTTGGTCTGATGAATGATATCTTCCTCAGCATATCTTCACTTATATATGTGAATGCTATTCTCATATTAGCAAGCAGTGTATACATGTTTCGTACCTTCTCACTGATGTGATCATCAGGAGATAGTCTGTTACTGATAATTACTCCTAGGTCCTTCTCCTTTTCTGATATGTGTAGGGTTGATCTTCCTAACTTATAATACCAATCTGGTCTTTTCTCACTTTTACCAAATTTTATTACATGACACTTATCCACAGTAAATTCCATTTGCCCTTTATTGCTCCATTCATGAAGCTTGTTCAATTCCTCTTGCAGCTCTTTGCAAGAATCTGTTAGTAATTTTCTTTTGAATTTTTGCATCATCTGCAAACATATTTATATAGCTTCCATTTCCAATATTACTATCTATGCCATTTATATATACTGAAAACATAACTGAGCCCTGTGGCACTCCGCTGGTCACTTCCCTCCATGATGAGTAATTTCCCCTTAATATTGTTCTCTTCCCTTTTTCTGAGAAAAATCCTGCATCCAACAGTGGAGATTGCCTTGGATACCTCCTTGATAGTACAGCTTCCATTAAGTCTTTGGTGCGGTACTCTGTCAAATGCTTTCTTAAAATCTAATTAAATACTGTCCACCCATCCTTCTCTTTTCTGTAATGTTTCTCCAACTTTGTCATAATTGCTTAGAAGATTAGTAACACATGATTATCCCTTCCTAAAACCTAACTGCCTCTCTTTTATCATACCATGTTCAAGATGTCTTACAACACTAGTCAGTGATACTGGTCTGTAGCTGAGTAGTTCTCACTGTGTTAAATTTGACTAGTGTACAGGTATTTGTAGACCTCACAGGTGGTTAAGAGGGATGAGTAAAGGACTCATGAATGGAATGGAATGAAATGGAATGGAATAATTAAAAAAAAAAAAAAAAGAAGGAAAGCGAGCACCAAGCCACTCAATGACTAAGTTTCCCCCGGGGGGGGGGGGATAGAATACCTCCTCAGTATCCCTGCTTGTCGTAAAAACCGTCTAAAAGGGACACTTTAATCTTCATCCTTCCTCTTTTCCCCCTCTGCTTCTTGTACTTTATCTGTCCCACCTCTCTGCCTTATATTTTCACTTTAATACCCACCCAACTCCTATTGTAGTGCCATATAGTCACTGAGTGGCTTGGTGCTCGCTTTCCTTTCTTTTCCTTTTTTCTTTTTTTAATATTCCATTCTATTCAGTGACTGAGATATATGGCACTAACTTGGGTGGGTATTGAAAACATATGTCAGAGAGGTGGAACAGATAAAGTACAAGAAGCAGAGGGGGAAAAGGAGAAGGATTTTTAGTGGGCTTTTACGACAAGCAGGGATACTGAGGAAGTATTGTATCCCCCCCTCCCCGAGGGGAAAGGACTCGTGAGATAACCGTGACTGGGAGCTGGCTTAGTTTCCATTGATAGTACCCCTCTGGGGAGGGGGGGCAGAATACTTCCTCAGTATCCCTGCTTGTGGCAAAAGGGGCACTTTAATCTCCATCCTTCCCCTCTTCCCACTCTGCTCCTGTACTTTATCTGTCATACCTCTCTGCCTTACACTTTCACTTTAATACCCACCAAACACTCTTCCATTATAGTGCCATGTAGTCATTGTTTTAGCTTGGTACTGGCGCTTATTATTCACATCCTCTTGTACTTCATGTGTCTTATCTCTCAGCCTTATATTTTCACTTTAATAACCACCCAACCCCCTTCCACCTCAGTGCCAGATTTTCATTGGCTTGGTGCTAACTTTTGCTTTTTTTTTTTTTTTTTACTGTATTCAGTGCATTTCCACTGATAGTACAGTATATAAATATATCCTGTGCTACTGGACACGACAGGATTTATGTTACTGCACATGTGTGCAGATTTAAATAAACGATTGGTATTAAAATATGCCAATCAGTGATGTGTAGTAATGTACCCAATGTGCTGAATAACCTAACTTAGGAATTTTTTTTTTTATTTCCCATAACAACTAGTATCTGAAGTGATCTCAGTACCGTAACTGATAAGGGTTTTTACTTTATCCTTATCCATTGAATCAGTAGCAGTGCTGTAACAGTGTGAACAGGAAACTTCACTAAGCATACCCTACTGGAGTGCATACTGTTTTCATAGTGTTTGGAGTTAAAAGTACTTTTCCATAAATGAAATTTTGAGGCTAATTTTTATTTCACATTGACTGAACTTGAACTGTACTGGACTAGCCTAACACTCTTATGTGAGATTTCTCAGAACTAAAGGGAGATGTAATATTTCTCAAAACTAAAGGGATTGGATTGGATAATTGGGAAAAAAAGGAAAGGTAAAAGCTAGCACCAAGCCACTTATTGACTCTATGGCATTTAAAAGGGGTTGGGTGGGTATTAAAGTGAATATATAACGCAGAGAGGAAGCTATCTAAATATGTTTGCAGATGATGCAAAAATTCAAAAGAAAATGACTAACATAGATTCTTGCAAAGAGCTGCAAGAGGAATTGAACAAGCTTCATGAATGGAGCAATAAATGGCAAATGGAATTTAATGTGGATAAGTGTCATGTACTGTAATAAAATTTGGTAAAAGTGAGAAAAGACCAGATTGGTATTATAAGTTAGGAAGATCAACCCTACACATATCAGAAAAGGAGAAGGACCTAGGAGTAATTATCAGTAACAGACTATCTCCTGATGATCACATCAGTGAGAAGGTACGAAACATGTATACATTGCTTGCTAATATGAGAATAGCATTCACATATATAAATGAAGATATGCTGAGGAAGATATTCATCAGACCAACTCTGGAGTATGCATCACAGTAGTCTGGAATCCTCATCTCAAAAAACACATAATATTGAAAAAGTACAACGAGCTCCTACAAGATGGGTACCAATCATAAGGATTTGTTACTGAGAAAGACTGGAAAGATTGAATTTACCAACGCTGCAGGGAGAGGAGGAGGAGACATGATTATGCTATATAAATGCATATCAGGGGAACAGAAAATAGACATAAATGAATATATATCACATGTGTGAAGCATCAGCAAGAGGACATTGCAAAATACAGCATAAAAAGAGAGGTGATAAAGATGTAAGGAAATTCAGTTTCCCTAATAGGACAATTGATCAGTGGAATGCACAACCGGAATGAAGTAGTGTGTGCCAAAACTATTTATAATTTCAAGGATATGTATGATAAAAATGGTTTAATACACGGGACAGTACGAGCGTAACTCATTCCCGTAAAGATACAAAGCTAAGGCAATCCTCACGCCTAACAGATTAGATAACTCGTCCCCAGATGATTAATTATAACTATGTTTATCCAACCTAACTCATTCATACCTTAGAAATTCGAATTTTTACTGCTTTCCGCCTAACCTAATTTAATTTAAGGGCGAAAACTACCCGAGAAAGCTTTGAGACGAATGATATGAGAAGCCGGAATGACCATTTGCCGTTTGTAAACAAAGGGCGAGAGGCTCCGATCATGTTACCCCTACAGAGATCAGAGGACAAATGGCATATTTGTGGCGGCCTCTGGCAACTCCCGCGCATGCGCCGTAGGGGGCGGACAGGGGGACAGATCATAACGCTACACCGGCCTACCCCGACCGAAGTTGGGACGATTCAGCCAATGTATCTCTACCAAGTGGCTTAGGCTGTCTGGTAGAGACTGTATGTAGGGTGAGAAGTGCTTGTAAGTGTAATTGTTGTGTTGGAGTGGCTTTGGATGTGTGTGTAGTCTGTGAACCAAGTGTAATCGGCCCGCGCAAGCCGACTGGGTGCAAACATACTTTTACAGTATGCGACTGGTTCAACCACAGCACCCCTTGTGTCCGCCAATGCAGTACGTGGCCTGAAGAACGCTCCCAAAGTTTATTACCCTGGCGAGGCGCGAACCTTCGTTCTTCAGTGTACGAAAACGCACACTTTACCACTGTTGCTCCGTGTGTGTGTGTGTGTGTGTGTGTGTGTGTGTGTATATATATATATATATATATATATATATATATATATATATATATATATATATATATATATATATATATATATATATATATATATATGCGCTTCATATTTGTAGTCAAAGCCAGTCCGAGGATTAAGTAAAAAAAAAAAAAAATGGGTGTGCCAAACCCTTGTTATGCAATCCGTACAAAATTCACCCACCCAGGTCAATCCCTTGCCAGCTCCCTAGCTTCGTTAGTCTCCATACCTCTCTTTTTCTTACACCATTCATTGTATCTGTCTACCAGAGGGAAGTAATTTATGGCTCTTCGTTGCTTTAACTTTACCCTTAAATATATCGCCAGCTGTTAGAGGATGCCAGAACTGCACACCATATTCAGCATGATGTCGAAGACATGAATGGCGGTATTAATATATCTGGCCTCTCTAATGTGAAGTTTCTGGAAGGAAATCCCCGTATTTATTTTGCTTTCATGAAAACAAAAGAAAGAACCAAATATTACCTGCCAGCAGTAAGTTCTTTCCAAGGAAAACTGAACAAAATAGAACCCAAATAAGATCCGTTCATTTCGCGATGCCGGAGCCTATTGTCTTTAAAAAAGTGGAGGTCGTCGCAAAGGGAAATGTAGATTTAAGATCAGTTGCTTATATGGAGCAGGGAAAGTGTCGGTTAACTTTTGCACGAGAGAATTGGACAGAAGTAGGATAAGAGTGTGTAGCAAGACTGGTACTGCACGCCGGCCATAAGGAGGAAGGGGTGCCAGCTGGTAGTTAAGAAGAGCAGTGATCTTTGAAACGGCGATGGTAAAGGGAGAGAGGTGGAACACTGGGGCGGAGAGAGAGAGCGGGGGAGGGGGAGTAATAGAGCTTCGGTAAGAAGGGAGCTTATAAAGACGAAGCCTCTGAATCTAGGCTACCCAGTTTAGAAGAGCTGTACTGTATGTGATTAACCCCCCAAAACACACACACACACACACACACACACACACACACACACACACACACACACACACGAAAGGTATAATGCGATTGAGGCCCCTTGACCACTATGTTGCACGCCAGGAAAAACCACACTGTTACTTCAAAACCTCAAATGCAGTGAACGTCTTTGATACCGCTCCTTACCAGCATGTCGTATTTGCATTGGTTGATATACTTTCGTGTGTGGTGGAATCTGGCGGTGGTATCAGTAAGTGACCTATTCTGTGGGCTGATTATATTGTGGTATTTCTCTGAGATAGGCTTGGTTTGTTGCTCTTACTATACTGTCGTACTAAGCTTTGCCATCAGCGCTTTGAGAGAGAAAGAGAGAAGGAGAGAGAGAGAGAGAGGCGTTTGTATGTTTCATAGTGAGAGAAAGAGAGAGATCGGGAAGGTTGATGACCAGCCTAGAGTGTTGTGAGAGAGATTAGAGAGAAGGAGGGTGAATCAGAGAGAGAGAGAGTTTTACCCAGTGGCAGAGATACATCATACATTCCTCGCGGTCCTTAGGAGTTTATGTTTTAATGAAAACAGAAAGATTCATAATTATAGAGGGATGAGGGAGAGTTGAGAGAGAGAGAGAGAGAGAGAGAGAGAGAGTACATGGAGTACGAAATTTAGGAGGGGGAAAGAAAGAGGGGGAGGGATAGGAGGAGGAAGGAGAGGAAGGGAAGAAAAAGTGTGATAGGAGGAGTCAGGAAGGATGGGGGAGGGAGTGATGAGAGAGAGGGGAAAGGGGGAAAAAGGGCGGAAGGAAATAGGGAGAGGGGGGGTGAGGGAGGGAGGTAGGGAGGCTAGTACGAAACGTGAGGGGAGGAAATGAAGGAACAAGTAGGAAGGAAGAGAAGGAAGGAATATGAGTGTCGAGGGAGGAGGAAGGGAAGGAAGAGAAAAGGGAGGATCGAGGGTAAGACGGGAAGAAAGAACAGAAGGAAAGTGAAGTGGGTGGAAAGGAAGACAGTTAGGATGGAGAGGTAGAGGAAGGAGTGGGGATAAAGGAGGGGGAAACAGAAAGAGTGGGAGGGAGAGACGGAGGGAACGGGAAGAAAAGAGACAGAGAAAGGAGGGAGGACGATAAGGAAGAAAAAGAAAGGGAAGGGGGGGGGGATAGAAAGAAAGAAGGAAGGAATTACAGGAAGAAGGAAGTAGAGGAAAAAAAGACGGATGGCTGTATATTTGGCTGGCTGGCTGGAAATAAAGGAAGGTAGTAGAGCGGGAAGGAAGGAAAAAGATGTGTAGATATAGGGAAAACAAGGAAGAAAAAAGAAAAGGAGTCAGATGGAAGAAAAGAAAGTGAGGAGAGAGAGAGAGAGAGAGAGAGAGGAGGGAAGGAAGGTTATAAAACTGTCCAGGAAAAAGTGAATTTAGGAACAGTCTGATGGGTGGAGGAGGAGGAGAGGGAGGAAAGAAATGACAAGGAAAAGGAGGAAGAAGAATTCAGGGGGAGGAAAAAGAGTCGAAGAAGAGGGAAGGAGAGGAAAAGGAAAAAGGAGTTTGAGGGAAAAGAATTTTGGAAAATAATAATAAATGATGATGATAAATTATAATAATGCAAGAAGGAACAGAAGATGGAAATAAGGGAGAAGAGTAGAAAGAAATATTTAGTGGTAGAACAGAGAGAGAGAGAGAGAGAGTCAGGATAAATATTTGTCTTTATCTAAATGTCTCTCTCTCTCTCTCTCTCTCTCTCTGGTGACCTATCTTTTTCTCTCACTTGTGTGACTAGGGCATAAGTATTCTCTCCGAGAAGGAGAGTATGTTTTCACTCATGTTTGGTTGTTTATTTGTTAGTTTGTCTGTTAGCAGGATTACTCAAAAACTAAAAGAGAAGTTTGAACCAAATTTGGTGCGTAGGTAGCCCATATCCCAGGGAACAATCGATTAACTTTTGGGACCGATGTTTGTTAGTTCGTTTGTCTGTTAGCAGGATTACTCAAAAACTAAAAGAGAAGTTTGGACCAAATTTGGTGGGTAGACAGCCCATGTCCTAGGGAACAATCGATTAACTTTTGGAACCAATCTGGATGGTATTACAGATTCTGGATCTGGAAAACACAGTTTGCGAAACCCTAATCAATGATGAGAAAGCCTAACCCATTATGAAGAGTGGTTTGGAAATTACGTTTCCCTTGTCGGAGAGATGCGCTCCACTGAGTGTACCTCTTAGGCATTACTGTTAGTATTAAGTCCAGACCGCCTCGCTGGCACCGTAAGGTCTGTGTAGTGTATGTACATATATAACCCCCCCCCCTTCTCTCTCTCTCTCTCAGGTGAGGGAACAAGGGTTGATCATTAACCTGCCAAAACAAAGAGCCTTTCTTCACCCTAGTACAATGGAGAGAGAGAGAGAGAGAACTAATTCGTATTATTTCACAGGGTAAAATAATACTGTGGTATCTGTTGTATGAGATTTAAAAAAAAAGGCCAGTACAGTTAAAGGTTCCCCCACCTCCACCAATATTCCCTTATGCCTCCACAGTACATTCTTTTCTCTCTCCCACCGCCATCACTACCATTTGTGTGTGTGTGTGTGTGTGTGTGTGTGTGTGTGTGTGTGTGTGTGTGTGTGTGTGATCCATCCTTGACATAACTGGCGCGCCCACATTATATTATTTTGTTTGTGTTAAGGCCATTATTGCGACTACGTGTTGTTAATTACCTGATATCGCCTTTATTCAGATTCATCCAGTTCGGAGTAGACTTTCAGAACTAGAGGGTTTAATATTGCCTTGATGAACCACTTGCTCATATCTTGAATCGCATGGAGGCAAGAATAATAATAATAATAATAATGAAGAAAATAATGAATACTACTACTACTGCTACTACTACTACTACTACTACTAATAATAATAATAATAATAATAATGTAATAAATGTTCACTCTGGGAGAACGAATTTAGTATTAACCCCTTTCAGTCGACGGTCCAAGATTCCCGCCTGGAAGGCGTTACGTCTAGTGAGATACTTTACTAGGTCTGGTCATTTCTAGCTAAGAATGGGACCACTCCGTGTAGGACGTCATGCGGTATCCGAGCGAGCCTCTCCAGTAGGGTTAATAAAGTCAGCTGGATGTACAGTAGACTCTGCTTGGGTCAAGTTCCTGAGCTCCTGATTTTTCGTTCCAGGCTAGAATAATGTTGTGCTGTGCAGTTTAAGGCTGCACATTGTCGCAGCGTAAAAATAACGAAAATGGGAATCTTGTGTTAAAAAAAAAAAAAAAAAAAAAATAGTGCCCAACATTCCCTTATTTGCGTGTAAGATTATAATATGTGTAAACGACTGGTATGAAAGTTAAACTATAGAGTAGTGACACAGTGGTGATGATAGTGATGATAACGGTGGTGGTGGTGATTATGACGGTGATCAAAATTTTTATGGTGATGATAATGACAGTGTTTGAAGTGCCCTGCGCAGTCTTAGTTGCCTGTATTAGGAGTATATACAGTAGGTGCGTCATGAGGGCAGGTATACTGTAGAAGCTGAGGGAATTATGGTAGTGATGCACTGACGATGGTAATGGTACTGATTATAATGGTGATGATGATGATAGTGGTAGCAGTAATCATGATGATGATGATATTGGTAGCAGTAATTATGGTAATGATGATGATAGTGGTAGCAGTAATCATGGTAATGATGATCTGTCTATCTATCTATTGCCAGACGCCATAATCCCATAAGGGATGGTCATTTGACTTTGAGTTATTTGTTTTACGGGGAGGGGCATTAACCCTCCACCGACCCACTTGTTGACACGTAGGGAGCACGTATGGTTTGGTTATATGGTTACCACCCAGCGTTGTAAACGGTTTCTTGGCTTACATAAAACCGTTTGGCTTGTCACTCGATGTAAAGCCACCTGTAAGGGAAAGAAAAGCAATAA
Source organism: Coenobita brevimanus (assembly GCF_032717465.1). Classification (NCBI taxonomy): domain Eukaryota; kingdom Metazoa; phylum Arthropoda; class Malacostraca; order Decapoda; family Coenobitidae; genus Coenobita; species Coenobita brevimanus. Next base: position 20,970,242 of record NC_137010.1, on the reverse strand, counting down.
GAAGTGACAGGAAAGGTGGGAGAAATAGGAAGAGAGGTGGGCAGGCACAGAAAAAGAATGATAAAGGCTAAGGAAGAAGTAGGCAGCACATCAAGTGAGTGGATGATGATGATGGTATTTGGTGTTTGTACTCGTAGTGTCCTACACCGCCTGAGTATGTGTGTAAAAAAGAAATGTATAGAAGTTGAGGGAACTGTGGTAGTGACTGAAGATGATGGTGATAACAGTAATGTTGATAATTATGACAAAGATGATGATGTAAAGCATTAACACTAAGGAATCAACAGCAACTCGATTTAACCACTACCATTATGGAAAGATAAGAGTGGTACAAGTAATGATGAATTCAGGTATACATAAGTCCATATACCGGTACTCTGTTTATCAAGTATAAAGTACTGAAGCTCTAAATTAGGAAGCAATCAGTAACAATAGTAGGATCACTAGCAATGAGGTTTTATTACAGCGCAGACAAAAGCGACAAAATATTTAGCATGTTATGGTAATGGTGATTTGTGGCAGTTACCCATGCACTTTACTCGTTTTCTTTGTACCCCCGAGAGAGGCATCGCGTGACGTGTCAAAGATGCGCGGGGAAGCTAAACGATCCGGCTTTTCTCATCACAGTTTGTGGTTCTAACTAGACGTTGGTATTGCCAGTACCCCACCAGCGTATAGTCGCGAAGCTCATAAATCCGGACTTTGGGATTGCTTCCTTATTTAACCTTTGAAAATGCACCATTGCGCCCCTTTTGTGTTAAGCGGGACATTAATAGTTATTCGTTCCGCCCCCTCGCCCTCCCCTCTCCCCCTCCCCCCCAAAAAATGAGTTGCGTTCGAGAGACCAACGAAGGGCGTCAGAAGCAATCATCATCATCATAATTTTCTGGGTATATTTATGCTGCTACAAACGGTCATAATATAAATAGTATCAAAAGCGTTGATAATGTCTGTACACCTGGGCTGTTCCCCCCCCCAAAAAAAAAAGGGGGGGAGCCAAGACAGTATGACACATTCACCAAATTACTCATCCACATACACATTTACTCGTATCTTAGCCTCTGAGGGGAGAGAGGACTGCTTCTCACAATAATAATAATAATAATAATAATAATAATTATAAATGCAGTGAGAATAGTTATAATAATCTATTCCCCGCTGGCAATCAATTAGGAAACGCGTCAAAGAAGGTGGCTGATATGCTAATGACGTGCCAATTTAGGACCTTATGCTCATTACCTTCCTGAGAGGAGATGGTGATGAGCTTGGTGATGATTATGATAATGATGATGGAAGTGGTGGTGGTGGCAATAGTAGTTGATGGTGGTGGTGGTAGTAATGATGGTGGTGGTGGTGGTGGTTGTAGTTATGATGATGGTGGCGGTGGTGGTAGCCTAATGGTTATGGTGATGGTAATAGTTGTGATGATGATGGTGGTGGTGGATGTTAGTGATGATGATAGTTAAATCATCATCATTATGATGATGGTGGTTGTAGGGTAATTATGTCGGTAATGGTCAAAATAGTAAGAGGTGTCATGTAATAATCACTAATCATTTTTAATGATGATTTTAATAGTTTGTATCCATTAAATCAAAACAGAGAGAGAGATTTACTCTTGGAAGCCTGACCTTTTCATCATCATCATCATCATCGGCTGCAGCATCCTAACCCTGTTCTCACTTATTCATTGGATGGGCAGAATCCAGGAACTGGGAAAAAAAAAGTAATCATCATCATCATCATCATCGTATTGGCCACTGTCGTGATGGGGTAAGAAAAAAAAAAAATGATCGGGAAGAAAACAGTCGCAGAACTACCCTCTGAGTGCCTGCTGTACACACACACACACACACACACACACACACACACACACACACACATTCTCTCTCTCTCTCTCTCTCTCTCTCTCTCTCTCTCTCTCTCCCTCAAATTCAATTAACTTTTTCCGACCACCCTCCTGTCCTTTTTACACATCTGCCCCGCTGTATCCTCATTACCCATGCAAATGTTGAAACTATCAGCTAACACACCAAAATGACTAACTTTATATATATATATATATATATATATATAGGTATTGTTAAGAAGCTGGATTGCTAGTTAGGTATTGCTGAAGAATTCTTGGCAATTCTCACATTTTTCCGCATGGGTAAAGTAGGGAATGGGAAGGTAGATGGAGAAGTTGGTGAGTGGGGTGTGCCTGCTGAGATAGATGAGAATGGCAGGGCTTTAGTGGACATCTGTGCCGGGAGGGGAATGGTGATAGTCTATACCTTCTTCAGGCACAAAATGATCCACAGGTATACATGGCGGATGTTGAGAAGGGTGGGTGGTGAACTGAATGAAAGGAAGGCAATGATTGATTGTGTGTGTGTGTGGATGAAAGGATGTGAATGTGTGTAATGGATGCAAGAGCATATAGAGGTTGGGGGAGTGGACTTTCTGACCACCACCAAAGGTCCAAGTAAAATGGAGAAATAGAAGAAGGGAAGGATGGAAGGAAGGATTTTTTTTTTTTTTTTTTTATGTGAGGAAGAAGGAACCAAAAGCCATGAGCCCGCAATACTGTTCCTTCCAAGAGAAAAACAAAATGCAAGAGAGAGCCAAATTCAAGATCCATTCATTTCGAGATGCCTGGACACACTGTGTTTGAAAGACTGGAGATCATAGGAAGCAGAAAATACAGACAGAGGGAGACAGTTCCAGAGTTGACCTGTTGCATAAATGAAGGACTGGGAGTAACGGTTAACTCTTGCATTAGAGAGTTGGACAGAAAAGGGGTGAGAGTTTGCTGCTAGACGGGTGCTACGCGCCCGTTGTAGAAGTGGAGGAATGCATGCCGACAGTTCAGAGGAACAGTGACCATTGAAGTAGCGATAGATAAGAGATAAAGATGCAACATTGCGGTGAAGAGACAGAGGTTGAAAGGAGTCAGTAAGAGGGGGAGAGTTAATGAGACGAAAAGCCTTTGACTCCACCCTATTGAGAAGAGCTGTGTGTGGGGAGCCTCCCCATACATGAGAGTTGTACTCCACACAGGGGCAGGTAAAACCCCTGTATAGAGTCAACACTTGTGCAGGGGCAAAGAAGGAACAGAGTTGGCTTAGCACACCCAATTGCTTGGAAGCAGATTTTACAGGAGATGTAATATGATCTTTCCAAGACAAGTCCCGAGCAAATGAAACCCCAAGCATGTTCAACGATGATGCAGGATTAAGTTGAGTATTATTAAACATAAGTGGGTATACCTGTGGAAGATTTTGTTGGGTTGATAGGTGCAAAAACTGAGTCTTTGATGCATTAAAAACAACCAGATTATTTTTACCCCAGTCAGAGATACGAGCCAAGTCAGACATTAGGTATGCCATAGCCTCATCCCTTGCCTATTGAAGTAACTGTTGAGATAGACGTTGTGGGAATCGAATGGAAAAGTGAAGGGTGGAGTCATCAGCGTATGAGAGGATAGAGTTAGATGTACAGCTTAGGTGGTCATTGATGAATAAAAGGAAGAGAGTTGGTGATATAGCCCTGAGGAACACCACTGTTAATAGATCTAGGAGAAGAACGATAGCCGTCTACAACAGCGGCTATAGAACGACCAGAAAGGAAGCTAGAGATGAAGGCACAGATAGTAGGATAGAAACCGTAAGTGGGCAGTTTGGAAAATAAAGATTTATGCCAGACTCGATCGAAAGCCTTTGAGATGTCAAGTGCAATGGTAAAGCTTTTGCCAAAGTCCCGAAAGGAGGATGACCAGGAGTCTGAAAGGTAGGTGAGAAGATCGCCTGTGGAGCGTCCCTGACGGAACCCATACTGACGATCAGAAAGAAGGTTGTGATAGGAAAGATGCTTTAAAATTTTTCTATTAAGAATAGACTCAAAAACTTTTGAGATACAGGATGTTAAAGCAATTGGACGATAGTTAGAAGGTTGGGAATGGTCACCCTTCTTTGGGACTGGCTGAATGAGAGCAAACTTCCAGCAAGAAGGAAAGGTACAAGTTGACAGACAAAGGCAAAAGAGTTTGCCTAGGCAGGGAGTAAACACAGAAGCACAGTTCTTGAGAACAACAGGAGGGACTCCATCAGGCCCATATGCCTTATTAGTACTGAGGTCAGCAATGGCAGAAAATACATCAGCTGAAGAAATTTTAATATTAGCCATGAGGAAGTCAGCGGGGGGAAGTGATGGAGGAACAGCACCGGAATCGTCTAAGGTGGAATTGGAGGAGAAAGTGTGTGCGAAGAGATCTGCTTTATCAGTAGAAGAAATAGCTACAGAGCCATCAGAGTAGAAAAGAGGAGGGAAGGATGATGAGGTAAAGTTGTTAGAAAGGTTTTTGGCAAGGTGCCAGAAGGAGCGGGAAGAGTTCGAGTTAGAGAGTTGAGAGCATTTTGTATGGATGAAATTATTTTTAGCAGAGCGAAGACCAGACTTAGCACGATTCCGAGCAGAAATGTATAAAAGATGTTTTTCAGGGGTGGGTTGGCTCCGGTACCTTTTATAGGCCCTTTCCTTGTTGCGGACAGCATTAGAATAAGCGTGATTAAACCAAGGCTTTCGTGCATTAGTCAGAGGGTATGAGAAAGGAATGTATGCTTCCATGCCCGAGAGAATAACCTCCGTAATGCGCAAGGCACACCCAGATGGCTCCCGGCCATGGAAACAATAATCATTCCATGGAAAATCAAAGAAGTACTGCCTGAGGGCCTCCCAATCCGCAGCTCCAAAGTGCCAGAGACGACGTTTTTTTTTTTTGGAGGGTCCGCAGGCCGTACTGGAGTGATAGGACAGGTTAAGGTGATAAGGTTGTGATTGGAGGAGCCCAACGAAGAGAAAAGATTAACAGTGTAAGCAGAAGGATTAGTTGTAAGGAAGAGATCAAGTATGTTGGAGTAGATGCGAGGAGAGTGGAAAGGTTACAGGAGGATAAGAAATAGGTAGAATATAAAAGAGAAGTGGAGGAACAATTGGGTAAATATGGATTGGAGCAGATGGGGGACGTGGAAGGTGTATGCAAGATATTCACAGAAGAAATACATGCAGCATGCGAGGTGGTGTGTGGGGTGAAGAGAAGATGAAAGGGGGTGCAAGGAACAGCATGGTGGAATGAAGAGGTGAGACAGGCTCTGGCACAAAAGAAGGCATATAATGAATGGATGAGAAATAAGGGCGTGGAAGAAGTTGACAGACGGAAGAGAGAGTTATAAGTAGAAAGGAAGAGAGAGGTGAACAGATTATTAAGAGAGAGTTAGAAGAGAGTGGATGAGGAATTTGGAAGGGATTTGAGTGTAAAGTAGAGGGACTGTAAGAAAATGTTCTGGAAAGAGGTAAAGAGACTTAGACAGGGTGAGAGTGAAGTTAGTCGGGGAGTGAAAGATAATATTGGTAGACTACTAGTGGAGAAGGGAGAAAAAGTGAGCAGATGGAGAGAACAGTTTAAGGAATTGTTGAAGATAGAGAACGAAAGTAATGCCAGTATCACTGGCCGGGGAATGGCTGGGAGAAGGAGGAAAGTGTGAAGACTGGAAGAAGTCAGTAGGATGGAAGTTGTGGAAGCAATGAAGAAAGTCAAAATGGGGAAAGCCCCAGGAATTGATGGAGTGTGTGGTGAAATGCTGAAACATGGGGGAGAGATATTAGTAGAATGGATGTGGAAGATGTGCAGTTTGGCATGGGAGGAATTTAGAGTCCCGGAGGATTGGAAGTCAGGTATAATTATTCCCTTGTACAGAGGAAAAAGGGAAAAAGAAGTGTGTGGTAATCATTGGGGCATTTGTCTTCTTAGTGTAATAGGGAAAGTTTATGGCAGGATACTTATTGACAGAGTTAGGGAAATAAAAGAGGGATTAGTTGGAGAAGAACAGGGAGGTTTTAGGAAGGGAAGAGGTTGTGTAGATCAGATAATCATTCTTGAATCTTAAGTGGAAAAGTTTCTAGAGAAGGGAAAGAAGTTGTATGCGGTCTTCGTGGATTTGGAGAAAGCATATGACATTGTGGATAGACAAGGATTGTGGAAAGTATTAAGAATATATGGAGTAGATGGGAAGAGTATATATGAGAGTGCTAAGGCTGCAATCCGTGTGGATAGTGAACTGAGTGACTTTTTCTATTTGAAGGTTGGGTTGAAACAGGGATGTGTCATGTCTCCATGGTTGTTCAGTCTGTACATGGATGGGGTTATAAAAGAGATACAAGGTAGGGTAGTGGATGTTGGAGTGGCCTTAATGAGAGAGGGCAGTGTTTGGAAACCCCTTGTATTGTTGTTTGCAGATGATACTGTGTTGTGTTGTTAAGTGAAGACAAAGGGGAGCTGCAAGGCTTGATGGATGAATTTGGGAGTGTGTGTAAGAAACGGAATCTAAAGGTGAATGTAGGGAAGAGTGAAGTTGTGGTCTTCGAGAGAAGTGAAGTCAGTGAATGTACAGTGAGGTTGGATGATGAGGAAATGGAGAATGTGAGTACGTTTAAGTACATGGGTAGGGTGATGAGTAAGGATGGAAGTTTGGAGGGTGAAGTGCTTGAAAGGATACAACAAGGAAGAAAGGTTGCTGGTTCCTTGAAAGCAGTGATAAGAAACAGGGAAGTGAGCATGGAAGTGAACAAGTTACTACATGACAGTATTGTGATACCAACTCCAACGTATGGAAGTGAAGCTTGGACCTTGTTGGAGGGACACAAGAGTGAGAGCAGTGGAAATGAGTTATTTGAGAGGAGCATGTGGATTCACATTTTTTTTTTTTAATGCGAGGAAGAAGGAACCAAAGGCCATGAGCCCGCAGTAACAGTTCCCTCCAAGAGAAAAACAAAATACAATAGAGAGCCAAATTCAAGATCCGATCATTTTGAGATGCCTGGACACACTACGTTTGAAAGACTGGAGATCATAGGCAGCAGGAAATACAGGCAGAGGGAGACAGTTCCAGAGCTGACCTGTTGCATAAATGAAAGACTGGGAGTAACGGTTAACTCTTGCATTAGAGAGCTGGACAGAAAAGGGATGAAAGTTTGCTGCCAGACGGGTGCTACGCGCCCGTCGTAGAGGTGGAGGAATGCAAGCCGACAGTTCAGAGGAGCAGTGACCATTAAAGTAGCGATAGAAAAGAGATAAAGATGCAATATTGCGGCGAAGAGACAGAGGTTGAAGGGAGTCAGTAAGAGGAGGAGAGTTAATGAGACGAAAAGCCTTTGAGAGACAGACTGACAGATGAGGATGTGAAGAAGCATTGTGGTATGGATGTGGATGTGATAGGAAGCGTTAGGAGAAACACATTGCGGTGGTTTGATCATGTGAAGGGGATGGATAGTGAGAGACTGACGAGGAGAGTGTGTGAGTGAGGTGGAGAGGAGAGAGGGAGGGGGAGGACAAGGATGAGATGGAGGGTTTGAGTGGAGAGGTACGGTATATGAGAAAGGGGTGTGTGAGCTGGGAGCAGGGCAGTGAAATGGCGGGGGACAGGGCGACGTGGAGGCGATTTGTTTGTGGCCACCCCATATGGGATTAAGGCGTCTGACAATAGATAGATAGATAGATAGTCAGAGTTGCCAGATAGCGTGCTGCTGTGAATGGAGGTACTTTGTAAAGGTATGCATTCATTCTTATTCTCGTTTTATTTCTCAGTGTTCTATTTAGGTGATTGTTAAATTATGTAATTTAATTTCACTTTGTATGCTGAAGAATGTAGAGTGCTACGGAATGTAAGGAAGCTCTGCAATATTATGGATGTCCCCAATTGGAAACAGTTGTTGCTAGAGTATAGTAGAACATTCGAGTGTCAGGGAAAGGTGGGGGTAGAGAATAGACGAGTTCAGTTTAGTTTGACTTGGGGACATGTGAAGTTAGTGTAGCTCTGGCGTTGTGGAGCAAACATTTTAACTACTTGGTAAAATAAAGACAACGAACATGAAATGCCTGTGTTATTATGCCAGAGTTGATCGTGTACAAGGATCTGTGTACTGTACACCCGAAGAAAGTTTTATGTTATTCACTCGCTCACCACTTCGAAGTAGTAAATATGAGACAAGTGGTAGCGAAGCAGTAGCCAACATTCATCTGTGTGGTAACTGTGTGAGAAGGATGAGGATGGAAGAGGGTGGGGTAGGAACTATCAGCTCCCCCAACCTTCCTCCTCCCTAAACCTCTCCCCCACAACACAGTGGTACCAGACATTAAGTCTGGCTACTGCTTCACTATAATCGCGGCGCACGACTTTGAGGTTGTTATTATCGTACCCTGGCAACTTACTATTCAAAAGTGCGACCGATTTCGTATCATATTATGCACGAATCAAAATATTAAGCACGAATATATTATACACGAATTTGTACACGAACATATTATACAGGAATCACACGCGTCTCACATAATACACGAAATCAGACGCATTTTTGAATGGTAGTTGCCAGGGCACGATAATAACCTCAGAGTCGCGCGCCGCGACTATAGTGGTTGTCTTGCATTATAAAGGTACGAACTGGCAGGCAGGTGTATAAGGCGGAACTTTCCTCGGGGGTACAATGTACATACATTGAAAGGCTGACCATAAGAAGAACGATTCACTGGGTGACGTCCTTCCAATGCTAAACTACTGCTGTTGGAGCCTGTGGCTGTGTGGGACGTGGACGTTACAGTATAGAATTGTGGGATTAAATGAACTTTCTGGTCGTCGTTTCTCACCATTTGACTTTTTTTTTTTTTTATTCATATAGACAGTCGTAAATGTAATTTTTTATATGAATTCAGAAATAATATACATTTTCATTCCCACTTTTGTAAATGTCATTCTGTCTTTGTATCTGTCTGTCTATCAGTCTGTCTGTGTGTCTGTATATAGATAGTTTTAATTTTTATTTTATGTAACGTGTTTTTTACCCCGCTTGGTGTGGGACTGACAGGCATCTCATGTGTCCCTTGGCTTATATCGGTTCGAATCCCAGATTTTAAAAGTTTTGAGAGCATTTTTGTGTTTTGGTTACACACACACACACACACACACACACACACACTATCTATCTATCTATCTATTATCTATTTATCTGTCTATCTATCTATATAATGTTTTTCACTGCATTAGATGTGCTGTAGCGGCCACGCCATGCTACATTTGACTGGGGAAGGTGACAGTATATACCAGTCATAATTTGAAGATAATTTTGATTTTCTGACATTTGTCTGTTTTGCATTTATATTCTATTATTTTACTCTTTATGCACCATACTGGGATTTGCTGCGGGTTTGATATGTCCCTTGGGATGTATCTACCTGAGTCCGATATATTAGGATGTATCTACCTGAGTCCGATATATTAGGATGTATCTACCTGAGTCCGATATGTTAGGATGTATCTACCTGAGTCCGATATATTGGGATGTATCTACCTGAGTCCGATATATTGGGATGTATCTACCTGAGTCCGATATATTGGGATGTATCTACCTGAGTCCGATATATTAGGATGTATCTACCTGAGTCCGATATATTGGGATGTATCTACCTGAGTCCGATATATTGGGATGTATCTACCTGAGTCCGATATATTGGGATGTATCTACCTGAGTCCGATAAATTGCGATGTATTTACCCGAGTCTGATATTTTGGGATGTATAGTGGGATGAATCTGTCGAGTCCAAATTTTGGAGGAAGTTGAGGGTTTGTGTACAGGGTTTGTAGTGTATTTTATGGAGTAAGTTAATGACGTGAGATGAGTTGCTGTTGTTTGCCTCAGTGACAACACAGCCTATACACACACAGACACCACCACCATACACCTGGCAATTGTGTGTGTACCTGAGCAAAAATGGTGGTACTGGCCAGTTTATGGCATTAATGCCTTATCCTCTGCAGTGTACTGCCATTACTATCTCATTCTGGCCGCACCACACATCATTTTATGCAGGTTAGGAAAAGTTCGGGACAGTTAGAACGTTCGAAACTATCTTCATCAACCCGTTTACCACAGTTACAGGTATTTGTGGATTGTTGTTGCTGCCTCCAGACGGTTTATTTAACTTAAGAATGATCACTAGCCAACAAGAGGTCAGTGCAGAATACATCTTTAGCAATACGTCTGTAGTAATTCCTCCAAATTGTCATGTGTCAACAAGAATAATGAAAAATGACATGAAAGGGCTACTTAATTCTGCTTTCCGCACAGACGTTCTTGTTCAGCATAGGAGGTAACTTGAACAGTGAAGAAATTATCATTATTATTATTATTATTATTACCGGTATTATTATTATCGTGACTGCAGCTGCTTTTATATTCACTTGTAGCAACCGAACCATAACGCGATTTTACGAACAATAGGTGGCCTGGGAAGCACCTTTGGAACTGACATGGTTGAGGGTTCGAAGGGTCTCACTTTAGGTGAAGAGTATCGGCTGAAGGTAGCAAGAATTAACTGATATAAGACGGTACCATTGGAAAAATGTTTAAGAAAAAAAAAATTGTTTCCTGTGTATGTATCATTGTTGTTGGTTCCTGTGTGTGTATCTGTCGACTCCTGTGTGTATCTCTGTTGTCGGTTCCTGTGTGTATCTCTGTTGTCGGTTCCTGTGTGTATCTCTGTTGTTGGTTCCTGTGTGTATCTCTGTTGTTGGTTCCTGTGTGTATCTCTGTTGTTGGTTCCTGTGTGTGTATCTCTGTTGTTGGTTCCTGTGTGTATCTCTGTTGTCGGTTCCTGTGTGTATCTCTGTTGTTGGTTCCTGTGTGTATCTCTGTTGTTGGTTCCTGTGTGTGTATCTCTGTTGTTGGTTCCTGTGTGTATCTCTGTTGTCGGTTCCTGTGTGTATCTCTGTTGTTGGTTCCTGTGTGTATCTCTGTTGTTGGTTCCTGTGTGTGTATCTCTGTTCTTGGTTCCTGTGTGTATCTCTGTTGTCGGTTCCTGTGTGTATCTCTGTTGTTGGTTCCTGTGTGTGTATCTCTGTTATTGGTTCCTGTGTTTGTATCTCTGTTGTCGGTTCCTGTGTGTATCTCTGTTTTTGGTTCCAGTGTGTATCTCTGTTGTTGGTTCCTGTGTGTATCTCTGTTGTTGGTTCCTGTGTGTATCTCTGTTGTTGGTTCCTGTGTGTATCTCTGTTGTCGGTTCCTGTGTGTATCTCTGTTGACGGTTCCTGTGTGTATCTCTGTTGTTGGTTCCTGTGTGTATCTCTGTTGTTGGTTCCTGTGTGTATCTCTGTTGTTGGTTCCTGTGTGTATCTCTGTTGTTGGTTCCTGTGTGTATCTCTGTTGTTGGTTCCTGTGTGTATCTCTGTTGTTGGTTCCTGTGTGTATCTCTGTTGTTGGTTCCTGTGTGTATCTCTGTTGTTGGTTCCTGTGTGTATCTCTGTTGTTGGTTCCTGTGTGTATCTCTGTTGTTGGTTCCTGTGTGTATCTCTGTTGTTGGGTTCCTGTGTGTGTATCTCTGTTGTTGGTTCCTGTGTGTATCTCTGTTGTTGGTTCCTGTGTGTGTATCTCTGTTGTTGGTTCCTGTGTGTATCTCTGTTGTTGGTTCCTGTGTGTATCTCTGTTGTTGGTTCCTGTGTGTATCTCTGTTGTTGGTTCCTGTGTGTATCTCTGTTGTCGGTTCCTGTGTGTGTATCTCTGTTGTTGGTTCCTGTGTGTGTATCTCTGTTGTCGGTTCCTGTGTGTGTATCTCTGTTGTTGGTTCCTGTGTGTATCTCTGTTGTTGGTTCCTGTGTGTATCTCTGTTGTTGGTTCCTGTGTGTATCTCTGTTGTTGGTTCCTGTGTGTATCTCTGTTGTCGGTTCCTGTGTGTGTATCTCTATTGTCGGTTCCTGTGTGTATCTCTGTTGTTGGTTCCTGTGTGTATCTCTGTTGTTGGTTCCTGTGTGTGTATCTCTATTGTCGGTTCCTGTGTGTATCTCTGTTGTTGGTTCCTGTGTGTCTGTCTCTGTTGTCAGTTCTTGTGTGTCTGTCTCTTTTGCTGAATACATGAGTCTGTTCTCATTATAGTCGCGGCGCGCCACTCTGAGGTTGTTATTATCGTGCCCTGGCAACCTACCATTCAAAAGTGCGTCTGATTTCGTGTATAATACGCGACGCATGTGATTCGTGTATATGTTCGTGTATAATACTATTCGTGTATAATATATTCGTGCATAATATTATGATTCGTGTATAATATGATGCGAAATCTGACGCACATCTGAATGTTAGGTTGCCAGGGTACGATAATGACAACCTCAGAGTTGTGCGCCTCGACTATAGTTATCATCTCTTTCTTACTAATTGGTATGTATGTATATATATATATGTATGTATGTATGTATGTATATTTATTTATGCATATGACACGTTAATATCATCCTGACAAATGAAGAAGTGAAAGAACGTTGTGGGGTGGATGTGGATGTGACTGAGAAAATTAGAAATACACTGAGGTGATTTGGACATGTGGAGAGAATGGAGAATGAAAGACTGACTAAGAGGGTGTATGTAGGTAAGTGGAGGGAGGGAGAGGGAGGAGGAGACCGAGGATGAGGTGAAGGGATGGAGTTGAGAGATATATGAGGGAGGGGGGAGTGAGTTGGGGGTAGGGCAGTCAAATGGTGGGTGACAGCGACTTGGAGGCGTTTTGTATGCGGCCCCTTTGCGGGATTAGGGCGCCGGGCTATACTGTAGATAGATAGACTTTATTTATCGAATCATTGTTGTTATTAAAAAGGCATAAAGAATATAAAAGAATAATAAAGTTTAATAATAAAGATAAATTTGCCGGGCAAGAGGGGGTGGTAAAACAGCCTAATATCTTTAATGCCATGGCTTTTTTTTTATTATATTAATTTTACTTCCAGACGATTTTATTCAGGAGAGACCGGACATGAAGATTTGTACGTGGCCTTCCTTAACCCCTTCACTACTAAGGTCTCTCTCTCTCTCTCTCTCTCTCTCTCTCTCTCTCTCTCTCGTAAGTTTCAGATAAACCGATGAGGACGCGGGAGAATTAGCCTCTTCATTCGTGTTGCCCATACACGGTTTTATTTACCTTAGGAGTGGCTTTCTATTTGATCAGCTGTAGATTTTTTTTTATTTTATTTATGCTGCCTCCAGACGGTTTTATTCAACTTAGAAAATGACTCGTGTATTATTGGGATTAATTAATGATGTTTTTAATCTAACGCCTCCGCCTGTTCGAAAAGTCTCGCTAGAGCTGAACAAAATAGCATGAAGACAGCATGAACAAAGGACTTCTTCGTAGAGACTCAGTTAGGGGTTAAGATTGAAAATAGTTGTAGAATTCTAGAATTTGCCCTTGGAAATATTAACGTAAATAACAGTTAGGTGAAAAAGAATGTATGCTAGTATATTGCTGAAGTATCGTCGTAAATTTAAAGTCTATCTATCTATCTATCTATTGCCAGACGCCTCAATCCCGTTTGGGGTGGCCACAAACAAATCGCCTCCAAGTCGCCCTGTCCCCCGCCATTTCACTACCCTGCTCCCAACTCACACCTCCCTCTCTCATATACCTCTCCACCCCATCCCTCCATCTCATCCTCGGTCTCCCCCTCCCTCTTCCACCCTCCACCTCACTCACATACACTCTCTTCGTCAGTCTTTCACCCTCCATCCTCTCCACATGGCCAAACCACCTCAGTGTGTTCCTCACAACGCTTCCTATCACATCCACATCAACACCACAACGCTCCTTTATATCCTCATTCGTCAGCCTGTCTCTCCACGTGACTCCACAAGCTCCTCTTAAATAACTCATTTCCACTGCTCTCACTCTTGACTTGTGTCCTTCCAACAACGTCCAAGCTTCACTTCCGTACGTTAGAGTTGGTATCACAATACTGTCATGTAGTAACTTTTTTACTTCCATGCTCACTTCCCTGTTTCTTATCACTGCTTTCAAGGAACCAGCAACCTTTCTTCCCTGCTGTACCCTTTCAAGCACTTCACCCTCCAAACCTCCATCCTTACTCATCACACTACCCAAATACTTAAACGTACTCACATTTTAAAGTAAGTTTGGAAAATGTACGTATTGAATCAAGTAGGCTTTTCTATAATTTCTCGTTGTAACAGCCTAATTGCAGGAAAGATAATTATCAAAATATGTGAATTAGATGTACCCTGGTTCGTTGCTGTAATGTGATCATAACTTACAGCAGTGAAAGTTTAAAATTACAACATTTTGTATGTGGTGTCTGAACGGGAAAACGCACGGTAATATTCTCTCTTAAACAACCTGCATGAGTTTTCAGATGCCTAACCTGGATTCATATTACTCGTATCTAAAATTTCCCCGACAAAATCCGAAATTGGCTGCGCCTGTGTATATTCTGGCAGTTTGGGTAAGATGCAGGCGGGCGGGAGAATGCATTTAATTTTCTCTTTTGTATAACCCGTAAAATTTCTCCAACACACAACCCTGCCTTATTTACAACAGTATCTGAAATTACGGTAAGAAAATTTGAAATCACGTCTTTTGTTTGTTCGTTTGTTTTTAGCACACTGTATGCATTTGAAAGGCATGGAAATAGCCGAGAAAATGCATTTAATATTGTCCCTATCGCAATCTGTAAATATTCGCTCCATGTTTTCTTGGATATATCAGTATGGGAATGCTATGTTGACCGCGTTTATATATATATTTGCAGTTCGTTACAGTATTGTTACCGTTGCATGCGCTGCCGTAAATCATGAGTAAATGGATTTTTATTTTTTCACCAAACCGTAATTCTCTCGGCTTTACGATATTACGAATTTAATCTGTGTCGCTGTAAATCATAGTGATATTTGTGTCCTTGTTTGTTGGTTACTCGTCTGTGGAGAACCATGCAGTCCGTCTGTTTGTCAGTATGAATGTTTATGTCTGTCTGTATAGGGCGTTTATCTATCTATCTGCTTGTCTGTCTTTATGTCAGTCTAGTGCCCGATGCCGTATCACATAGGGTGGTTTGAAATTTCTGCCCCCGCACAGTAACAACCCCACGAAACACGCCATCCGCCCATTCACTGGTGGTACCACTCTTAAGTGGCGGTTTAGGTGGGGCCCCGAACCTCTGTACAGTGCGTGTTCCATACCCGCTATGTGAACGGCTCTGATATTATGTAATAGGCATCACAATAAGATAAACACATGAGAATGTAATGGTAACGTGTGTATTATAATATATGAAAGAACAGTAAACTTATTGTGCGTAAAATATTTATACGGCAATACAGAAACGTGGCATAAATATTTTAGTGTTGCTTAAAAAAATGTAGTCACTTTTATTGGCTGTTACCGTATTTCTGGGGTTGGTAATAATGTCACAATTATGATTATAAGATAATGTGCAGGAATATAAGTAAAAATATGTCAGTTTCTTAGTAAAAAAAAAATTATACATTAAACCCTCGTGAGCGGCAACACACACACACACCCAGTCCCACCTGGCCAGAGCTTCGTCTATCCTTGGCCTGTTTGGGGACACTTAAAAAAAGACGCGCCAAGACTTTTACCTCCTGGGTGGTGTGGAAATAAAGTCAAATTTACAATATGTACATTATAACGTAAAAGAAAATAACCAAAATGTATCCTAAAATACCACAGACGAGAGAGAGAGAGAGGGGGGGGGGAGGCAGACCAGGGGCAGTGTTGAGTGCCCTGAGTGAGAGATGGAGGAAGGGAGGGAACGAAGGAGGGAGAGAGTGATTGAATGAAAACAAATCATGGCGCCACAATAGTGAGGTCATCTGGCGCCCTATGTAAAACAATAATATTTTTAAATATAATTAGATATAATAAAAACAAAACAAAGAAATGAAAGCACAAGTTTATGTCACTCATAAAAGAAACAAAATTCCCAAGGGTGACGCACATCCCCCCCAGGAGAGAGAGAGAGAGAGAGAGAGAGAGAGAGAGAGAGAGAGAGAGAGAGAGAGAGAGAGGCATCGCGGGTATGGAAAACGTGGCAACACTGTACAGAGGTTGGTGCCCCACCCAAACCGCCAGTTAAGAATGGTACCACCATAGGAAAAAAATATATATAAAATTATTGTTAAGATGTATGGATGGAAAAGTGCAGAAACAAGAGACGAGTAAAGTACAGAAACAAGAGGATAATAGAGATGGGAGAAAATTTTGAGGTGTGTACTCATTACGACATTGTACACTGTAGCCTACTCACAAAACGTTTGTACTTGGTGGTATGTAGCAGTCGGTATAGCACTCTGCATCTTCTCCCTTCCTAAATGCTCTCGTTTTTGTTTTCATGTATTGTTTCCATCTTTACATTTGAAGTCATATTAGATTTCTTTTTTAATCTTTATGTGGAAGCTAGCCACCAAACACATATTAGCGATACTGTAAGGCGACATTTAACTGATTCGCTACCGCAATTACTGATACAGTATACGTACCCTTACGCGGAATGGGGCAACAGGAATCCGTGGAGTTTTACATATTGTGAGAAGAGTTCTGATTGAAAGTTTATACCTCCTATATCTCCATCGCTGCTCTGAGTGTGAGAAGAAACGTCACCTTTTATTAAGAAGTGTTTTGGTATGTAACCTGCATGTGTACACCTTTTCGTTTAGGAGACTGAGAAAGAGAGAGAGACAGAGAGAGAGAGAGATTTAATTTTCTGCGACCCGATTCCATGACTCCTATGGAGATTGGCGGGACCTTGCGAATAGCTTTGTGCATAGTGGTGAAGATATTTTATTCATATAATTGAAGCTGGGATTCACGAGCGTTTTGGTGCGGGGACCCCTATAGCTTATAATATACGGGATGCCAATTTGAACTTGTCCCATCCTACATGATTACCACCATTTTCTCACCTTATCTTGCCATCTCGTTCTCGGTTTTCATTTCCTTTTCCTCTCAGTCACCTCACTCATACACCCTCCTCGTCGTCGTCGTCGTCGCCGTCATAATAATAATAATAATAGTAATAATAATAATCGCCCTAATTCCCATCTAAAGGATGAGAGTACACAAGTACAAGAACTGTGAAACAGCCTGCCCAGTGAAATAAGCCACACAGTCATTCACACATCATTCAAGTCTTCGCCATCTTGGCAGCAACTCACAAACATTACCATCTGCATATTTTTTCTTTATTGGTACTCCTAATACACACCTACCATGTTAAAAGAGGATGTCAGACCCCTGTCATGTGCTCCTCTGCGTGTATATATCACATGTCTCTTTCCAACCCTTATCACTTTTCTCTCTTACCGTCATACCTGGCTTCTTAACCCATACCATATCCATCCACCTTCATCGTAGCCTCCAACACCTCCTTCCATCTTCACAGTCACCCACATATGCTTCTCTTTTCACAGCCTTATCCATATCCATTCACTTCCTATGACGATACCATGTAAGTACACCTTTCTACCCGTGTATCAAAACACATTGTCACTCCACATC
Source organism: Coenobita brevimanus (assembly GCF_032717465.1). Classification (NCBI taxonomy): domain Eukaryota; kingdom Metazoa; phylum Arthropoda; class Malacostraca; order Decapoda; family Coenobitidae; genus Coenobita; species Coenobita brevimanus. Next base: position 20,952,865 of record NC_137010.1, on the reverse strand, counting down.
ATTAAGGAATTTTTGTTTCGTGTATGATCCACTCTACTGAACGCACACACATTCATTAACAGTCACGTTTCTACTGTTCTCACTCTAAAGTCTCACACCCACACTTTACTGTAGCCTACCAGTTCAAGTCTCTCATCACGCACCAGCTCAACACTGCGAGCTACCCTCTATCTCGGTAACCATCGCTTTTATTTATCTGCAGACATACAAAAATATGAATCAGACTGCAAAGAGTAAGTTCACAACACCATGAGCACGCATCAGGCTGGAAATACTCCTCTCCACTATTCATTACTAACCGTACTCCTCTTTCCACAACTCCAGTGTTGACTTCTTTAAAATTTTTCATAGCTATCTGTTTGACATACATACATACATACATACATACTGTACATACATGCATACATACATACTGAATAGCCAGCCGTAGGAACATCAGACACCCTTTTCTTATTCCATTATTGATATTTAACTACATACTGAGACATCCACTTTTAGACAGGCTTCATTATCATGTAGAAAAAATGAACAACATTCAGTAGTTTTTCATGTGTGAATGGAGTAATAATAATAATAATAATAATAATAATAATAATAATCTATCTATCTGTCTATCTGTTGTCAGACGCCATAATCCCGTAAGGGATGGCCATTTGACTTTGAGTTATTTGTTTTACGGGGAGGGACACTAACCGTCCACCAACCCACTTGTTGACACGTAGGGAGCACGGACGGTTTGGTTATATGTTTACCACCCAGCGTTGTAAATGGTTTCTTGGCTTACAGGAAACCATTTGGCTTGTCACTCAGTGTAAAGCCACCTGCAAAGGAAAGAAAAGCGATAAGAAGTGACAGGAAAGATGGGAGAAACAGGAAGAGAGGAGGGCAGGCACAGAAAAAGAATGAGAAAGGCTAAGGAAGAAGTAGGCAGCACTACATCAAGTGAGTGGATGATGGTCGCCACCACCTACCACACAGTAATAATAATAATAATAATAATAATCATAATAATGTTTCTCGATCCCGCTTGTCTCATTTATTAAAAAATTGGGAGAATAGGGCAAGGGCGATGGTGGTGATGATAACAGGTATATACGGTATACGTCATTGCTGTATAGCCTTCAGTACGTGGAAGCCAGTGCAAGGGAGAGCGAAAAACAATATATCGAGACACCTATTGATTATCCAGAGCTACAGTAAAAGAGAGAGAGAGAGAGAGAGAGAGAGAGAGAGAGAGAGAGCGATAAATGGGCCAATAAATAGCAGAAAATAGTTTATCGGTTATGAGGCGAGGAAGATCAAGAGGTTACTGAGTTGGGGCGGAAATGCCTTGAGATCTTTGTTGTGGGGTGGCCATTCCCTTGCATGATGCGGCGTTGGGCAGTAGAAAGATGAACTCAAGAATATAGACTATAAACCAGGAGTATAGTGGAAGAACGTCACTAGGTGTACGGGTTAATATTTGGTTGGAGTTAAGTGAATCAGTTAGCAACAGATAATATTTACAAAACGACACCACCTCTGGAAATCAATGTTAATGTAAAAAAATCCATTGAGTGAACACTATGGACGTGGAAAAATTATGGATTATCTGCCATGGAAACAAAATGTAAGGAAGGAACAGTAAAGTCGGATGTAAGGATCGTGAATAACACAGAAATGAAATTCAATAATATAACGACTGAACTCCGTTTCTGTTAAGCTATCAGTTATGGCTAAATAAAGAGAAAATGCGACCTATTTTTTTTTAATGGTATATGGAATTAGATTATATTACACAGAATCCGAACGACTGAATATGAATAATATATTTAAATATTGCTTAGGACTCCGAAATGTAAAAGGAAAAAAGAAAAAAAAAAATGTCTAAAAACGTTAGTGTACAGGGTTTCCAAGTAGGCTACCGTAGTACCGTACTCTAATACTGATCATTAGTGAAGTAGGAGAAACTTACCTTGCTACGATAAACGGACACGTAAATCAGTAAGTGAGGAGTGCAGGATCTTAGAAGCTGAACTGAATGTAAAACGGATCGAACACCAATAAGTTGGAAAACTTGAGACACTCCCACCCCCCACAAAAACAGAGGAATGCAAAATACTAATAATAGAACATAACCGAATAGATCAGTAAGTAAAGCGTACTGGGTTTTGCGGGTAGCTTACTTGAAAAACAGAAACCGTACGGAATGTAAAACAAACCGAACACCATATAGTTCGAAAACTTGCCACGCGCATCCCTTCCAGAATCTATAAACACTCTCCACATACCATCCAGCGGCACATAAAATCCATGAATATTTGAAAACAGAGGCAGGAACATATAAAGTGTAGTTGAGAAGGCCATAAATATATACTGTAAATGGAAAAGCTGAGGGGAGAAAAAGTTGAAGTGCGCCCGGGAACAGTAAGAACGGGTGTGAAATTTTGGCGGGAAAACGGAGCTTCGGTGGGGGACACAAGCACAATGGTGATGGTATTGCTTATTGGTACTCTTAAACTGTATTGTGCTGTGGAGAGAGAGAGAGAGAGAGAGAGAGAGAGAGAGAGAGAGAGAGAGAGAGAGATGAAGGAAAATATTTTAAGGAAACTGAAAACGAAGATGAATAGTGGTACTTTAGTGTTATTGTTCTTTGTGTGTTCTTAGAGGAATGAGTCAAGCTCGTACAGTCCCGTGTTTTGAACTATTTTTTTCATACATATCTTTAAATTTATGAATAGTTTAGGCACACTAGTTCAGTCGGTAGTACATACCACTGAGCAATTGTTCTGTAAGAAGCTGATTCTCCTTACGTCTTTAACACCTCTCATTTGTGCAGTTTTTTGCAGTGACCTCTTCTGTTGCCTCTCCATAGGTTACATACTCATTTACTGTATGTCTATTTTCCCTTTTCCTGTGGTGCATTTATATAACATAATCATGTCTCCATTTTCCCTTCTCTGTTGTAATGTTGGGAGGTTTAATTTTTCTAATCTCTCTTCATAGCTTAGATCCCTCATGCTTGGTGCCTATCTTGTTTTGTTTTTTGTTTTTTTATGCGAGGAAGGAGGAACCAAAGGCCACGAGCCCGCAAAAACTGTTCCTTCCATGACAAAAACAAAATACAAGAGAGAGCCGAATTCAAGATCCAATCATTTTGAGATGCCTGGATACACAGCGTTTGAAAAACTGGAGATCATTGGAAGCAGGAAATACAGACAGAGGTAGACAGTTCCAGAGTTGACTTGTTGCATAAATGAAGGACTGGGAGTAACGATCAACTCTTGCATTAGAGAGTTGGACAGAAAAGGGACGAGAGTTTGCTGCTAGACGGGTGCTACGTGCCCGTCGTAAAGTGGAGGAATGCATGCAGAGAGTTCAGAGGAGCAGTGACCATTGAAGTAGCGATAGAAAAGAGATAAAGATGCAGCATTGCGGCGAAGAGGCAGAGGTTGAAGGGAGTCGGTAAGAGGAGGAGAGTTAATGAGACGAAAAGCCTTTAACTCCACCCTATTGAGGAGTGCTATATGTGGGGAACCTCCCCACACGAGAGTTGTACTCCACACAGGGGCGGATAAAACGTGTGTATAGAGTCAACAATTATGCAGGGGTGAAGAAGGAACGGAGTCGGCTCAGCACACCTTATCTCTTGGAAGCAGATTTTACAAGAGATGCAATATGATCTCTCCAAGTCAAGTCCCGAGTAAATGAAACCCCTAGCAAGTTCAAGGATGATGCAGGATTAAGCTGAATATTATTAAACAGTAGTGGGCACACCTGTGGAAGATTTTGTCAGGTTGATAGGTGTAAGAACTGAGTCTTTGGTGCATTAAATACAACCAGATTATTTTTACCCCAGTCAGAGATACGAGCCAAGTCAGACATTAGGTATGCCATAGCCTCATCCCTTGTTTGTTGAAGTAACCGCTGAGATGGGCTTTGAGGGAACCGAATGGAAAGGTGAAGGTTGGAGTCAACAGCGTAAGAGTGGATAGGGTTAGATGTACAGCTTAGGACATTGATGAATAAAAGGAAGAGAGTTGGTGATAGGACAGAGCCCTGAGGAACACCACTGTTGATAGATCTAAGAGAAGAACTATGGCCGTCTACAACAGCCGCTGTAGAACGACCAGAAAGGAAGCTAGAGATGAAGGCACAGATAGTAGGATAGAAACCGTAAAAGGGCAGTTTGAAAATTAAAGATTTATGCCAGACTCGATCGAAAGCCTTTGCAATGTCAAGTACAATGGCAAAGCTTTCGCCAAAGTCCCGAAAGGAGGATGACCAGGTGTCAGAAAGGTAGGTAAGACGATCGCCAGTGGAGTGTCCCTGACGGAACTCATACTGACGATCAGAAAGAAGGTTGTGATAGGAAAGATGCTTTAAAATTTTTGTTAAGAATTGACTCGAAAACTTTTGAGATACAGGATGTTAAAGCAATTGGACGATAGAGGGTTGGGAATGGTCACCCTTCTCTGGGACTGGCTGAATGAGAGCAAACTTCCAGCAAGAAGGAAAGGTACAAGTTGATAGACAAAGGTGAAAGAGTTTGCCTAGGCAGGGTGTAAACACAGAAGCACAGTTCTTGAGAACAACAGGAGGGACTCCATCAGGCCCATATGCCTTGTTAGTATTGAGGCCTGTGATGGCAGAAAATCCATCAGCTGAAGAAATTTTAACGTCAGCCATGAGGAAGTCAGCGGGGGGAAGTGATGGAGGAACAGCACCGGAAACGTCTCAGGTGGAATTGGAGGAGAAAGTCTGAGTGAAGAGGTCTGCTTTATCAGTAGAAGAAATAGCTACAGAACCATCAGAGTAGAAAAGAGGAGGGAAGGATGATGAGGTAAAGTTGTTAGAAAGGTTTTTGGCAAGGTGCCAGAAGGAGCGGGAAGAATTCGAGTTGGAGAGATTAGAGCATTTAGTACGGACGAAATTATTTTTAGGAAAGCGAAGAACAGACTTAGCACGATTCCGGGAAGAAACGTATACAAAATGTGATTCAGGGGTGCATTGGCTCTGGTACCTTTTATAGGCCCTTTCCTTGTTGCGGACAGCATTAGAACAAGCGTGATTAAACCAAGGCTTTCTTGCATTAGTCAAAGGGTATGAGAAAGGAATGTATGCTTCCATGCCTGAGAGAATAACCTCCGTAATGCGCAAGGCACACTCAGATGGCTCCCGGCCATGGAAACAATAATCATTCCAGGGAAAATCAAAGAAGTACTGCCTGAGGGCCTCCCAATCCGCAGCTCCAAAGTGCCACAGACGACATTTCTTTGGAGGATCCACAGGCCGTACCGGAGTGATAGGACAGGTTAAGGTGATATGGTTGTGATCGGAGGAGCCCAACGTAGAGAAAAGATTAACAGTGTAAGCAGAAGGATTAGTTGTAAGGAAGAAGTCAGGTATGTTGGAGCTCTCTCCAAGGCAGTCAGGGATACGGGTTGGGTGCTGTACAAGCTGCTCTAGGTCAGTAAGGATAGAAAAGGTGTAGGCTTGTTCACCAGGTGGATCAGTGAAAGGAGAGGAGAGCCAAAGGTGGTGGTGAACATTGAAATCTTGTAGAATGGAGGTTTCAGAGAAAGGAGAAATGGATAGAATGTGTTCCATCGTAGAGGTAAGATAGTCGAAGAATTTTTGATGGAATTAGGGGATAAGTAAACAGTGCAGATATATTTAGTCAGAGAATGACAGGAAAGCCGAAGCCAGAGTGTAGAGAATTCAGAAGAATCGAGTTCAGGAACACGAGAGCAAGATAAGTCGTTGCGTATATATACACAACAGCCACCTTTGGCTTTGAAATGAGTATAGAGAAAGTAGGAGGATACAGAAAAGGGTTTTGCTGTCAGATGCCTCAGACAGCTAAGTCTCAGTTAGGAAATGAAGGTGAGGTTTAGAGGAGGAGAGGTGGTGCTCAACAGAGGAAAGGCCACGAATGTTGCAGAAATGAAGAAGTGAGTCAGACAGTAGTTCCAGGCAGCTCGAGTTGACGCCGGGAGAGGAGCGGAAGGTGGGGGCATTTATGGTCCCCCCCCCCCTTGGGGACTTCGAGGCTATGTAGTTGAAAGCCATGATTACATTTTTTGAATTTTGGAAAGGGAAGTGTAGTGTGTACTGTGCATGTAGTTTGTGTTGATAGTTTGAGAAACTTGTATTGGAGAGCATGCTGGCCTACTCTCTGTGTAACTGAGTCACTGAAAAAGTTCAGCAAAGGGGGATGGTCGGGAACTAGTCCTGAGGGCTGATGAAACGGGAGCTCCAGCTCTCCCTGTCATCAGCTTTCCATCCACCTTGGGAGTACTGCCCTGCTCGACTGGTGCTACAGTCTACTTCTTTGTAGTATTTCAGTCTTATCTCTGTGTTTTTTGAGATGTAGAATCCAGACTACAGATGCATACTCCAGAGTTGGTCTAATGAGTGATGTGATTATCTTTCTGAGCATGTCTTCATGTGAAAGATACCCTCATTTTAGCAAGGAGTACGGTCAGGTTCAGTACTTTCTCATTGATGTGGTCAGCTGGAGGTAGTCTGTTGCTGAAAATCACTCCTAATTCCTTCCCCCTCTCTGATATATGCAGGGTTGCACTTCCTAGCTTAGAATCCCAGTCCTGTCTTTTTTTCACAATTACCAAACATGATTACATGGATTTGTCCACATTGAATTATTCCATTGTCCATCTACTGCTCCTTTCATGAAGTTTATTTAATTCTTCTTGTGGCTCTCTGCAAAAGTCTGTGTTTGTAATTTGTATTTTTGCATCATGGGCAATCATTTAGATAGCTTCCATTTCTAGTGTTGCCGTCAGTGTCATTTATATATACTAAAAACATAATTGGTGCCAGCACTGAGCCCTGTAGGACTCCACTTGTCACGTCTCTCCATGATGAGTATTTTCCCCTTAGTACTGTTCTCATTTTCCCTTTTCTGAGAAAATCTTGCATCCAACTGTACAGATTACCTTGGATTCCTCCTTGATGGTACAGTTTCCATAATAGTCTTAGGTGTGGTACTCTGTGAAATGCCTTCTTAAAATCCAAGTAGATGCTGTCTACCCATCCCTCTCTTGCGTGTAGTGTTTCTGCAACTCTGTCATACGGTACTAGCTTAATATACATGAGTTTCCCTTTCTAAAACTGAGCTGTCTTTCAGTCACCATCTTGTGTTTTCCTAGATGATTTACCCAAATTTTTCTTGTGGAAATGCTTGCGTCTTTTCACCCCTCTCTAATCTACTTTTCTTCTGTAAAAACTGATTGATTTTTTGTTTTTGTTTAGTACTTCACAAATATCTTCTTCATTGATATAGATTCTCCCCTCATCCCTGATGGACTGTATTTTATCTTTGACTTTAGTTTTGCTTCGAATATAGCTGTAAAATAGCTTCGGTTGATCAGTACTTTTATTTATAATGTCTTCCTCAAACTACCTTTGAAACTCTCTCCTTTTCTCCCTACAATCATTTCTTGCCTGTCTATAGTTGTTATATGCCCTCTCGCTATTATGTCGTCTGTATCTAATCTACAGCAAATCCCTTTTCTCATTTGCTTTTTTACTGTCGGTATTAAACCATTTCCTTGTCCATATTTCTGTTGTTTTGTGCTGTGGGATATAATTTTGGACTCTTGCTTCATAGAATTCTCAGAATTTTCTGTGTATAACATTTACATCTTGTCCTTTAAGCTCCTTTTCCCAATCTGTTTCTATCAAATATTTCTACAGGTCATGATAATTGCCCTTCTTGTAGTTTAGGCTAATTTTGTATCTTTCATTATTGCACACTATATCATATGCTGTCCTGAAATTGCAATTCAGTACTGCATGGTCGCTATTGTCGAAAGGACGGTGATTAAATATGCTGTCAATTTATTTTTCTTGTCTAGTAAATTTAATATCTGATAGTGGTGGCTCTTCTAGTCCTCTTTTTCTGGTGATTTCCTCTGCATGTTGTGTTAGAGAAAACGCCTTTATTAGATCCAGGAGACTTTGATCCCAAACAGCTTTCATAGCTCCTTACATCTAGAGTATTCCAATTTATATTTTTGTTGAAATCTCCAGTTAGTATAATTCTTTAAGATTTATCTTCCATTCTATGTAGTAGGGTTCTTAAACTCTGTATTGTACTTTGTGCCAAGTCTTCATATTCACCTGTGTCCCATGTGTTTGTCTTGAGTAGCATATATAAATTTACCACAGTTATTTTCCCATCAGATGTGTTAATCTTTACTGCAATTAATTCTGCTTGTGAGGATATATGTAGTTCTGTCTCCCTGACTTGGAGTTTTTCTTTGTTAGTATCATAACTCCTCCTTTTTTTCAAAATATACGGTTATCTGTCTCTTCACTAATTGTATTCATCAAAATTTAAGGAGTTAATGGCTATTTCTGGGGTTAAATTTGTTTCTGTTGGCAAATAATTGAAGGTTCCTTTTCTTTGGTATAGTCTTTTATCTCTTAATAGTTTGGATACCATTCCAGCAACATTTGAGTACATCAACTTATGTCATATTGTTTACATATTTGACATTGGTTGAGTCCATTACCCTCTTTTTTTATTATTATTATTTTTTTATAGTCCCTGCTGTTGGTGTGCCATTTCCTTAGCTGTAACCACACTAATTTTTATTAAAAAAAAAAAAAAAAAAAAAAAAAAAAATCCTCTGATCGTTCATTAGAACGATCTTTTAGTACTCCCCATTCCTCCTGAGTTAGGCATCCTTTATCCATACTTCTTTGAATTCCTCTGATTCCTGAAGTTTGTTAGCATTTTTTACCAGCCGCAATAGCGAAGCTGGTGTTGTTTTCAGTTTGTCTGTCTGTCTTTGTGTCAGCACGATAACTTCGCAACCACTCAAGATATCATAACAAAATTTTACAGGTGTGTAGTAGGGAAAAGAGCGATCACGAGTACGAAATTGGTGAAAGTAGGTCAAGCTGTGTGTGTCTGTTACCACGATTACCTCGCAACCGCTCAAAATATCTCAAAATTTTACAGATATGTGGTAGGGATGAAAATCTATTACGAGTTCGAAATTGGTGAAAGTAGGTCAACGTCAGGGTTATATTCCGAGCCCCGCAAGATACGTATCAGCTCACGGCTGGTGTGATTCTCCCCTTGGGGGGGGGGTGTCTAGTGTAGTACTTCTGCGATGTTCACACTTTGGAAGGTTACTTTGAGGGATCTTGACTTGTTTCTCTCATATTGCCCAATCCTTTTAAATTCCTCAATATCTTTCTCACTGATGTCCTCTGATACTTCGTTCAATATGTCCATTTATTTTATCGTCTCCTTTAGAGATTCGGTTTCTTCTTCATCGTTACCAGTGAGTACTATAGACTGTTTTATCTGTTGATTTCCTTTTCAGCTTTGGGCTGTTTATTATGATTTTTTTTTTCACTTCCCTTCTTATGCTTTTTGCTTCGACCTTGTTTTCTTACTCTTGCTTCACTTTTACGACCTCTGCATATGCATATTGTACTTCATCTGTGCAATTTCTCATCATTTCTTTTGCCTGAGTTATTTTCTCTTCAGTACCACTGCTTTGTTCCATCAGACCACCTGTTGTTTAATTACAGTATATCTGTCTCATTTTTGAACGCCGAAAAACTCTCATGGCTGACCACTGTACTCGTTTCGCTCGTTTTCTTTCTCAGAGCTGACATCTCATCTGCTGCTGTTTTTTCTGTTTATTTCCTCTACTAATTCCTCATTTTTTTTTTTTCTTTCTGGAGGTGTAGTTCCTTTCTGACTGCCTCTGTTTCCAGTTAGTGGTTTAAGGCATTAGAGTTAGGTGGCCTTGTCGACGATTCAGCCAGATGTGGCCCAAAGAGTTTGTATTTAAGGAGTGATTGAGGTTTACCGTTCGATATATATATATATATATATATATATATATATATATATATATATATATATATATATATATATATATATATAATCAGCCGTTTGAGTGTCCACTGCAGGACCGGCGTATCCCGACCGAAGTGGGGACGATACAGCCAATGTATCTCTACCAAGTGGCTTAGGCTGTCTGGTAGAGACTGTATGTAAGGTGAGAAGTGTTTGTAAGTGTAATTGTTGTGTTGGAGTGGCTTTGGATGTGTGTGTAGTCTGTGAACCAAGTGTAATCGGCCCGCGCAAGCCGATGGGGTGCAAACATACTTTACAGTATGCGACACTGGTTCAACTACAGCACCCCTTGTGTCCGCCAATGCAGTACGTGGCATGAAGAACGCTCCCAAAGATTATTACCCTGGCAGGGCGTGAACCGTCGTTCTTCAGTGTACGAAAACGTTCACTTTACCACTGTACCACAGAAGCTCCATATATATATATATATATATATATATATATATATATATATATATATATATATATATATATATATATATATATATATAATGGGGCTTGGTTTGTAGAACACTGTATTTGTATTTCTTCGGTAGATTTTAACATCGTGCATAATTTCTCAGTATGAAATGTCTATAGGAGTGGTTGTATATTGTTCTTTTTAATTTTACTCATAATAATATACATTACCCAGTTTTTCTTCTAATTGTAATTTGACTGATGTAGTCCTAGTGTGTAAATTTTGTAGAAGAATTTGTACAGGTATTTCCATTTGTCTGATAAATTTTCCTAGTACATGATACATGTGACTATTATTTTCATGCTTTTTAAAAATTTATCCAGTTAGATTTTTTAAACTGAAATTCCCAATCTACCTATTTGTTTCTTTGCAAATTTTTCTGATGTACTGTGTTATTTTGGCCTGCAGGACAAAGAAAGCTACGACTATGAGCCCAACTGCACATTCAAAGTGGACGAGTATGGCTTCTTCGTGTTCTGGAAGAGTGAGGGCAGGGTGAGTCACTAATAAAAATACCTTAACATTTTTCAAGAAAAGTGGTACATTTTCACTAGCAGAAATATTACTATACCTAATCAGTTAAAATGTACTTTTACCTGTCTTTACTCCTGGCTACAGGCTTAGTGAAATTGAAGTGGGTGGGTATTTTCTTCTATTTTTCGCTGTATGCAGTGAGTTAGGTCATTGTTAAGTTAGGTCGTAACTTTATAAAGTTATATTACATTTTTTTTATGTTGCACGTTTGTCATGTTTTTTTTTTTCTCAAATCAGGTATGATAGTTATATTTTGTGAGTAATTAAGGTAGTTTCGTAAAATCTTCAGGATCCACACATAGTACTGTAGAATGTAGAACCGTGGGCTAACCTAACCTAACGTCATATAACCTAACAGAGCATCACCAGACTTTACGTGAACAAACATAACCTAAGTTAAACCAGCTGAACCAAACCAAACTCAGCCGAACCCAAGCAGGATCAAATTAACCTAATTCACCAGTCAAGGTGCCTAACCACTCATGCCCCTTCCTTCCTGCCACTCCAAACTGCTTTCCCTCGTGTACTTCCCATGCAGCTCCATCTTCACAGTACGTTCTCAGGCGTCCCTTCGTCACTTCCTGCCACTCCAAACCTCACCTCTTCATGTACTCCCGTATTTCATCTCACACTGCCGTTCCTTCTCCCATCACCACTTCAGATTTACTAAAGTTTCTCTCCACTGCATGCACCACATTGTTGGGCTTCTTCTCCTCCCACCATAGTGTCCTTCCACTATTTTCATCTCATTCTGGAGCCCTCTTTCATTCTCCCATCATTAAAAGTTTTTGTCCGCTATTTCCACCTCATTCTTGGGTTCCCTCTCCTTCTCCTACCATCAACAATTCCCCCACCCCCACCCCCGTCTGTTTCCATCTCATTCTTGGGACCCCTGTCCTCCCACCATCAACAGTTTTCCCCCCACAATTTCCACACCATTCATGGGCTCCCTCACCTCATTCTCCCACCTTACGTGCTTCAGCTAGTCAGAGGTGAGGTATTTGCAAGAGGCAAAAACAACACCATGTCGATGCAGCATGATTTTCATTAATAAGCCCCACGCCTTCCATGATACAGTAACTCTGACGTCATCTCATGAAATTTGCATGAGTCAAGTATGGCGTGTTGGATGTTGTAAGAACGTTTGCTGTGTTATCGAAATGCTACTTTATCCACACACAACACAGCTTAATCTCAACTAACCTAATCCCAACATAGCCTAAGCCATCACAGTCCGACTTTATCACTCCTTACATCACCTCAACTTCATCGTACCTAACCTCACCCATTATAGCACAATGCACCCAGACATAAATCGATCCATCCCATCCCAACCCAACCTATCTCAGAGAGAGAGAGAGAGAGAGAGAGAGAGAGAGAGAGAGAATACAACTTGTGGGTAGACATGGAAGCTGGCTGGAGCAGGTTTGAGATTGGTACCTGGAAACAGTGGTGACGGAAACGGGGTGAATAGAAATGGATGTTAAGGTGAGAGGCTCAGCGGCATGGAGGAAGTGGAGAGAGGTTGTTCGGGTGATGCAGACCACAAGATTAGCACAAGATTGAAATTGAACTCAATTGATGATTAAACCAGTAATGCTACACAGGGTGGAGATGATGGCTTTGAGGAAGGAGGAGGGGTTGATCGAAAAGACAGTGATGAGGATGTTGAGATGGATACATAGAATATAGCCGCTGGAGGGGTGTGACGAAATACCGAATCGGCACATTTAATTGGAAAATATTATAGTTTTTATCACCATATAGGTTCATACACACGGAATTATCTGAAATCCCGTCAAAATTTTGTGCTGTTTTAACCGTTAATAACAAATCAGGACTCAGTGCTAAGACAGGCTAAAACTAGCGGAAGTGTCGCCTGTAGCTCAACAGCTCTCCTTGGCAGACGTGTCGTTTGTATGAATATTGATTTAACATGCAAATACATTTATTTGTACTGTAAATCAATATTTATGCAAAATAGAAGTCTGTCAAGACATACTGGCGATCTAAAGGGGAAATATCCGCTAACTTTTGCGCGTTTTCGCCTGAATCCTGATTTTTATTTTTACATTAATAGTTAAATTTATTGGTAGGTGGGGACCTGCATCATCCACCCACTTAGTTTAGCGGTACTCTGTTTTTAGGGTAGCTCTGCATTGAGTGGCAAGCCAAATGGAGGAAATCATTTACAACGCTGGATGGTAACCTTATAACTAACCAACACGTGTTCCCTACGTGACAACAGTGGGTTGGCGGAGTGTTAGTGCTCTTCCCCGGGAAAGAACTAAAAATACGAACAAGAAGCCTCGGACCAGGACTGACCAACAGGTGATGACTAAGGACCAAACAAAGGACATAGTTAGGATTGCGACGTGGAATGTAAGGGGTGCAAATGATGAGGCAAGAGTTTGTCCAGATGCTTGCGGGTGCAAAAGTGGATGTATGTGGATTAACTGAAACTAAATGGAGAGGTGAGAGTGTGAGAGAATTGGAGTATGAATGGGATATATGCGCGGGAGTGGGTGAGAATGAGAGGGTAAAAGAAGGAGTGTGTATTGTTGTGTGCAAGAGATGGAAGGAGAATATAAGAGAGTATGGATCAGTTGGTTCAGGAATTGAGTGGGCAAGATTGAAAGTTGGATTACAAATGTGGGCGATTGTGTGTGTGTCTGCCCCAATGCAAGATCGTCCAAGCAGAGTGAAAGAAGAGTTTGGACAAATGTGGAAGCGTGCATGTAAAAGTTTGAAAGGAATGCAGGAGTGTTTTGATTGGATATGCATGAAAAAATAGGGAATGTGAAGGTGGAATGAGTAGTTGGTGAGTAGGGTGTGCCTGAAGAAGTGGATGAGAATGGCAGTGCTGTAGTGGACATTAGTGCTAGAGGGGGTTGGTGATAGCTAATACCCTTTTCAGGCACAAAATGATCCACAGGTATGCATGGTGAGTGATGAGAAGGGTGGATGGTGAACTGAATGGACGGAGGCGGTGATTGGTTATGTGTGTTTGGATGATACAGTAGAATGAGGTGTGTAATGGATGCAAGAGCATATAGAAGTTGGGGGAGATGACTTTCTGACCACCACTTAATGATGGTGAAAGTCAAGATTGAAATGAAGTGGAGGAATAGAAGGGAAGGACAGGAGGAAGTAGTTCTTACAAAGAGGGTGGAGAGGTTGCAAGAGAATGGAAAAATCCTATAATATATTACAGAAGTGGAGGAGCGATTGTGTAAATATGGATTGGAGCAGATGGGGGACGTGGAAGGTGTGTGCAAGATTTTCACAGAAGAAATCTGTGCAGCATGTGAGGTGGTGTGTGGGGTGAAGAGAAGACGAAAGGGGTTGCAAGAAACAGCATGGTGGAATGAGAGGTGAGAGAGGCTGAGGCACAGAAGAAGAAAGTATATAGTGAATGGATGAGAAACGGAGTGTGGAGGACATTGAGTGACAGAAGAGAGAGTTATATGCAGAGAGGAAGAGAGAGGTGAAGAGATTAGTAGGAGACAGTATGAAGACAGTGGGTGAGGAATTAGGAAGGAATTTCAGTGTAAAGTGGAGGGAATGTAAGAAAATGTTCTGGAAGGAGGTAGAGAGTTAGACAGGGTGTTAAAGAAGTTAGTCGGGGAGTGAAAGATAAAAATAATAGATTAATAGTGTAGGGGGAAAAGTGAGCAGATGGAGAGAACACTATAAGGAGTAGTTGAACATAGAGAATGAAAGTAATGCGAGTATAAGTGGGTGAGGAATGGCTGGGAGAAGGAGGGATGTGAGAAGAGAGGAAGAAATCAGTAGGATGGAAGTTGTGGAAGCAATGAGGAAAGTCAAAATGGGGAAAGCACCAGGAATTGATGGAGTGTGTGGTGAAATGCAGAAGCATGGGGGAGAGAGATTAGTAGAATGTATGTGGAAGATGTGGAGATTGGCGTGGGAGTAAGGTAAAGTCCCGGAGGATTGGAAGTCAAAAGGGGAAAAAGAAGTGTGTGGTTATCATAGGGGTATTTTTCTTCTTAGTGTATTAGGAAAAGTATATGGTAGGATACTTATCGACAGAGTTAGGGAAATAACAGAGGAATTAGTTAGAGAAGAACAGGGAGGTTTTAGGAAGGGAAGAGGTTGTGTAGATCAGATATTCATTCTTAGGTCTTAGTGGAAAAGTTTCTAGAGAAGGGAAAGAAGTTACATGCACCCTTCTTGGATTTGTAGATAGCATATGATAGGGTGGATAGATAAGGATTGTGAAAAGTATTAAGAATACGGTGTATGGAGTAAATGGGAAGCTGCTGGATGCCGTGAAGAATATGTATGAGGGTGCTAAGGCTGCAGTGCATGTGGACAGTGAACTGAGGGAATTTTTCTACTTAATGGTTGGATTGAAACAGGGATGTGCCATGTCTCCATGGTTGTTCAATCTGTTTATGGATGGGGTTGTAAGAGAGATACAAGGTAGGGTTGGAGCGGCCCTAATGAGAGAGGGCAGTGTTTGGAAACTCCCTGTACTGTTGTTTGCAGGTGATATTGTGTTGTGAAGACGAAGGGGAGCTGTAAGGCTTGGTGAATGAGTTTGGGAGAGTGTAAGTAACGGAATCTAGAAGTGAATGTAGGTAAGAGTAAAGTTATGGTCTTCGAGAGAAGTGAAGTCACTGAATGTACTGCGAGGTTGGATGAGGAGGAAATGGAAAATGAGTGCATTTAAGTTCTTTGGTAGTGTAATTAGTAACGATGAAAGTTTAGAGGGTGAAATGCATGGGAGGGTACAAGGAAGAAAGGTTGCTGGTTCCTTGAAAGCAGTGATAAGAAATAGGGAAGTGAGCATGAAAAAAAAAAAAAAAAAAAAAAAAAGTTACCGCATGATAGTATTGCGATGCCAACTCAAACCTATAGAAGTGAAGCTTGGACCTTGTTGGAGGAACACAAGTCAAGAGTGAGGGCAGTGGAAATGAGTTATTTGAGAGGAGCATGTGGAGGTACGTGGAGAGACAGACTGACAAATGAGGAAGTGAAGGAGCGTTGTGATGTGGATGTGATGGGAAGCGTTAGGAGAAACGCATTGAGGTGGTTTAGCCATGTGGAGAGGATGGAGGGCGAGAAACTGACGAGGAGAGTGTATGTGAGTGAGGTGGAGTGGGGGAGAGGGAGGGGGAAGCCAAGGATGAGAGCGATGGAGTAGAGGCATTTGAGAGAGGGTTGTGAGCTGGGAGCAGGGCAGTGAAATGGGGTGGGGGGAAAAGACAACATGGAGGCGATTTGTTTGAGGTCACCTCTTACGGGATGAAGGCGTCTGGCAATAGATAGTTAAATTAGGCATATTTTTAAAAATTGATCTCTGTTTGGTGTGTATGAACCTATACAGTGAAAGAAGGTATAATATTTTCTTGTTCAAAGTGCGAATTCGGTGTAGATTCGTATCGATTCGGTAAATGACCGCTGATTAGGTATTTCATCGCACCGCGTGACCGCTAGTGGAGCGTTTGACAGACAAGGAAGACGAAATAATAAGTAAGCAGGACTGACGAACATTTAGAAGGTGGAGAAAGCCAGAGTGAGGTGGTTTAGCCTTGTCAGAAGGAAGGAGTAGGAATCAGTTACGAAAGCGTGGAATGGGCCAGTTGGGGAAAGACTGAGGATGAGATCATTGAGATGGAGTAGAGCGGAGGACGGAAAAGCTTAGGCTGACAGACGAAAGAAGATGCTTTGGATAGAGGTGATGTATCATGTATAGGAGCAAGGTGCCTATAAAGAGAGGTGTCTTCTGAGGAAGAGATGGAGTAGAGCGGAGGAGGGAACAGCTTAGGCTGACTCAGACTTAAGAAGATGCTTTGGATAGAGGTGATGTATCATGTGTAGGAGCAAGGTGCCTATAAAGAGAGGTGTCTTCATCCCCATTGAGCTCTGTAGTAACATTTTGACGATGATTTTTTTCCTAGGGAATTTTTAAGGTTTATTAGTAGACGAAACACTTCGTTAAACTAAATGAAGGAGGGGAATTTTTGTTATATTCCTGATACTTTCATTAACACCGAATAAATAATAACATTCTCTATATAGCAGTATGTGGCAGTCCATCTGTATCCTGATTGGGTAGCTCGTATGACGTCACTAGCTCCGCCCCCTTACCATACGTCACGGCGGGAAGGCGGTTTGTTTGTTTTATGTTTACTTGCTATATTAGTTGCAATGGTTTGTTGTGCAGTCGCTACGTGCAAAGTTAATTCGAGAAACAGAAGGAAGCTTGTATCTTTTCATGTATTTCCGCGAAACTAACACAAGGTATTACGATAGTGGCTAGATGCCTGCAAAAGAAAACAAGGTCCACAATAGATTCTGTGGGCCTTGAAAGAAAAGAGCTATCACACTTCATCAAGTAAAACCGTGGCACTTTATTTACTCTGTGCATTTTTCAACCGTGTTTAATTTCACTTGTCAGATGAGCATGTCATGCTTTCTTTATAGCACAATTCGTGTCCTACTGTAAATCTACCAAGACTAGGAAACAGCATCCGCAGTTTCGTATGATCACATAGTATTTTACCAGTGTCGACTTTCTGCTTTCAGAACATGAGATTTTTTTGTGGAAATAAAATATTTAAGTATTCAGTACCTTTTCAGTTATCCACTGAGTGACACTATTGTCAATTTCAGCATGACTTGATAGTTATATAGATTTTGTTGTCAGCTGTGGATGTGCAGTTTTTCATCAGACTCCTGTTTTCATTGCACAGATTGGTGTGCTGAATATACTGTACAGGTTGTCTTGCAAGCTTTGTGTTTAATGTTGTGTGTGAAGTAAATTATGTATATATGGAATATTGCACTAGTTTTCCAGTATGATTAGGCTTTCTTTATTTACACAGTAAAGACAATTTTCTTTTGACTGAAATACCAAAGAATGTGTATAACTATTGAAAAAACGTTAATGGAACTTTTTTTTTTTTTTTTGTCGAAAAATGGTAAATTTTTACAAGTGGACAATACACCCCCTAGGTAGTGCAATATATTTTTCTGGTAGTTTTTGATGTGATTCAAATGTTTTTGACCTTCATTTTTGTTGGAAATGCCTCATTTCCCATCTTTTCCAATCATGAACATTGATTGGACAAGTAGGTGAAATCAAGCATTTTTCAAGAAAAAAATGAAGTAAAAAACACCTCAAATCGCATCACCGGGTAACATAACGGAACAGATGAAACCTAACCAAACAGACGTAACGTAACCTCACCAAACACAGTAAACCTAACCAGATGCAATCCAACATATCTAACCTATCCTAGGGGAATACATTACGCGACCTCACCAGACACACTAAACCTAACCAAACCTACCCCAACATACCTAACCTATCCTAGTGGAATACGTTACGTAACCTCACCAGACACACTAAACCTAACCAAACCTACCCCAACATACCTAACCTATCCTAGGGGAATATGTAATGTAACCTCACTAAACACACTGAACCTAACCAAACCTATGGTACCCCAGTATACGTAACCTATCCTAGGGGAATACGTACCCTAGAGATACGATTGTCCAGGACGAGGGTCGTCTGGCAAAAACATTGTGGTTCCAGAACCTTTGAATCCAGTGGTTTATGAACAATATAATTTGCCCAAGCCAGAAGGTGTGTGTTGTCCAGAAAAGTTCCTTTGTGGTAGTCAGAAACACAAAAATTATACTGTACCCGTTTCTTGGTTTTTGCGTACTTTTTGTACCGACCACAGTACCGCTGATCTGTTTTTCTAAATTTACACGGTTCTTGACAGTCTGGTAAATAAGCTTCAGAAGGTAATACACTGTGTCTTCTAAAAAACTCAATAGCCTCTTCAGGTTCTGAGTGGAAATGCTTAATCACCCGTAAATAATCAATATCACACCCAGGACACACAGCACGTCGTTCTTCTTCAGAGGTCATAGCGAGAAGGATTTGAATTTTCCATCCAGATTGAATCAAAGAGTGTGATTCAGATTCATTGGCCGAATTCCATCACGTGACCTAAAGTAGTCCTATGAGTGGGTGATACAGACCTACGAGATGCATGCACAGTCGAAGGGAAGAGAAACACACGAATGCACAAATTTTTTACCCTGAGTGGCCAAGTGAAGATCCAAGGTAGGGTTTTTTGGGAATTTTAAATTAAATACATTATCTCTGAAAATATCAATTTCCGATGGGGGTAATGGGGGTTCATTGTGATCCTTAGGGACTATACTATACGTTAATGATGCTAAGATTCCAAAAGTGCATATTGTCCACCTGTAAAATGATACCTGAAAAATCACCAACAGAAGTTAATGACAAAATTTGCAGGACACTTATAAGGGATCTTTGTATGCAGCATGTATTAGGAGGGTAATGCTGTATGGCAGTGAGACCTGGTCAGTAAAGGTGGAGGATATTTGCAGGGTCAGAAGTACAGAAATGACATTGATTAGGTGGATGTGCAGTGCGTGCCTGTGTGCAAGGCCTGGGGGGGCTGGGTTTACTATGGGAAGATTTGAGAGGTAGGATGGGACTGGAGTGTACAGTATTGGTGTTGTGATGAGGAGAGTTAGATTGAGGTGTTTTGGGTATGTGGAGAGGATAGGGGATGATAATTGGGTGCAGAAGGTGAGAACTGGTAATATTGTGGGTGGGTTGTGAAGGGTAGACCGAGAAAGACATGGGATGAGGTCATTAAGTGTGACCTCAGAGTTAAGGGACTGAACAGGGAGGCTGCAATAAATTGTGCAGCAAGGAGAGCTGCCATTAGGTGACCAAGGCCGATGCATGCAAGCATGTTGGAGCCTTCAAAATCGAAAACGAAACCTTGTATAGTAACAGGGATTTGCTACTGTGTATGGTAATTAACAGCATTTGGTTCTGTTGCTTAAATTCTTATATAATCAAGGTTCTTATTAATAATGCCTCAGCCTGTGCCTTCCTTATTGCAGAGTTTGACGGGATAAAGTCTTTCAGATAAGTAAGGCTTGACGAAGTAAGCATTAGTTAGGATGTTCTTTTCCCCCTAAGATATGATTGGTTTTGTTTCTAAGCTTACCAGGTTACTGCAGGTTTCTCAACTGGGTATTGCCTTTGCTAATATAAGTGCAGTATCAGTTTTATGCCAAGTTTTTTCTCCAGGAAGCTAGCAGCTTTTTATATTTGTCGGAGTGTGCATGGGTACGCTGTAGTAAGGGGGCGTGGCCAGGACAGACAGGAGTAAAAGATGCCCACTAGTCAATTTCCTTAAGCCCCACATGCTTACACCTCTATATACACTTTATATAGGAGCAGCCTACCCCTAAAGGGAAACGACGGTGAAGATGAAGACCAAACTCTGCTCGGTAATTCTGTACCAAACAGGTGCACCAATTCCACCTATATTATGACAAATTCTTTTCAAGGTAACTAATTTTAGGATATATGCAACACAGTTCCTACAGAATTGTGACTGCAGGAAGTGATTGGGAATAGAGAAAGTAATCCCTCCACTATCCGACGTAATAGAGCCAAAGGCATGTCCGGAAAGTGGTCCTGTCCAGATAGTGGGCACCAGCCTCCTGGACTGGTACTTATGGACCCTGACTAGCCTGACTTTGAAAGCCACCTAAATAACTCCCTACCGGACATGCATAGCACCTATTTAAGACCCTATTCACTCCAATAATGGACATAAAGCATGAAATAAATAAAAGGAACCAAAGAATGAGGAATTAGAAGTGACTGTACTTCAGCCAGGGTACTTACATCACGTTTGTGGCTGCCTTTCTAAGGTTTTGGCAGTGGTGAAAACACTCTTGAAGCACGAACAGTAATCCAGTGTTGTGCTGCACTTAATTCTTTGCACTGTAAGTTATAATTGTTTAACACTGCACATTGTTCTTAACTGCACCACTGCATTTCTAACCGCCTGTTTAAACTGCCAATTTGCACTCCACAGTTGATCCTTTGCACTCTAAGTTCAAATTTCTTAACAATGCACAACACTGTAAATTCCCATGTGGTCTAGAGGCGAGGTATTGCAATATGTTCACTGTTTATTCACAAAAAACGAGCACGTGTGGCTTCCAGTGCAATAATCATCTATTCACAATCGAAGTTAGGGAGTAACTGTTGATGTCGGAGAAACAGAGTTGCCAGATTGCAACAGCCACATTACCAATCTCCTCAACTTTCATTACCAGATTTAACTTTTCATTACCAAATTCGTAAAGCTAGCATTTATTCTTCACTAATTATATATACAAGTGGAAATACATGTAATCACTCTCCTTAAAATTAACAGCATGGTGAGTATTTTCACGCTATGTAGGCTAGCAGATTAATCAGAGAGAGCAAACAATCCGCCATCTCCATCCTGTGTATCCTCATACATGTGAAAAATCCGTTTGGTAATGCATTGTTCTGATTCATTACCAAATGAATTTTTCATTACCAAATTGGCCCACATTTGGTATTAAAAAATAACAAATGGCAACCCTGACAGGGAAGGGGGGAGCAAGGAAGGGGCCTTGGTGTAAGCAGCTGTTAGGCGTTGCTCAGCAATTTCAGATTACGGGTAGGGAAAAAATTCGAATTTTTGGGGGGATTTTTTCCTTTTTTTGGCCATTTTTTGGTTTTGATGGTCCAGGCCCACAATGTCCGGTAAGTGGGGATGTCCGGAAAGTACGGGGATTACTGTATACATATTTTTTGGTATATTAGGAAGCGGCCAGATTCCCCACACCAAGTGTTTGTCAGCAGTCTCTCTGACAGCCCGCGTTGTTTACCAACCATCACTCCGACTGGATGTGTCTGTGTATCAAGTGCTGTATACACAAAAGAAAACTTAGAACTATGACCAACTTAGCGATTTAATCTAACCTAAGCTAACTGGGGGTTTTGCCCCCCCGACCCCCCTATACTTTTAACCTAACCCAACCAAACCTAACCTCCCCCAAATTGGGATTGCCGCGAAATATTAAATTGGAGATCCAAAACACATCAGGGCAAAAATTCAGCTCAGTAAAAAAAGGGAGGGGGAGGGGGGCAGAAGGAAGCTACGGTACCTTAATATGCAGGAGGATAAAGAGTTGCTGCAGCCAGAAGGAACTTGTGGAATGCCACTTCTTGCAGTTTGTTGTGTCCTTGATAAACAAATGGCTGCTTATTAAAGGAAACAGTTTATGTAAACCACTACAAATAACATACGATTCCACCAAGTAATCTTACATCCCGGACACATCATTTGGAAATCGCGTCAAAAGTAAAATGTGCGTTCTCAGCATTTGACATCAAGAGCTGGATGTGGTGATGTCGGTGGAATATTTATGAATAAAAAATCTTAAATAACAGTCTTCAGAGGTATGTTGTAAAAAATCCTCAGTAGGTATGGTAATCCAGGAGAGGTGCCAATTACCACGTGAAAGACTCATTTTAATAGAAAATGTGGAAAGGCCATGCCTGTTTGGTAAAGAATTAACATCAGCTGAGCTCAGTCTACTCAAGTCTTCCATACCTTACCAGCCAAACCTAATTTGTCATATGGCCTAATGCAGACTAATCTAACTGAACCTCAGTTAACCATTCCCATCCAAGCTACTCTACCCAGACCCAACATAACATAGCCAAATCCAGATCAACGCATCCTCACTTAATCTGACCATTAAAAGAAAACAAATAACTGACAACCTATTTAAGTCCAGTTCAACCTAGCCTAACTTTTCCCAGTTTAATCAAACAACCTACCTCAATCTAGGCTAATCCAGCTTGACAAAAACCAATCTTATGTGACCTCAACTTATTCAGATCTAACCTAAATTATACTAACCCAGCCACACCAGCCCAACCAAACTGGATGTGTGGTAACTTGACCCTACCCTACTTAATCTAGTCCAGTTGAACCCAACCCAACCAGCCCATCCTAACTTGATGTTCAGTAATGCCATCCCACTCCAACCTAATCCAGCCCAGTATGGTAGAACTCAGTTTGATGTAACTCAGCCCAACTCTGCCATTCATAAATTAACCTATTCTAGATAGCATAATCCATTTAACTACAACAAATGAAACCAAGCCTGACTGAACCTAAACTAACCCAGTGCAGTACGGTACTTGGTATATCCTATTGTAATCTAATCTAACTCATATTAGCCAAACCAGACCTTACTTTATTTAATACACTTATCTCAACTTCACCTCCCCTAGCCATGCTCTTGCTCAGCCTTTACATTTGTTTCTGTTCCCACAGGAAGGAAACGTGGCAGAGTTGTCTCAGGTCTCAGACATACGAAGAGGGACGTTACCAAGGGATGCAAAGCTGGCGGACAAGTTACTAAGTAAACATGGACAGGACGTTGAAGATAAGATGTTGACGATATGCACTGGCCTTGATTATGTCAACATCAACTATAACAACATTGTGTGCAAAAGCAAAGATGAGGCAGATGTATGTTAATGGAATTTTGTGTTTTGAGTTGTTTTATCACTTAAGCAGACTTTCAGCCAAGTGTATACAGTTTCTTTTTTATGGTTTATTCTTGCAGTTGCCAGATTATTTCCTTCAGATTAGGAGAGCCAAACGGTAATGAAGGGGCTAATGAAAGTTTTAGGAAAAGTTTAGGGAAATGCATTACTGCCAATGTAAGCCTCTTGACAGCTGCTAATATATAGCAGTGAAATGATTGGCAGGAAATCTAGACAATACATTATAAATTAGGTAGTTCCAGGTGAATGTAAATAACACTTAGGCTTCTCCCTTCCCTCCTTATATGTATATTTATTACGAAAATAGATTATACGGCATATTTCAAGGGGAAATAAACAGCGAAAATTAGCGAACGAGTGCACGTGAGGTGTTGTCAGGTGATAATTAGCCAATTCCAGGTGCATGGCACTATCACTTACCATATTTCTTTTTTGTATATATTATTTGGTAAAAGAATAGGGCATAGGGCTTATTTCAGTGGATGAAATCAGTGGAAAATTCCAGGAAAGATTTACTTAGTGTAGCACGGCTGAGCAGGCGAGAGGAGAGGGTAATGGAGGGAAGGTAGTAAGGGGAGTCAAGAACGGGGAGAGATGGCTAAATTGTCAACAGTGGATGGGAGTACAGATGAGATTAGGAGTGCTGCCTAGTGTTGGACATTTGCAGTACTGATAGATGATACAAGCCACCACTTGAAAGCCCGGGCGAATTCAAAATAACACAGAATCACAAAAGTGACACCCCGCGGTATGATCCCTCGCTCCCAAGCGTCACGAAAGTGTTGCCCTGCGGTTAAGGGGTTAAATAAAACCTGGTTGAATGGGTTTCAGTTATTCTGAAACACCCTGTAATTAACTCCTGTAGCACAAGGATGTATTTTTCTTTTAATTCTTGATATTGCCTGATGATACTACGAGGGGTGATTAGAAAGAAATGACAGTGAGTCCATAAACTTTTATTAGCATGAAGAACTATCAAACTATGACTCACATTCCTTCAAAGTACTCCCCTCGAACCTCTATGCAGCGTTCCATTCTCTTTCTCCACTTCATGAAGCAAGCGTGGTACTCAGAAGACGGTATACTTTGGAGTTCTGAATTGACGGTCCGTGCCAAGTCTTGGATGCGATGAAATTGCTTCCCAGCGATGGCAGATTTAATTTTTGGAAACAACCAAAAGTCACAGGGAGCCAGGTCAGGGGAGTAGGGTGGGTGGGGGAGCAGAGTTATACCTTGTTGTTCCAGGTACTGCATAGTGAGGCGAGCTTTTGTGGGGTGCAGCATTGTCGTGGTGCAGCAAAAGGCGAGACCGACGGCGGGTTGGTGCGGTGTTGGCCTTGTGTTCCAAGACTTGTGGAAGGACCTGGTCTGTGTAGTATTGGGCTGTGATAGTGGACTTTTCAGGCATCACATCCACGCATATTGGTCCTTGAGAATTGAAAAAGATGGTGAAAAGGCGCTTCCGGCTGCGAAATCCTTCCTTCAAAATCTGAGGTCGAGGGTCTTCATCGCCCAACCACACCATGTTTGACTGCTTGTCACGGGTTTTGAAGAATGAAATCCAACACTCATCTCCAGTAGCAACATCTGAGAACCGTTTTGGACCATTTGGTTCAAATTCAGCAAGCCAGACACGACAAATCCTCACCCGTTCAGCCTTTTGCTCATCAGTCAACAAATGGGGTATCCATCGACAACACTTCTTCCTCAGGTGTAATTGTTCATGCACGATGTCATATGCACTCCCATAACTGATATCAAGCTCCAAGGCTAAGAACCTAAGAGTTACAGTTGGATCCTCGTCAATGATGGACTGTGCACGGACAGTTGTTGCTTCGGTCACGGATGTCCGGGGGCGTCCAGAGCGTTGTTCATCTTTCAATTCAGTTTTTCCTGCTGTAAAAGCACGAATCCAGCGGGAAACAGTTTCCAGGGAAGGAGTAGTGTCTGGATAAACTTGTAATAATTCCCCTCGAATCTCTGTTGCTTTCTTTCCCAGTTTCCACCTCGTAAAAATGTAGAACCTGCAGCCTTCTTTCGAGTAATCCATGTTTCTGGCCAGAGAGCAAAAACAAGAGTGAAGCATTCACTCACAACAATAAAACAAGAAAAGTCTGGCATACGGCGACAAGTTCAAACTCGTAAGGACAGGCAACCCTGCACTCTCCTTGCTCCCCTACCTCCCATCATTCAAGGTTTTCATGTTATAGCACGAACTGTCATTACTTTCTGATCACCCTTCGTATTTAGTTCAAGCTTGACCTAAAAGTGGAGGGGTCAGTGAAGACAGTGTTAACCTTTCCAGGTTGAAAAATCTCAAAGCTGAGTAGAATTGTCTGGAATAACTTGTATAAAAAGTGAAAACATTTCCTCTGGTGAAAGGGCTAACCATGCATGCATAACCTGATTCTGTTGTGAATAGATATCCAGCGTAATTGCAGAGATACAACAACAGAATAATGAAGCAGTTTATAAGGAGAGTCACATCTTATTAGAAGGCAGTCACATACATCTTTTTGTTGGACTTGATGTTGCCACATCTCACATTATCACACTTATCACTACCACACCTCATATTAACACAACACTGACACACACACATCAACATAATAGTGTTGCACCTCACATAAACACACGTAACACTACCCCAGTTGACACTACTGTGACTCACATTGGCACACTAAACGCTGCCATGTCTCACATTAACACCTAACACTGCTGTGCCATACATTAACACTGCCATTTTTAACACAGCCACACCTCGCATTAGCTTACATGATATTACCACATTTGATTGCCACAGATCACACTGATACATCAAACCAATGACTTGCCTCACATTGACACACCTCACATGCACACACATACAGTACACCTTACTTTAGACTGCCACACCTCTCACTACTATATCATATGCTGCCAGACTTACTACCATTCCTCACACTGACATACCTCGGACACACCTCCCACAGCCACATCACAGACACACCTCACACAGCCACACCACAGACATACCTCACACAGCCACACCACAGACACACCTCCCACAGCCAAACCACAGACACACCTCACATTGCCACACCATAGACACACCTCACACTGCCACACCACAGACACACCTCACACTGCCATACCACAGACACACCTCACACTGCCACACCACAGACACAATTTCCACAGCCACACCATTGACACCTCACACTGCTGCATTACTGAAACACCTCATACTGGTACACTTGCCACTCTCCTCACATTCTCACACCTTTCACGTACATACTCATTGTCACAGCCTCAGAAAGCTCACACTGCCACAGGTCTCACACACCTCACTCAGCAGCACCTGTCACACCTGAGACTGCAACACCTTTCATGCACTTCACACTGCCACAGGTTTCGTATACTTTACACTCTCACAGCTCTCACATACCTGACACTACCACACCTCCCACACAACTCGGACAGCTTCACTTTACACCTGCAGCGGCGGTAGCTTGCCTGTAGTTGATGAGTCTGCTCAGACAGACAGACTGGGGTTACTCTGCTATTACATTAGTACTACTGTACATGTATCTGTGTCAGTTGATATACTGTAAGGGCCTCTACTGGATCAGACCTGCTCAGTAGAAGGAGAATGATTAATTGAATCCATAGTTTGTTAATAGATTTAGTACTCTTCCCAAAGCCCTCCACCATACCATAAAAACCCTTAGTGCTCTTGCTGTTGTCAAGATTTGTAAGCAGTACCAAATCTGGTAATGTGAGGGGGAGAGAAAAGTGACACACAGTAACATCATCTGTTGTCACACTGTGTTAATAAGGATTACTTCACCTGAGGGAGTGGTCTTACTAGGCTTTGCCCAATGTTAGATATCTAAGTAAATCAAATCTATTACACCACACATTGCTAGTTTTCTTACAACCACACCTCATGCAATGACATCACACTACCATATTGCATTATCATACTTTGTATGGACATTCACATGACAGAACTTACACTGCCACACCTCACACACCACACATCATTGTTATACCACACCACACGTTGTTGCACCACATTGTTACACCACACCACACATTATTACACCACACCACACATTATTACACCACACCATTACACCACACATTGTTACACCACACCATCACCACACATTATTACACCACACCATCACACCACACATTGTTACACCACACCATCACCACACATTATTACACCACACCATCACACCACACATTGTTACACCACACCATCACACCACACAGTGTTACACCACACCATCACACCACATTATTTCACCACACCACACAGTGTTACACCACACCATCACACCACACATTGTTATGCCACACCATCACCACATATTGTAACACCACACCATCACACCACACATTGTTACACCACGCCATCACACCACACATTGTTACACCATGCCATCACACCACACATTGTTACACCACACCATCACACCACACAGTGATACACCACACCATCACCACACATTATTACACCACACCATCACACCATACCATCACACCACACATTATTACACCACACCATCATACCACACATTATTACACCACACCATCATACCACACATTGTTACACCACACCATCATACCACACATTGTTACACCACACCATCACACCACACATTGTTACACCACACCATCACACCACACATTGTTACACCACACCATCACACCACACATTGTTGCACCACACCATCACACCACACATTGTTACACCACACCATCACACCACACAATGTTACACCACACCATCACCACACATTGTTGCACCACACCATCACACCACACATTGTTACACCACACCATCACACCACACATTGTTACACCACACCATCACACCACACAATGTTACACCACATCATCACGGCTCACCATCACACCACACCATCACACCACACAGTGTTACACCACACCATCACACCACACTGTCATTCCTGATATCTCACACACACACACACACGCACACACACACACACACACACACACACACACACACTGTAAAACCCTGTTAAAAAATAAAATAATAATAGGAACCAGTCACAACACAGTATGACTGAGGAAATTAAGTTACTGCTTATAATACTGTACATAGTGTAATTGTGCTGCCTGATGTCTTAAGTTTTCATCTCCTTTCCACAGATATGGATAGAGAACCTTCGGAAAATATTTCACAACATTAGGGCCAATAACATATGTCCGATGATGTGTCTCAAGAAGCAGTAAGTCACCAAGAAACTTAACATAACTTGCATGACTTTTCTGGACTGTGTTTGATATTTGCTTTAATTTTTCAGTTAATTTGCTTGTGCATGGTTTATAGCACATGAAATCTTAATATTTATGGTTTTTGCTGACTCATTTTGGTGTCAGGTAAAAAGATAAATCTTAAGAGGCTGGAGCTGTTGATATGTTTAACTCAGTGCCTTCAGACTGATGATGTATTTTCCCTTTGAATTTGGCTACGACCACACAATTTTATTCAGCCAGAGGATTTTTTTATTTTTTAGTGAAGAAAGTGAATGATGGCTATATCTAACCCTGCAGTTTGAAACCTCTCCTAAGCTAAACAAAATCATTAGGAGCCAGCAAAGCTTAAAATAAATGGTACGTCATTGGGCTGAATGGACTAAAGAGAAAGGTATTGGGTGCTTTATACACCTCTCTGCATTTAGGAATTACTGGGGTAGTTTGGTACTAATCAGTTTTCTTTAGTGGCCTCTCATTAGTATTGATCACATATTTTACATCATAATGTTATCAGACTGATTTAAGTTTGCATGTGATCAGTAATTACGATGCTGAGGGAGTTATGAGTATGTTGTATTAGCACTTACAAGCATGTTTACAGATATCTTTCAAAATGGTGGTTCCTGCTAAAATATCATGGAATGGCATATGTCATACTGATTGCTTCAGAGGTGCTTAAATTTTCCTTCATTTAAGCAAGCTAAGCTTCACACAGGCATTTATTGTAGTAACATTTTCAGATATTTTCTCCCATTGATTGTTATGTTTCTACATTTTTTTCTGTTTTTCACAGTTGGTTCCTCATTTCAGTGATTTTTCTTTCCTGTTATGTCAAGGTACATTTAGGGATCATTTACCATGATAGTAAGTGTAGGTCTTTTAATTTGATGGCAACTCTCCATGTGTCAAAAGCCATTTCTCTACTTAGTCCCATTTCCCAAAGATCTTCACATAGGACTTCTTCTTAGGTTTTCCTCTGATTTGGCATTCTTTCCTCATTGACTCCTACAAGCTTTCTTCGCTCCATATTCATAACTGTGACTCCTCATCCAGTCATCTCGCACCTTCCTCTCAACATGTCCAAGCCATCTTTTGTCTTCTTATTGTTCTATTAATATTTCATTTGTCAAGCTTCTCTTGCATTACGCTACAGTCAGACTCCTGTATTCACAGAATATCTTACCTGTAGAAGTGAAAAATCTGCAAGTAATTGGCACCCCCCAAAATTACTCATGCAGTCATAATACTGTATAAAAATGTGATTACCTAAAAGTCCATTCCAGTGCCCCCAAACATCATCTTATGCTTGAATCTTCTTCTTAAATCCTTTTGTGTCGCAAATAGGTCTGTACGTCCAGTCTGAAAATTTGAATTTTTGACGAAAAAATCAAGGTTTATGAATTTAGAAAAAAATATAATACTGTATTTATGCATAAGGAACTAATGCACATCTGTCTACAAAATATTAGGGCACTACTTACCATGCAAGAGCCGTATTAATCCGGGTTGGCACTGATCAAATTGATTTAATCTTGTGATTGAATCATTGATTTTCTTTGCTAAAAAAAAAGATAATAATGATTTTTACTTATTTTTTTTATTTTTTGTTTATTATCCAAAAGTTAACAAAAATAAAATCGGAAAGGTTATAAAAGTTGTGTATAACTTGTGTTGGCATTCATTTATTCAGATACTTAAGCATTAAGTTTGCAGATTTTGGAGAATGGTGCCATTAGAAGTTGCTGCATTGTATGACAGAAAAAATATTTTTACATTTGTGTAACTAAATATTGAAATTATTTGTACATTAGAAATAATGAGCAATTAATCAAAAACCAAAGCCATAAGACTAGGTAGGCTATGCTTGGTCACTTAAGGCCATGTCATAATAGTATCAGCATATGATTTTTCTATGTGGTAATATAATCAGCTGTGGAATATGCCGTCTTGATTACCACTGGCAACTCAGCCTTAACAAGTAGTGTACAGACAGGACTTGGACAGGTATGTATCTGGATTCTGGGCAATGGCTTTGAGCCTGAACCATCAGTGGATAGACAGGACATGAAGTTAACAGTATTCAGTATACTGCTTTTGAAATATTTGCTATACAATGAACAGAAGAATCAGATAAAAAAAGATAAGTAATTGATTTTTTATTTCTTTTTTCATTTAAAAAAATCACCAACCCTGGTATTAATGATGGGAAGTTGCATAGCATTTATTTGTGTGTGGTTACACAAATGCATTTC
Organism: Coenobita brevimanus; assembly: GCF_032717465.1. NCBI lineage: Eukaryota > Metazoa > Arthropoda > Malacostraca > Decapoda > Coenobitidae > Coenobita > Coenobita brevimanus. Next base: position 20,922,011 of record NC_137010.1, on the reverse strand, counting down.
TTTATAAAATGATAAACACTCCTACTAACCTAAAATGATAAATCTGTGTTATATCTTCTCAACTGGATTATTCAATACCCAGGAAATGAGTAAATATTGAGAGAAATACTGCTAACTTTCATCAGCTTCCCGTTACAGTTTTGAGATGCTCTCAAATACATGAGCCACGATCATGGCAGGGAGATCCGAACAGGTTAAAGTATATTTTGAGAAGTTTAACAGCACTTAAAACAGATGTATTTCGAGGTGTTGTATTTTTGAGATGATGCGAACAGATGAACTGCAAATAGTGAACCTGCAAATATGGAGGGCCAACTGTCTTCATTGTTGTCACTCAGTAATGCCATACGGTACTCATCCATCTTAGCATTCTCATTTGTATGTGTTCTTGTCTGCTTGTATCCTCATACTATTCATGACTTACTGCTATACAGCATAACTCTTCACATATATTTTGAATAGAGTGCCCTTAGCATTTACGGAAAGCTCTTTCATGATCAGGAGAGGCATAAGTCTAAACTTCTTCCATCCAGTTCTCATTCCAACAAAGGAGCTAGCTTCTCCTCCTCCTGCACTCTGCCTGTCCCCCAGGTAACAGAACCTTTCCATGCATTCAGTCCAATCACCTTTCACTCCAGACAACACTTCATTCTATCATCAACAGCCTGAACACCCCAACATACTGCAGATTGAAATTTTCTTACATCCTGCAGTCTGTCTTTAACACCACTGCATCTCTTGTGTACCATTCTGTTACAAGTTGTACACAGGATAGAATTCCTCTCAACTCCTCTTTTATACACAGCTCGTGGCCACCCACCATGTTCCATGACATTATTGGTCTCACACTTACTGATGATGGTGTTTGTTTTACCAGTATTAATAGTCCCTTTGATTCCGTCTTATCCCTTCACATCATGAACTTCTTATATGGCTCTTTCAACAGCCAAAACTGAATCTTCGGCATATAAAAGCTCCCAGGGTAGTTCATATCTATTTTGAATGTGTCTAGTGCCAGGATAAGCAGCAATGGACTCAGTATGGTATCCCATTGCACCTCTGTATTTTATTATTTGAGCATGTGTTTTTGTTTGTTTTATTTCATATCTTTTTGCTATTTTCTAAGGGTGGTGTAGTGGGCAGTTAACCCTTTGAGATTTTCGGCCCTCCGTTGATTGTGTCTGTGCCAGATTCAGCCTGGCACACATAGAGTGCACCGTCTGCAGCGATATTTGTATTCAATCGGCTGCTGTACACTAACTTTTTATGATAGACTAATGGAATGTGGTACCATTTTAAAACTGAATGGTTGCTCTTTATTGTAGTATGGTTGAAAAAGGAAAATATGGTAGCTAAGAGGCCAATAGGATGAATAGAAGTTAGCCAAAAAGGAAAAATCGCACACCCTTCCGTAGTAAAATATTTGTAAAAAAAAAAAAAGTATTAGAGTTACATGAAATTTGATTGCACCATGTCAATCTACAGTAAATTACCTTTCCTCTGATATATAGGTTATGGCAATTTACGTTAGTTTTCACAGAGAAAAGCGAAAGCTCTCGCTGTCACACAGGCAGATATCCATACTGGTAATACAGTACACTCAACCCCCTGCTATCGCGCCTAATTGGTCACAGGAAACGCGCGTGATAGCTGAATACGCGATAGCTGAACTGAACAATCAATGGGAAAATTTCTAATTGGTTTTTCGGTGGCCCATTTTTCTAACTTTTAACCACTTTTTGCCTACGATTTCCTGCCAATCTCTCCTCTAACATGAAATAAAGCATTATTATATTAATAATAACAGTATAATGGATAAATAAACAACATAAAAGGCCATCAAACTTTCATAAGGATTACGGCTTGGGTGGTTTGATGGGTTCCGAGGCTTGGGAGTGGCTTAGTTGCCGCCAGATCTCTTTGGCTGTCTGCATTTCTTTAGTGTCCACAGCTAAAGGGGGTATCACATGGTACCTTATATCAGGAATGGCTGAGGAACATTTAAGTGCAACAAAACTTGGACGCTATCAAACACGTTCCTCACACTGTCGTCAGAGCCCCGTCTCGGTTGTAAACACGTGATTACTTTATCGACATAACAGTTTTTTCGGCATAAGAAATATTAACTCTTTATAAGGGTTTCAAAACGATGGATATTTATTCTAAAATACAATATTAATAAGTATTCAGTGTTTGGCTAAATTTCAATGCTGTAGTACGATATATTCTGTTGAGCCGAATGGGTTTTGGTCACTGTTTTGCCCATCGTGTCCTCAGCAGGAATCTGTTCAGATGCATTCCAAATGCCTGTGCTATAATCGGGAATTTTACCACGTTACCGTTCCGATTAACCATCGTATCCTCTGCAAACCTCGTATGAAGTGCCGTGTGAATAAGTTTCGCTTAGCCTGTCTTCAAACTCGACGCGTGATAGCGGTCTTGGAGTGCATGATAGCATGTATGGTTGTGCATTTGATGTGTGCGTGATAGCAGATAAGCGTGATAGCTGAACGCGTGATAGCAGGGGGTTGAGTGTACTGATATTATTCATGGTAAAAGCGAATTTATTATGCATATCTGTCTGTTGTACTTGTCAGTGTAAAACTAAATAGTTGGAAAAGGATAAACAGGATAGTGTATGTAGAACAAGCCCAGATAGGATATGGAAAACATGCAAAAAACAAATGTTGTTTCATATCACTTGAATTCGAGTCATCAGAATCTCAACGGTTGGATTTACGATGACTCAAAATTGCATCTTCGGAATCTCAAAGGGTTAAGGCACTCCAATTGGATTGAGCTGGTGCAGGTTTATATCCAAGGGGTGGTTGGAGTTTATTGCTCACGTAATGCCACTCTGCCACTCAGGGATGAGTGAGGCTGGTCACTCTCATCCTAAATGACAGGACCAACTTGCCAAGCCCCGGGCTCCTACATTCTTCATGGGACAACACAGGATTGGATGAGGGATGGGTGGATGGTTACGTTCTTCATATACTGTATGTTTGTTAATATTCTCTTGCAAGTACTGTACTTTACATGGTGTGCTTTTTGTCTTTTTCTTCTTTATAATCATTGTATGTAACTTCTTTAGTTCAGCATTCAATCATCTATCATATGACACCTTTCTTCCCTTCTGGGAACTTCCTTCACAGAGGATGATCTTGACAGAAATAACTCCAGGGTGCTCTGTCCTTTACACATATCTTACTCTTTTAATCATGTTCCTTCCATTCCTAACTCTCTCACCAATTGATTTTTGTTTTTCCATGTAGTTGGAGGCCTCTAACTTTACCAGTTATCTCACTTTCAGTCACATTCTTTGTTCATCTCTCTTTCTGTAGAGTATCCACATCATATCTGTATGAGTTTCAGTGTATTTCTCTTCATCCACATCATAGTACCACAGTGCATATCTTCTGCTCTTTCCTTTGTCATATTATATAAATTGTATCATTGGTTACTCTGGCTATAATTCTTATCTTTGTTGCTGGCCATATATGTCTTGTTTTGTGATTTCTGTTTTCCACTACTCTACTTTTTCCTTTTCTTTTTTTCTCCCTTTGCAACCCTAGAAATGGCAGCAAGGGTTACGACAGGTCACAAACAACAACAAAATCAACAACGTGTGTCCTAAAACTAATCTCATGAAGCAGTGAGTTACTTATGGTTTTAGATATTTTTAGTGATAGCTTTATTTTAGATTGACGTTGTTAGTGCTTCTCCCTGTGTACAATTGCAGACAGATGGCTTGAGGCCACCCGCTCCACCACCTCATTGTGGTGTGGTGCACATCTCACCTGGCAACAGTGAGTATCGTCGTGGATCAGCACTCAGGGGTTCAGTGTTCTGCCATTTTGAAACAGTTCTGTACATGTCAGACTCAGGCTGGCTTATGCTTGTCTGAATGTAATAATCCTTAAAACTATACACATTGTATTATAAAACAATGTAAAATATTTGTTGTCATGCTCCATTTAAATCTCAGGATATGGTAACTCTTAGTCCTTTTCTAACAACTATACAAACATTGTACAGATTTTCCCTAGGTAATGTAAAGATAATCCACAGTGACTTGCTACCAAGCAATATTCATCCAATCCTACGTTGCCCAATGAGGAGCGTAAGAGCCCGGGGCTAGGCAAGTTGGTCCTGACATTTAAGATGAAAGTGATACTGCCGTATTACTGTTGTCCTAGGAGATCTAGCAACATTTCATTCTTTGCAGATTACGTTTGAGCATTACACCTTAATATCCTGTGGATTTATGTTTAATATAACATGTCGTAATGGACAAATGCATCTTATATTTATAGCATATTTTTATGATACAGATATAATGAAAGCCAGTCTGGGTCAGAAACAGAGAAATATTGTATATTTCGAATGCTAACTGAACCCCTGAATGTAGATCCAGGACTCAGCTACACCACTGTTGCCAGGTGAGATGTGCACCCCAACATGACTAGTGGGTGGAGCAGGTGGTCTCGAGTCATCTCTCCACAATTGTACATGTACTAGAATATGGCTGAAAATTTCTTTTGAGCTTCATTAATATCTATCTTTGCTTTGGTTGTTACAGAATATGAAGTATAATTGTAGATCTTCAGTAGAAGCAATAGTTATTCAGATTTTTTTTCTTCACTATCTTTCTAAAACAACACATCTTTTTGCACTACTTTTGTTCAGTACAGTATCTTAGTTGCTGTTTGGGTACTTCGATTGATTGCATTTTTGTTGGTCTATTACACAAGGCATTAGAAAAGTCATTGTGTAATAGAAGACATTACTGCACATCACACTAACATATCATTCAGCTCACAGTTACACCACACACTGCCACACCTTAAACTGCAGCCTCTTACAGCCACTCCTTACACTGCAACACCAAGTACTACCACACCCTATACACACGTGGAACACTGCCACACCTCATTGTACACACACACACACACACACACACACACACACACACACACACACACACACACACACACACACACACACACACACACAATTGGACCCCACACTTCCACACATTCCCTCTCTTACTGCATAGCCAAAGACTTTAATAGCATCTTGTACAGTATATAAGTTTGTTTACTCTCTAAGTTACTGATTGCTTTTTCTTGATTTGCATTTTAGTGCTTGGTGTTTTCATTTTATTTGAGAGTAGTATGTGGAGTTAAATGGAGAGACAGACTTACAAATGAGGATGTGAAGAAGCATCGTGGTGTGGATGTAGATGTGATAGAAAGTGTTACGAGAAATACTTTGAGGTGGTTTGGCCATGTGGAGAAGATGGAGAGGGAGAGACTGACGAGGAGAGTGTATATGAAGGAGAGGGAGGTGGAGGCCAAAGGTGTGATGGAGGGATGGAGTGAAGAGGTATATGAGAGAGGGGGTGTGAGCTGGGAGCAAGGCAGTGAAATGGCAGGGGACTGGACAACATGGAGGCGATTTGTTTAAGGCCATCCCTTACTGGTTTAAGGCATCTGGCAATAGATAGATAGTTTTAATTTTCTGGTGTCACTTTTCCATAGATATTTATGAGATCTGAATGAGTGCATGGATGTAAGGTATATTCCATGAGACATTGTTGATAATTCCCACTTGGTGTTGTCCATTTCTGAATGTATATATATCCCGTCTGTTGTTACCATCATCATCATATTTAGAAATGAGGTGAATAAAATTATGTGATAAAGAAATGATGATGCAAGAAAACTGTCTACAGAGTGACCAGAGAAATTACGGCAATCCTTCTCATATTGTTGAATTCTCTTAGTGGAATTTTACAGTCAGCTTTTTGTTCTTTATGTCTACATTTCTTTCATATTTCTTTCATTTACTGTATCTGTCTCTTCATCTCATCTCCTAGTTTTCCTTCCTCTGTTTCACACATTTTTGTATTCCTTCCTTCTTTCTCCTTCCTTCTTCCTCCATCTGCCTTGTCTTTGTTACCCATCTCCTTTTGTTATCTTTTTCCTCTTCTCTGCCTCTCTCCCTTCCTTATTTTATTTTCCTTTTCCTTCTGCTCATATTGAATCTGTTCTTTGGTCTTCCTCTTTGTCATCTTTCCAATCTTTTTCTCCTTTCATTCTCTCTCTCTCTCTCTCTCTCTCTCTCTCTCTCTCTCTCTCTCTCTCTCTCTCTCTCTCTCTCATTTTTCTTCCATTAATCTACATCCCTTCATCATCCCTACCTTTTCTTTCTTCACTCTCCTCTCCCCCTCTCTTATTTTTTACTCTCTCCATCAACTGTACTTCCATTACCTATCATTCAGTTCCTTTCTTTCCCCTTCTCCGACCATTACCTCTCATTCAGTTCCTCTCCTTCCCCTTCTCTTTCCCTCATCTTTGCTCCCTTTCTCTTTTTTTCAGCCTTCTTGTCTTGTATCACTCTCTCATCCTGTCAGTCCCTTATTTCTCTCCCATCCTTCCTTCTCTTTCCCTCTTAACTCATCTTTTCTCCTCTCATTTCCATCTGATTTCCATCTTTCACTTCCTAGCTGTCAGGGTTGGAAAAAAAAATCAGTTTTTTTTTTTTTTTTTTTTTTTTTTTTTTTTTTAATAAAAAAAATTGATTTTTAAAATTTAAATTGGACTTTTTTTTTTTAAATCAGATTTTTTTTTAAATCTGCAATTTTTTTTTCCAACACTGTTTGTGCCTTTGGGAATTCTGTCTGAAGAGTACCATACTGGGTCTTTTTTCCTCCCACTTGCTGCAATGCATCCATTAGGCATGATTATATATCACTGTTCAAATAAACGGACTTACAGAATTGAAAATAATAATATGAATGGGAAGTGGTGGGGGCACTCACCATCCACTCACTCGATGTAGTGCTGCTGTCGGGTGTCTGCCCTTTCCACTTGTCCATCCTTCTTTCCTTCCATCCTCTTCTGTCTTCCTTTACTTCATTCTTTCCTTGTCCTTCTGCGTACAGGTAACTTTACAAGCTTAACCATAGTCTACCTGACAAACTAAAATACACAACTTTTGCGAAAGTTCAAAGAGCATTCTATCCTCTGTTTTTTAATATTTCCCTTGTAATAAAAGGCAATCACTGGTGCCTGACTTGATCAAGATCAGGTACAGGAAGAGTACAGGCCAAGCAGACTTGATGCATCTTAACAATACACATCCAATACATTCACTGTCTTCTTCATTTTTACTGTATTTATATTAAAAAATCCATTTTGATTTAAATCATGATTTTTTTCACTGTGATTTAAATTGATTTAAATCATAACAACCCTGCTGGCTGCTTATATTATTAGCACTCTGCTAGCTGCTTATATTATTAGCACCATCATCATCATCATAACCTTCTTCCCACTGTTATTAATGGGATGGATAAAATCCACAGGCAGGAAAAGAGAAAATATAGAACTAGGAGGGCTATCATGTGAGTCCTCAACCAAAATATTCCACACTTCCAGCCACATCATTCAAGCTCTGAAAATTAACATCTGTTTTCATTTACAGTGTCTCTGTTTCTTTCTTCTCATTCATGTCTTCTTTGTTCTTTCTTTCTTTCTCACTATCTCAGCTATTCCCTTTACTTAATTTTAGCTGGTTATATGTGAATCAAAGTCAGCTTTCATTAATTATCACCTGCCTTTACCATGGCGGAGTGATAATGTTTTATTTTAATGATTATGCATGAATCAGAGTCAGCTTTCATTAATTATCGTCTGCCTTTACCATGGCGGAGTGATAATGTTTTTGCCTGCCTCTATGTGTGTGTGTGTGTGTGTGTGTGTGTGTGTGTGTGTGTGTTCCCATTACAGCCACCTCTTACATAACACGCGAATAATGTTCCTGGCAGGTCCTGCTTTATGAAAATTCCACGTTATACAGCCATATGTTTACATGTTAAAGGGTTTCATGGTACCCAAGCCAGCCCCAGCTTCACCTTTAGGGGCAATTTTCCGGGATTTTTCCCAGAACATTGACCTACTTAAAAATGACTTCAGTACCCACAAACACTGGAGGATTCCTCAACTTGAAGAGTTTGTGTGTGTTTATAGAGTCAACTGGAGCTTCTCCATCACCCATCGAATGCAGTACATGACCAGGTACTTTTCCATCATAACAAGCACTGAGTCAGACGAATAGTTGACTCGTTGACTTAGCATTTTTTGGTGATGGCACAATTACGTTCTCCTCTCTCCTTCCGCTTGATCACGTCAAGCTTCTGCTCCTGGGTCAAACTCTTCTGCCGTCTTGCTGATTCACGATAGTGTAGCATGGTTAGGCTGGGTCAGGTGGCCAAAAAAAGAGCAAAGTTGACCCACAGCATGTGTGGAGGCAGAGAACGGGCAGAGGGTTGATTCGAGTGTCATGGGAATCAGGGTTGCTAATTCACATTTTCAATTGTCGCTATGTTCATACCTAAAAGTTGCTGAAATGTCGCTAACCATTCCACCAAAAGTTGCTAATGGTACTGCTCCCCCTCCTCCCCACATTTTTGTAATCAAGTTATAACAGTTTTTTCTGCACAATACACTACTGATGAAATAGGTCAATAATAATCAATAGGTCAAACATGGCCAGAGTTCCCTCCACTTTTTTTGCTTCACCAAGTTTTTTAAATGGGAGAACTGTGTGTCGTACTCTACTAAAAGGCTCTGCAGCTTTCTCATGTTTGTGTTTCTGTGTTTCTCAAGGTCACATAGTTTTGCAAAGTACACTTGCAAATTTTACAAAATCCATTTCACACATCTCCAGGGACCTTGAGAAGCCAGTTTTTATACGTTTCGTTTTTAGCCACGCCTTTCTACATTTCTGCGAATATTGTGGCTTGCCCATTTTTAAGTGAATCCTGGCACTTTCTTCTGAGCTCGTAGTAGACTCATGAATGAGTGCGTCGTGTGCACTGTGTAGGTTTAATACATACTGAAGTTTCATGAAGACATGTCCTGTATGGACGCTGGTGCCACTTCTTAAATAAAGTTGAACAGCTTATTTCTATTATATTATGCTCATCACAGATCATTAACAGAAAATTGGTTAGCATTTTTTTTTTAAGTCGTACCAGATGTACTTAGCACTACCATTAGTACCAAATCTCATACATGCATTTTAGTATCTAGCAAAATCGGTATAACCTGTAGCTTGGTCTGGGCAAACCGCAAAGAGGCAGGGAGGATCAGGGGATACATCACGGGCAAATGCAACGCACGCTGTGACTAAATCTGCCCGTGTTTTGTCTGTTTTTTTACCGTGTATTAACCAGTTGTCTTCCATAATGACTAAATAATCCATAATTTTTGGCCTCAGGCCGCGTTTTCACCATCGTAGCAGTGTAGAACGTTCTTTTAAGAAATGGGCAATTTCTCCACCCGTGTAATATTTGTCAGAATCGCGTTTTGACCATATCTTGGAGTAAAAAAAAAAAGGGGGGGGGGACCGTACTATGACTGTTTCCGTGCTCTCTGATCAAGCGTTGTGTGAGAGGTGACTGTATATCTCATGAATGGCTTGAGCTGTCAATATGAAACCTTCATGGTATCAAGATGTGGCCAAAGTCTTGGATGAGTTCAAAAATGGGCCATCAGGGTCAAGGTCACCAAAATGGCTGCCAAAGGTCAGCTAGTTTTTATTACCCACTTTTAGCAGCATTATATTTCACGAGTGAAAGATGAGTTTTTGGCGAGAGTAGAAGCATGTATGGACAAGTTTGAGAGGAGTGAGAGAGTACTGTTGATTGGAGACATGAATGGCAACATTGGGAATGTACGAGTGGATGGAGTGGTTGGTCAGTGGGGTGTGCCAGCTGAAGTAGATGGGAATGGTAGTTCTTTGGTGGACATCTGTGCTGGTAAGGGGTTGGCAATAGCCAACACCTACTTTCGTCATAAGATGATCCACCGGTATACATGGAGAGTAATGAGGAGGATGGATGGTGAACTTGTTGAACGAAAGGCAATGATAGACTATGTGTGTGTGGATGAATGAATGAGAAGACAAGTGTTGGATGCAAGAGTGTGGAGAGGGTGGGGGAATTGAGTCTCGGACCATCACTTAGTGATGGCCAAGGTAGAGCTGCAAAGAAAGTGGTTGAGGAGACGAAGGGGAAGACAGGAGGAAGCAGCTCCTGTGAGAAGAGTGGAGAAATTGCAAGATAGTGAGAAAATGACAGAGTGTAAGAGCATAGTGGAAGAAAGATTGGGAAGGTATGAGTTAGAGCAGATGGAAGGGGTGGAAGACGTATGTAAGATATTCACGGAAGAGATAGGCGCAGTGTGTGAGGCGGTTTGTGGGGTGAGGAGGAGATGCAAGGGTGTGCAAGGGACAGCATGGTGGAATGATGAGGTGAAATGAGCTGTGGAACAAAAGAAGAAGGCATATAGTGAATGGTTAGCGAGTAGAGGTAGGGGAGATGAGAGAGAGAAGAGAGAGGTATATGTGAGCAGGAGAAGGGAGGTTAAGAGACTGGTGAAGGAGAGTAAGAAGAAAGTGGATGAAGAGTTTGCAAGGAATCTGAGTGTGAAATGAAGGGAGAGTAAGAAATTGTTTTGGCAGGAGGTAAAGAAAGTAAGGCTGTGTGAAAGGGGAAATAGTAGGGGAGTGAAAGATAGGAATAATAGATTGTTGGTGGAGAAGAGAGAAAAATTGAGGAGATGGAAGGAGCACTTTGAGGATTTGTTGAATGTAAAGAGTGAGAGCAGTGCTAGTATAAGTGGTTGGGGAATGGCTGGGAGAAGAAGAGATGAGAGGAGGGAGGAAGAGATCAGTAGGGTGGAAGTAGTGGAAGCGATGAAGAAGATTAAGTTGGGAAAGGCCCCAGGAATTGATTGAGTGTGTGGTGAAATGCTTAGGTATGGGGATGAGATTGTTGTGGAGTGGATATGGAAGTTGTGTAGATTGGCTTGGGAAGAGGGAAGGGTTCCAGAGGACTGGAAATCAGGTATAATTGTTCCTTTATACAAAGGAAAAGGGGAGAGAGAAGTATGTGGTATCCGTAGGGGTATTTGCCTTCTTAGTGTGACTGGTAAAATATATGGTAGAATACTCATTGATAGGGTTAGGCATATGACAGAGGAGCTAGTTGGAGAAGAACAAGGGGGATTTAGGTAGGGAAAAGGGTGTGTAGATCAGATATTTGTTCTAAGATGTTTAGTGGAGAAGTATCTAGAGAAGGGAAGGAAAGTGTATGCTGCCTTCATGGACTTGGAGAAAGCTTATGACAGAATAGATAGGCAAGGTATGTGGAAGGTATTAAGAATATATGGAGTGGAGGGGAAATTGTTGAGTGCTGTGAAGAGTATGTACGAGGAAGCTAGGGCTACGGTGCGAGTGGATGGTGAGCTGAGTGAGTTCTTTGATCTCAATGTGGGACTGAAACAGGGTTGTGTGATGTCTCCATGGCTGTTTAATATATATATGGATGGGGTTGTAAAGGAGGTGCAAGGTAGGGCAGTGGATGTGGGGCTGGCCCTAATGAATGAGGGTGAGATTTGGAAGATTCTGGTGTTGCTGTTTGCTGATGATACAGTATTGTTGAGTGAAGATGAATGGGAGTTGCAAGGTTTGGTGAATGAATTTGGGACAGTGTGTAGGAGGAGGAAGCTGAAAGTTAATGTAAACAAAAGTAAAGTTATGGTGTTTGAGAGGAATGAAGTCACAGAGTGTGCAGTGAGGTTGGATGGTGATCATATGGAGAATGTGAGTGCATTCAAGTACTTGGGTAATGTGATGAGTAAGGATGGAACTTTGGGGGATGAAGTACATGGAAGGGTACAGCAGAGAAGGAAGGTTGTTGGTACACTAAAAGCAGTGATGAGAAATAGGGAGGTGAGTATGGAAGTTAAGAAGTCACTGCATGATGGTATTGTGATCCCTACCCTGACGTATGGAAGCGAGGTGTGGACCTTGCAAGAGGGGATTAAGTCAAGAGTGAGAGCAGTGGAAATGAGTTACTTGAGAGGAGCATGTGGAGTGACGTGGAGGGACAGGTTGACGAATGAAGAAGTGAAGGAACGTTGTGGGGTAGATGTGGATGTGGTTGAGAAGATTAGGAGAAATACACTGAGGTGGTTTGGACATGTGGAGAGAATGGAAAATGAAAAACTGACTAAGAGGGTGTATGTAGGTGAGGTGGAGGGAGGGAGAGGGAGGGGTAGACCGAGGATGAGGTGGAGGGATGGAGTTGAGAAGTATATGAGGGAGGGGGGGGTGAGTTGGGGGGAGGGTAGTCAAATGGTGGGTGACAGAGTGATTTGGAGGCGTTTTGTCTGCGGCCACCCTTTGCGGGATTAGGGCGTCAGGCTATAGATAGATACATGTAGATAGATAGTATGGAAGGTAAGAAGTCACTGCATGATAATATTGTGATCCCTACCCTGACGTATGGAAGCGAGGCGTGGACCTTGCAAGAGTGGAACAAGTCAAGAGTGAGAGCAGTGGAAATGAGTTACTTGAGAGGAGCATGTGGAGGGACAGGTTGACGAATGAAGAAGTGAAGGAACGTTGTGGGGTGGATGTGGATGTGGTTGAGAAGATTAGGAGAAATACACTGAGGTGGTTTGGACATGTGAAGAGAATGGAGCATGAAAGACTGACTAAGAGGATGTATGTAGGTGAGGTGGAGGGAGGGAGAGGGAGGGGTAGACCGAGGATGAGGTGGAGGGATGGAGTAGAGAGGTATATGAGGGAGGGGGGGGTGAGTTGGGGGGAGGGTAGTCAAATGGTGGGTGACAGCGACTTGGAGGCGTTTTGTCTGCGACCACCCTTTGTGGGATTAGGGCGTCGGGCTATAGATAGATAGATAGATAGATATTTCATGAAAGCCATGAGCTCTCAACATGAAACCAGGGTATCAAGATCGAAAATGGGTAGTTGAGGCAAGGTCACCAAAATGGCTGCCAAAGGTCAACTAGTTTTTATCGAAAGCCTTTAGCACCATTATATCTCATGAACAACTTGAGCTATCAACCTGAAACCTTCAGGGTATCAAGATATGGCCAAAATCTTGGACGAGTTCGAAAATGGGGAGTTGGACTGTTGGGGTCAAAGTCAAGGTTACCAAAATGATTGCTAAAGGTCAACTAGCTTTTATCGCCTGCCATTAGCACCATTATATCTCATGAACAGCTTGAGCTATCAACATGAAACCTTCAGGGTACCAAGATATGACCAAAGTCTTGGATGAGTTCGAAAATGGGCAGTTGGGGTCAAGGTCACCAAAATGGCTACCAAAGGTTAACTAGTTTTTATTGCCTACCATTAGCGCCATTGTTTCTCATGAATGGCATGAGCTGTCAACATGAAACCTTCAGGGTATCAAGATATGGCCAAAATCTTCGATGAGTTAAACAATGGACAGGCGGGTTCAAGGTCAGGGTCACCAAAATGACACGGTTTAACTGAGTCTGACACACTGATTTTGCCAGCCGAGGGCAGGTGGATTTGGTAACACTGTGTGATGCACTCGGGCGGTGATTTGTCTGTTTACGTTGTGTTTGAACGTGCTCCAAATTGACTTTGTATTCCAAGGCTCTCATTGATTTGTAAGATACCAGAAAATACAATTATACAAATTGAAGCTATGATATCTTTAATGATAAATATGTGCCTTTTAAATTACTAGAGATAAACCTGAACGACAGTGATAACAAAAACTAAGTAAAGTCACGACTGGACACATACGGACAACAGTCAGCGACTGATTTATTTAAATTCATTTCATTATGTTTGATTTTGTTCACACTGCATGTGGTTTTCTTATAGCAGCATACTTCAAATATTATTTTCTCATGGGGTTTGCTTTGATCTTACTTTCCTTTCTTCCACCATTAACAAAAATTCGGTTCATTCTATAATGATGTAATCCATTATTTTCCTGGCTCTCTGTTGAGGGGACAGAGATACATGCTTCAGGAGAGAGTGCGTGGTGACCAGGGATAGGATGTCCATCTGTCTACCTGTATGTCTGTCTCCAATTATATGAAAATGTTAGGAAAAATCAAACACCAAACTTTTTCATGTAAGAAATAATTTGACTGAATCTGACTGGGAATACAAACAAATGCAGATGTTTAAAGCTACTGTTACCTATGAAGGTTATGAAAATATGTATGTACACTATATAGACTATATATATCGAGAATAGCATGTATTGACCCCAGTGAGGTGTGTGTGTGTGTGTGTGTGTGTGTGTGCTCACACAAATCATAATTATTGGAAGATAAGCTAAGCCTATCTAGAGTCAGGTTGTATATTAGTAGAGGAGGTATTGAAGGGCATGGTGTAGACTGTAGACTGTGACACTGTTTAGTAGTGGTGGGAAAAACATTCGAGCCTTCACAGGACCTCGGAACCACCTCGCTAGGAATGCCTGAATTCCCGCCATAGTCGCTAACTGTGTTCATAGCATCCAGTCGCAACTTTACTTAGTTTTGTCATCACTGTCGTTCAGGTTTATCTCTAGTAATTAAAAAGGCACATATTTATCATTAAAGATATCATAGCTTTAATTTGTTTCTGTATTTTCCGGTATCTTACAAATCAATGAGAGCCTTGGTTGGAATACAAGGTCAATTTGGAGCACGTTCAAACACAACAGAAATCGAGCAATCATCGCCCGAGTGCATCGCGCAGTGTTACCAAATCCATCTGCCCTTAGCTGGCAAAATCAGTGCGCCAGACTCCATGAAACCGAGTACAGGTATAGTTTTTATCGCCTACTGTTATCACCATTATCTCTCATGAACAGCTTGAGCTATGAACATGAAACCTTCTGGGTATCAAGATTGGCCAAAAATCGCCCCCCCCCAGGTGGTGCCTCCCAGTCCCTTCCCTGGGGGGGGGGCTGACCCTAGGCCCCCCAGGGGATGCACTGCCTCTTGGCCCCCGGAGGGGGTGGTGTTGCCCGGCCTCCCAGGGAGGGTAACTTAGCCAACAGCATATTCAGGCGGGCAATTAGCAGAGAAGAGAGAAGGAGAGGGAGTGTGGGTTTAGTAAAATATTTAGCTAGACTTTCAATTGAAATTTTCCTGTAAATCAAACACTGTAACTGAATGATTGAATTAATTGTAATGGGTTGGTTGTAGTGCACATAACATGGGCAGACAATTTTGCAACACATGTTTAAATCATGCTTTAAAAGTCCTGAAGGGCAACTGATTTGTAGGGCAAAGGGACACCACTTTTTACCCATCCCCGCCCCAGAGAGGCTCAGGGACGGTTATTGTTTTCACTCGGTTTGTCTCATTGTTTGTTGTTTGTCTGTCTGTCTGTTAACAAACAGCTTTACATGAAAACTACTGGTGCGATTATGACTAAAAATTACAGGGATGATGGGCTATGACCTTTTGATCAGCTGATTAAATTTTGTCCCACCTCATCTGTAGGTGGGACAAAATGATGATGGTTATGATGATGAATTTCCTCTCCCACTTTGTCCTTCCTCCTTTCCCCAGTTTTCTGTCCATCCCTACAAACTCCATCTCTTGCTCAACAGTTGGATGCAACAGTGGATGGTGGTGGTATCCCATCAAACACATCATCAAGACCATGTCCCCCTTTATTTTTCACTCCCCACTCCAACTCTCTCTCTCTCTCTCTCTCTCACCATTTTCCCATTTTCACTGCTTTCCCCTTTCATTTTCTCTCCATCTTCCTCAAACAATACATCCCTTATCCCTCTGTCTCTCACTCATTTTTCTTTTTCTTCCTGCCAATCCCACTCCCCGTACTAACTCTGAGTCCTAACCCCCAGTTGGATGCGTCTAGGGATGATGGTGGATTCTGGTGGCAAGATCCCTGTCAAGCATATTGTCAAGACCTTTGCATCTGGCAAGACAGAGAAGATGGTGTTCTCGTGCTTGGAGGAGATGGGCCTGCCATCGGGGAAGGTGGGGTAGAATAAAATCTCATGATTCAGTCCCTGACTCAAAAGCCCATTAATTTATTTTATTTTATTATTTTTTTTTCCCCACTGCTAGACATTTTTCTTAGTTTAGAGGAACTTATACTAGTGAGAATGAATGAGGATGGGCCAAGGGTGCAAGAAGGCCTCATAATTCAATCTCTAGCTCTTAACCCCCTCACTATGATGATGCCCTTTTTTATATTTTATTCCTTCAGTGTGTGGTGTTGCAAGGGTAACAGTTATAGCCTATATGATGTGATCTGAGAAGAGACGAGCTTAAATTAAACCTTTCAAACCTGGCAGCTGATTGGTCATCTGAGTGCATACTCTATTAATGACGCATTTCAAATTGTTTTTAATGTAAGGGTTCCAATAACCGTTTGATGATAAGAATGCCCAAATAAAATATTATATATTGTTATTTGTATGCATTAATTTAAAAACAGGGCCTTACCAAGGTTATCAGATGGCCTAGATATATGTGAAATTTTGAATTCTCAAGACAAAACAAAACACATCCAGGTAAGGTTTCATGGGTACAGTGATTTTTTCTCCATGTTCAGGCAAATTAAGGTAAGTTATATCATTACTTCGACATTATGTAAAATATAACTTAGTAAAACATGTGAATTCTAGTGAAATACAGTTTAACGTATTCCCAGAATTTTGATGAATGATGGATGGGGGGGGTGTGGTCTACTCATGGGATGTCCCACTTGACTAAGCAGATGAATATTGAGATTTACTTGAGAGTGTTCTGCTGTTTCATCAGTTTGCATTATGCTCACTACTTTTGCATCATCAGTAAGTTCTCTACCTTTTTACCTTTGAATATCTAGTTACAACAGAGCTGTGACAGGGTATAGGTTGCTGGATATTTAAAAATGACAGTGACATATAGCTTCATCACCAGTGTTTACCAGTCATTTTTCATTGGAATTTCAATGTTTTACTAGGTTATATTTTACATAATGTTGCAGTAATGATGTAATTTACCTTAAATTGTCTTAACATGGGGGGGGGGGAATCACAGTACTCGTGAAACGTTACCTGGATGAGTTTAGTTTTGTCCCGAGAATTCAAAATTTCACACGGCCAGTAATCTCTCAATTATCTGACGTAATAGAGTAAAAGGCAAGTCCGGACAGTGGATCCATCTGAATAATGGACATCTCCCCTGGCCCCCTTCATACATAACAAGGAAGTGAAGTGAGACACTTGGGGCTTGGTGACAGCTACACTCACCCACCTCATTCCTGTATTTTTTTTTTCTCTCTCTCTCTCTCTCTCTCCAGAGAGGAAAGAGGAGGGAGTGAGAGAATGGAGGAAAGAGAGGAGGGCTGATTCTCTCTCTTTCTCTCTAGAGAGGGAGAGGGAGGGAGGGAGGAAATGGAGGAAAGAGACAGGAGGGACCGATTCTCTCTCTGTCTCTGCACTGAGCGCTTCCACTTTCATTTTTACTTCACATAATTGTGTCATCACCTTTGTTTTGACATTCCCTTTCATTTTTACATTTGCTTTCACGTTCACTTTGACATTCATATTTACTTCCATGCTCACTTTCACATTTACCTTCACCTTTACTCTCACTTTTACCATTACTTTCATATACATTTTCACTTTCACTTTCACTTGCATCTTTACTTTCTCACTTTCACATTTATCTTTACTATTACATTCACTCACCTTCATTTCACTTTCCCAACTTTTACTTTCACATTCTCCATCACTTTCACCTGCACCTTCACTTTCACCTCTCTCTCTCACACACACACACACACACACACACACACACACACACACACACACACACACACACACACACACACACACACACACACACACACACACACACACACACACACGAAACATGTTCATATGTACTGTACACATACACAATCTTTTCCTCACTCATAAATATGCACACGTGTACACATCCCCTCAATGCAGGCATGTCTAAACTGGTTTGACTCCCCCCCCCCTCTCTCTCTCATAAATAATAGAAATAATACACACCCAAATCACACTAAAATCAACAAGAGTGGCTGAAAGTGTTATTATATTATTATGAATTATTGTGATAAAATGCGGGTGACATAGTGATTTTCACTTTGATCCCCTCACTCATAAATATGCACGGATATGCACATACATGCACAAATGTGCTCATGCCCTCGGTTGCCGGGCTGGAACTGGGAACAACCAATGGGGTCTGCAGTGGATACTGGGTGAGCCGGACAGTGAAGCGCCACCAGGCTATTCCTACCTGTGCGGGCAAAAATGTTCATGTGGCCATAATTTCTACCCGGATCCAAACATCTTTTCCAGATAAATTGGAAAAATGCACGTATAATAGTTTAATACAACCAGATCACAGCATCCGGGTAATGGATCGTTCAGATAATGGTAGTCCAGATAAATGGGGGATTACTGCATCTAGGCCATCTGATGAACTTAAAATTGCCCCGTTTCTAACTTAATGTACACAAATAAATATACTGTATACAGTACAGTAATCCCTCTAATATCCGGACGCCCAATAACCGAACATCCCCACTAACCGAACCTTATCGTCCTGGGATCAAACATTCCCAAAATGGTCCGAAAATCCAAAAAAATTGGAAAAAAAATCGATTTTTTGCCGTCCGTAATTTGAACTTGCCGCGCGCGCCGCGTGAGAGCATTGTTTTGGTTCGTCATTCCTCCGACGTCCGATAGAGCGCCGCTGCATCCTCCCCACTTCCCGCCTGTCTCTCACCGCGACTGGACCTGCGCTCTTCGTAATGGCTGCCCACGTGCTCGCTTTTGTGGTGGTGCCGTACTTGCTGCAAGGCCTCCTGCTGCTCTCTGCCCTACTCTTAGTGTGTGTGATGATGGCCCCGCCTCCTGAGAAAAGGAAGAGAGTGGTGTTGACTCTGGAAGAAAGCGGGAGATATTGGAGAAGGTTGATGCGGGTTGGTCTTCCTCTCGCATTCTCCGCGAGTTCAACCTGGCCCGGTTGACTTTGTTTGATATCAAGCGTTCCCCGAGACAAGCTCATGCAGTACACGGCTGACTTCTCGTCGAGAAGCAAACGCAACGTGGAGAGGAAGGTTATGTTTACTCCCAAGTATGCAGAGATCGACCGCTCCACGTTGATTTGGTATCGACAACAACGTGCAGCTGGTGTGATGGTACGTGGAACGGAGCTGAAGGCTGCTGCTGAGAAGTTTGCAAGGCTTCACGACGCCCTAGACTTCAAGGCATCCGAGGGTTGGCTCTTCGCGTTCAAGTTGCGACATGGCCTTACTAACCGTAAAGCACATGGCGAAGCATTGGACGCTACGGGATGGAGTGGAGCGAGTTTCGGCACAAGGTGAAGGCTTGATCGACAGGGAGGGCCTCACTCTCGGTCAAGTCTATAACGCTGACGAAACTGGCCTATTCTATCGCTCGGTGCACGAACACTCTCGCCGATGAGACGGAGAAAGCGTGTACCTGGCCGCAAGCTTTCTAAGACGGATATCTGCTTTGTGTTGTGCCAATGCTAACGGCATGCACCGGCTTAAGCCCGTTATTGTTGGCCGTGCAAAGCAGCCTCGGTGCCTTCGTGGGGTGATGGATGTCCTTCCTGTCGTATGGTACCATTCTTTGAAAGCATGGTTCACAGCTGTGATTTTCAAAGACTGGTTTCACCATCACTTCGTCAAGGAGGTCATACATTACCAGACGAAGACACTGGGAATTCCTCGCGACCAGGTAAAGGCTCTCCTTCTCCTCGACAATGCACCTGCCCACCCGTGCGACAAGGACTTGGTAGCTGAGAATGGCCGTATTAGGTGCATGTTTCTGCCACCTGTACGACTGCTCTCATTCAACCAATGGACCAAGGAGTGATCGTGGCAACAAAGCGCCTGTACCGTCGGAAGTTCCTGGACGAGGTGATGGTGGTTCTCGAGGACGGAGGACGAGCGCAGGAAGGACGTGACACTCGAGGCAAGCGGACTTTGGAAAACCCGCCCGCTACAACATCAAGTCTGCGCTGTACAACTGGGCTAGTGCATGGAAGGAAGTCCCTGTGAAAACTCTTGAAAATGGTTGGTCTCGTCTGCTTCTCGGAACAGATGTGGATGCGATTTCCTAGGGTTTGACGTGGATGACTTCCATGCACGGCTATGCTGCACGGCGACGATGTTCATGTGGACGATGTTCGTGAGTGGTTGGACGACGACGAGGCGATCCTGGGTATCAGACGTTGTCTGATATCGAGATCGCGTCTTCGGTTGCTGGTGTCAGTCCCGAACTTGAAGATTCCGGCGACGAAAGGCGATGATGATGCAGACTCCGCCCAGCAGGACACTACTCCAGCCATCCCCAAGCTGAGCGCACTCCGGGGAACATCTAGAGTTCGTCCCTAGACTACCTGGAACACCCGGACTGCGACAGGGAGATGGGGCCCTTGGGACTCGTGGAGGAAGTGCGTGCTCGGCAGCGCATCATCAATCGCCAGAATCGTCGGTCCTTGCGTCAGTCAACGATTGACAGTTTTTTCAGGCCCGTGACCCCCGCTGTGCCAAGCCCTGGTTCCACTCCGTTGCCTCCCCAAGACAGGCCCTCATGCTCCGAGCAACAGCCCAGCACATCAGCTACAGTGGAGTCACCGCTCGACGTGAGTTTGCGGCTGTCTTCAGAGTCTTCTGTAGTCGGTGCGCCATCACCACTACCCACCGATGCACCCCTTGGACGCCTGCCAGTGATACTCTCGGGCTCTGACTTTGAATAATCTGCATGAAATTCTCCACTAGTCCAAACTGGTATTTTGAGTGTTGTTCTGTGAAAAATACGGTGTGTTTTGTTTATGTTTTCAAGTTGGGAGAAAAGACTAAGTAGAAAAGAAATTTAACGTAACTAACCTTCTTTGTTTTGGCTTTGGAAACTTAAAAAAACTTGGGAAAAGTTAATGTGCAACACTTAAATTTAATGGAACATTATTTGGACTAAAGTGAACACTGTGAAAAGAACGGACTTCTGTGTGTTAGTGACTAAGTTCAGTGCAAGACTTCAGGAAGAGTGTAGTGCAAGTGCTTCAGGAAATCGTTCTTACTGTCAGAGTCCGAGAGGAGCGGTTATTCATCGAGGTGGCCAGGGACTTGCTGTAAGTAGCCAAAATGTTTCATGTTGTACTATTTTCCATACTATATTTACCAGAATGTTTCATATTGTATTTTTTCCCATACTATACTTACCAGAAAGTGTCATACTGTACTTCTTTCCATACTAAACTTACCTCATGCATGTGCAGTAGGAATGTGTTTTTCAGAGTTCGGTTAGGTTCGGTTAGGTTAGGTTCGGTTAGAGTCCATAAGTACCAGAATGTTTATTAATGTATGAACATACTTCTAAACCCACATTTTATGTGTCTATTGCATTTATTTCAGTCATTTATGTGCCTTATTGGTGTGATTTGGGTGTTAAATAGGTGCTATGCATGTCCGGAGGGAGTTGTATAGGTGTTTCTCTGTGTTAGGGTCCGTAAGTACAAGTCCATAAGCTGGGGCCCAATATCCGGACAAAACCAATATCCGAACCTACCGATGGCTCTATTGATCCGGATATTGGAGTGATTACTGTATTTCATTATTTACGAGAGAGAGAGAGAGAGCAAAGCAACTGTTAACATGATTGGTTTTGGGGGTGTACAGAGAAGGAATGCAGTGCCAGAAACGTGACATTCACAGAGATGAAGAATGCTGTGAAGCAGCTGAAAAATGGGAAAGCAGCTGAAGTTGATGAGGTGTATGCAGAGAGGATTAAGTGTAGTGCAGAGAGCGCAATGAAATGTTTGTTGGAGATATGTAAGATGGCATGGATGAGTGAAACTGTGCCGATAGTGTGGAAAAAAAAAAGCAGTGATTGTACCCTTGTACAAAAGTAAAGGTGAGCGATGTGAGTGCAAGAATTATCGTGGCATACCGGTAAGGCTGTTGAATGTGGTAGGGAAGGTATATGGAATAATTATTTTAGAGAAATTAACAGAGATATCAGAAGCCCTAGTGAGTGATGAACAGGGTAGCTTTAGGAGTGGCAGAGGATGTGTGGATCAGATATTTGCAGTTAGACAGATAGCAGAGAAGGCGTATGAGAAGGACTATATGGTGTTTATGACATTTATGGATCTGGAAAAAACATATGACAAAGTCGACAGAGATGGATTTTGGAAGGTTTTGCACATGTACGTTGTAGATGGTAAGCTGCTAGGTGCTGTCAAGAGTTTTTATGATGATAGTGAGGCATGTGTATGGGTAAATGGGCATCTAAGTGATTGGCTCACTATCAGTGTGGGCTGGCTCACTGTCAATGTGGGTGCGCGACAAGGTTGTGTGATGTCCCCATGGTTGTTCAAATTATGTATGGATGGGGTGAAGAGAGAAGTAAATACATGAGGCATGGAGAGAGGAATGGTATTAGTAACGAATGGTGATGAATGGAATATCTCAGATTTGTTGTATGCTAGTGATTCAGTGCTACCTGCAAATACCGGAGAAGAGCTTGGTAGACTAGTGCAGAGTTTTGTAGATGTCTGTGAGAGTCATTCCTTGAGAGTAAATGCAGAAAAGTGTAAAGTGATGCTTTCAATATTGAGAGAGAGAAGGTGACTCCCTGTGTGATGTTCAGTGAATGGAAAGAAGACTGGAATTGGTGAGAGATTTCAAATACGTGGGTACAGTGATTGAAAAGAGAGGAAAATTTGCAAAAGAAGTGGAAAGTAGAGTGACACAAGGAGAGAATGTAGCTGGTGCTATGAAGGCCTTGGTAAAAAACAGAGGCTTGAATGTTGCAGCTGTGCAAAGCCTTCAAGAAGAAGTGTTAGTGCCAACCTTAATGCACAGATGTGAGACTATGGAGTAGCATGAAAATGAAAAGTCAAGAGTAAAAACATTGGAGATGGGACTGTTGAGGAATGTATGTGGAGTTCAGAGCGTGGATGGGATATGGAATAATGTGATTCATGAAAGATGTGGAGTGAGGAAGTGTGTGAACACCAGAATCGAAGAGGGTGTACTACGATGGTTTGGTCATGTGGAGAGAATAGATGACAACAGAGTGGTGTAAAGGTATATCTGAATGGATTTGAAGGAGGGAGGAGGCGAGGTAGGGCAAGAAGAAAGTGGGGGGATATGGTGGATGAGTGGAGGGATATGGTGGATGAGTATGTGAGGAAGAAAGGTACGGAAGTTGGTGAGGCTAAGGGACTGACAAGAGACCGAGCTGGCAGGATGAATATTGTGTAGAGGAGCACATAACCAGGGATTTGGCACCCCTTTTTAACATGACAGCGTCTGGACTGAGTCTGTCAGATATGTAAATGTGAAGTTACAGAACATGGTAAAAATTTTTTGGCCTATCTGATGGAGCCAGGATTCTGTTGGCTTGAATGAGAGTGAATGGGAGCGTGGCCCATTGAACTGGGCAAACTTAGGCTGTCTGGACATTGCTACTCCTCACTCTGCCCTAGGGTGGGAAAGGAGGTCCAGATGGTGATGGTGATGATTGGAAAATATTCACCATAAACCATGTTTGCCCGTCATAACAAAGAGACTCGGGCATAATGTTGCAAAGTGTTTGCTCTATGCGTGGCGGGGTACTGCACAGCTGGTATGACCCATGGCTTTGTTATTTGATTACTTTATTCTTTGTATATATTCTATGGCAAGGTATAAAATTTTTGGTTTTTACCTAATTTCAACCTAACATTTTGACGCTATTTTCTTTGTTTTCCTTTTTTTGAATATTCTGCGATAAAGTACAGCTATTCAGCTTCAGAATAACACTACAACCAGCATCCTATCATACGTACTTTATTTACGCTGACCAGTGAACAAAAAAGATTTTGAAGCAAATATGCAGCTGAGAATCGTAAAAAATTATGCATCTCTTTCCTTTTGCTTTACTGCACAATAAAATGCAGAAATACCATAATCTACATATCACTGCAAAGGTAATTTATTAAATTACCTTTGCAGTGATATGTAGATAATGGTAGTGATATTTAGTTTTTCACAGTTTAAACCTGATTTATATGTCATCATCATCCAGACTTCCTTTCCCACACTGAGGCAGGATAAGGAGTAGCAATGTCCAGACAGCCCAAATTTGTCCAATCCAATGGGCCACGCTTCCATCCACTCATCACTCAAGCTCCCGGAATCCTTGCTCAATCGGATGTGCCAAAAACATTCACCATGTTCTGTAACTTCACATAAACATATCTAGAAGAGTCAGTCCAGATGCCATCACATTGAAAAGGGGTGCCAGATCCCTGATTGTGCACTTCTCCTCACAACGTTCATCCATCCAGCTCGATCTCTTGTCATTTCCCTAGCCTTACCAGTCTCCAAACCTCTCTTCCTCACACACTCATCCACCATATTCCTCCACCTTCTCCTTGGCCTGCCTCGCCTCCTCCCTCCTTCAGATTTGCTCAGATATACCTTTTTCACCACTCTGTTGTTATCCATTTTCTCCACGTGACCATACCATCTTAGTACACTCTCCGATTCTGGTGTCCACAGACTTCCTCACTCCACATCTTTCATGAATCAAATTATTTCATATCCTATCCACTCTCTGTATTCCACTTACATTCCTCAGCAGTCCCATCTCCATTGTGGTCACTTGACTTTTCATTTTCATGCCACACCATAGTCTCACATCCATACGTTAAAGTTGACGCTAGCACTCCTTCCTGTAAGCCTCGTGCAGCTGCAGCACTTAAGCCTCTGTTTCTTGTCAAGGCTTTCATTGCACCAGGCACTTTCCTTCCTTGTGTCCTTCTACTTTCCACTTCTTTTGCACATTTTCCCCTCTTTTCTTTCACTATACCCAGGTATTTGAACTCTCTCACTAATTTCAGTCTCTCTCCATTCGTTCGTTCGTTTTCGTTCGTTCGTTCGTTCGTTCGTTTTTAAAGGCTCCAACATGCTTGCATGTGTCGGCCTTGGTCACCTAATGGCGGCTCTCCATACTGCACGATCCATTGCAGCCTCCCTGTTCAGTCCCTTAACCCTAAGGTCACACTTAATGACCTCTTCCCATGTCTTTCTCGGTCTACCCCTCATAACCCCACCCCCAATATTAACACTTCTCACCTTCCTCACCCAACTATCATCCCCCATCCTCTCCACATGTCCAAACCACCTCAATCTACCTCTCCTCATCACAACACCAATACACTCCAGTCCCATCCTACCTCTCAACTCTTCCATTGTAAACCCAGCCCCTCCAGGCCTTGGACGCAGGGACGCACTGCACATCCACCTAATCATTGTCATTTCTGTACGTCTGAGCCGGCGAATGTCTTCCTCCTTCACTGCCCAGGTCTCACTGCCATACAGCATTACACTCCTAACACACGCTGCATACAAAGACCCCTTAGCACGTAGGGAGAGCCCCCTCAATGTCAGGAGAGGCAAGAGCTCCCTGAACTTCTTCCAACCACTTCTCACCCTAGCCACAGAGCTAGCTCCAGCCCCACCTCCAGCACACAACATGTCTCCTAAATAACAAAACTCTTCCACACACTCAAGAGATTCACCAGCAAGTTCAATTCTTTCACGTCTGACGATCTCCACCTGCTCACCCCGGCACGCCGTACACATAAAATCAGCATTATCTCGCAGTCTACCTCTGATACCACTACATCTCTTATGCACCCATTTATCACACACACCGCACAAGATGGAATTACTTCCCACGCCCTTGTGGCAAACTGCACATGGCCACTCTCCCTCGTCTTTGACAGTACCGCCACCAACCCTAGATATCATCACTTTTGTTTTATCTGCATTTACCCTTAAACCCTTTTGCCCCATACCATCTCTCCACTTCCTAAACCTTTCCTCCGCCTCCCTTTCATTCTCTGCAATCAACACCAAATCATCAGCATACAACAACTCCCACGGAGTCCGTTTCTAAAGTCACGTGAAAGGGCTTCAAGTACCATGATAAACAACATGGGACTCAAGACTGACCCCTGATGCACACCAACATTCACGGAAAACTCATCACTCAAATCTCCATTCACTCTCACCTGGGTGTGAGCACCCACATACATGGCCATAACCACCCTAACCAGCCACTCCTCCAAGCCAAGCTTTCTCATTGCCCACTTCACCACCTCTCTAGGGACTCTGTCAAAGGCCTTTTCCAAATCAACAAAAACAAAATAAAGATCCCTTCTCCTACCAATATATTTTTCCTGAAGCTGTCGAACAATGAATATGGCATCAGTGGTCCCCCTACCTGGCATAAACCCAAACTGCATCTCATCAATATTCACTCTTTCTCTAATCATACCTTCTAAAACTCTCTCCATTACCTTCATTATCTGATCTAAAAGCTTTATACCTCTATAATTCCCTCTTTCCAGGGCATCACCCTTCCCTTTATACACATTTACAATTACACTCTTCAGCCAATCATCTGGGACAACACACTCATAAATAATCCTATTTATCAGGTCAGTGACTAAACTCACCCCTATATCGCCTGAGGCCTTCAACATTTCGGCAGTCAACCCAGACACACCTGCTGCCTTCCCCACCCTCATCCTGCCTATTGCCTCACTCACAGTAGCAGTATCAATCAAAGGCCAAGGGCCAGACACTGGATCTGCTGGCTCCAAACCTTCCCTGTCCCAGTCAAACTCCTCATTCAACAACCGGTTATAATGCTCTCTCCATGCATCTTTAATATCCTCACTGTTCACCACTACCCTTCCTTCATCATTCTTCACACACTGCTCACCTATGATATCCCGATTATCCCTCTTCACCTGACCTGCCACCCTAAATATATTTTTCCTTTCCCCATGATTTAGGTTATCAAGTAATTGTCTCTGTGACTCAGACTTTGCCCTGTATACCTCTCTCCTAGCCCTACGCATGGCTGCCAAATATTCCTCTTTGCTACCACCCTTCTTCCATTCCCGGAAAAGCCATTCACTGTAACATTGCACTGGGAGTCACCTTCTCTCTCAGTATCCATCATTTTAGTCTTTTCTACATTTACTCTCAAGGCACGACGCTCACAGACATCAGCAAAACTCTGCACTGGCCTAGCAAGTTCTTGTCCGGTAAGTGCAAGTAGTACAGCATCATCAGAATACAACAAATTTGAGATATTCCATCCATCACCATTCTTTACCAACACCATCCCCCTCTCCATTGCTCGTGTTTTTACTTCTCGCATTGTCCCATCCCTATATATATTGAACAATCATGGGGACATCACGCAACCTTGTCGTATGCCCACACCGATCGTGAACCATTCACTTAGATGCCCATTAACCTTTACATATGCTTCACTACCATCATAAAAACTCTTGACGGCTCCTAACAGCTTACCATCTACACTGTACATGTGAAAACTTTCTACAATCCTTCTTTTCCACTTTGTCATATGCTTTTTCCAGATCCATGAATGCCATAAACATATTATGGTCCCTCTCACAAGCCTTCTCTGCTATCTGTCTCACTGCAAATATTTGATCCACACATCCTCTACCACTCCTAAAGTCACCCTGTTCATCACTCACCAGGACTTCTGTTATCTGTCTTACTTTCTCTATAGTAATTCTTCCATATACTGTACCTTCCCCACCACACTCAATAAACTTATGCCACGATGGTTCTTGCACTCACTTCGCTCACCTTAATATTTGTACAGGGGTACAATCATAGCCTTTTTCCACTCCGCTGGCATAGTTTCACTCATCCATGCCTTCTTACAAGTCTTCAACAAACACTTCATTGCTCTTTCTCCACTACACTTTATCATCTCTGCATTCACCTCATCAACCCCAGCTGCTTACCCATTTTTCAGCCACTTCACATTACACTTCACCTGTTCAAGTGTCATGTCTCCTGGCACTGCATTCCTTTTCTGCACACTTCCAAAACCAATCATGTTTACAGCTGCCCTGCTGTCTCTATTCCCATTCATCAGGTTTCAAAATATTCTTTCCATCTGGTCTTTACTTCATTTTCATGGGCTAATAATCTATCACCTACATCCTTCACGTCATGGCATTTCTTTCTGCTTTCACTTCTACATTTCCGCACCTCTTTCTGGAATAACTTCCTATTTTCAGAGTACAGTAGTTTGGTTTTGGTTTTTGCCTGACATTAGCTTGACATTTTGACCTTTTAGTTTCTTTGTTCTCTTTTTTTTAACATACTACATAAAGTACAACTATTCAGCTTTAAAATGACACCAAAACCAACATTCTTTCATGAGGATTGAGTTTACAGAGAGCGATCAAAGAAAAAGATTACGATGTGAAGATGTGGGTCGGTGTGAGAGCAGCTGATTCTAGTACAGACATAATCTGCCTGGCCCAGAAACCTGATAGGGTTAAAAATAATTCAAAATGTGTCATTGATACTGAATGCACTTAGACAACCAGTCTGCCACCAGCTTTCAAATGCTTAAGACTCGTTTCTTCTCATATCAAATAAGCTGTAGTAAGGAAAGAACAGTTTAGCTTGGTGGGATATGAATGTTCAAAGAGTAGTGGAAGAAAAGAGAAAGAACTGACTTGGGTAGATGCAAGAAAAGTGTTCAGATGAAAGGAGTGAATACTGTATATTGAGAATAAGAAAGACATGAAGAGATTAATAAACAGAAAATAAAAAGTAAGTCATGATCTTGGTAGGTGGGGGCACCCACCATCCGTGAACTCAGTGTAGTTCTACCATCAAGTGCTCAGTATTAAATGACAAGCCAAATAGTGTCACATAATCCTGGAAGCAATTTGATACTGTTTTTTGGATAGTAACCACATGTTCAACAAGTAGACACCATTTGGTCTCTTAGATTTGATTGCTGTAGCCAGATGTGGTGCACAAAGTTCTAAATTGGAGGGGTGGTTTAAGTTTATTGCTCACATAGTATTGATCAGGCATTCAACTGGCCATTCGCCTTTGTGTATGAAATGAATTACCTAGCCCTGGGCTTCTACACTCGTGATGGGGCAGTGAAGGATTGGATGATGGATGGATGGAAGAAAAATTAATGTGAATTACTTTGAAAATTGGGAAGAAATGCAAAAATATAGGAATGAGAGGGAAAAAAAGTGTAATAATTTGGAAGATTAAAGTGGAAGACAACTGACAAATGAAAATAAAATAAGGATCAGATGTAATGAGGATTTTGAAAGTCAGATGAATGGGAATGATAAGAACAGCACAGTGGTAAACATTGGTGGTGCACAGAGATAGATAGATAGATAGATAGAAAAATTTTGTGTCAAGATTGAAGAATGGGAAGGCAGGAGTTGTTGATGTGGTGTATGCAGAGATGATTAAATGTAATGGAGGGTGTGTTATGAAAGGTTGATTGGGAATACGTCATAGATTTTGAATGAGGGGGGTTGTACCAGTGGAGTGGAAGGCTATGATTGTGCCATAGTAAATGAGTTGAGGTGGTCAAAGTGAAGTAAGAAATCATGGGGTAGGTAAATTTTCTGAATGTTATAAGGATGTATAGAAAAATAGTTCAAGAACAGGTAAGGAATACATCTGATTACCTGGTTAGTGATAAACAAGATGGTTGTAGGAGTGGTAGGGAATGTGCAGATCAAATATTTGCAGTAAGACAGTAGAGAAATCTTGTCAGAAGAACTAGTGTTTATGGACCTGGAAGGATAATGGAAGGTCTTATGTATATGTGGTGTGGATGGAAAGCTTCTGAATACAGTACTGTTAAGTTTTTATGCTAGTAGTGAAGCCTTGTGTAAGATATATACCACATATATATATATATATACTGTATATATATATATATATCCATCCATCATCCAATCCTACGTTGCCCCATGAGGAGCGTAGGAGCCCAGGGATAGGCAGTTGGTCCTGACATTTAAGATGAGAGTGACCAGCCTCACTCATCCCTGAGTGGCATTACGTGAGCAATAAACCTCAACCACCGTATGGATATAAACCTTCACCGGCTCAATCCGATTGGAGCACAATAATTACCCACTAAACCACCAGGCGCCAAAATTTGGTTATATGGTTACCACCCAGCTTAGTAAAAGGTTTCCTGGTGTACAGGAAACCATTTGGCTTGTCACTCAGTGTAGAGTCACCCATGGGCAGAAGGAAGAGGAAAGAATGAAGGAATGAAAGATAGAAGAGGGAGTGTAAAGTCACCTGCAGGCAGAAAGATGAGGAAAGAATGAAGGAAAGAAAGACAGAAGATGGAAGGAAAGAAGGATGGAGGAGAGGACAGGGCAGACACCCGAGAGCAGCACTACATGAGTTAGTGGATGGTGAGTGCCCCCACCTACCACAAAATATATATATATATATATATATATATATATATATATATATATATATATATATGAGTCTGGAGGAAATAGCAGTCAGTTAGATTGTTTTCCCGTTAGGCAGGCTGATAGGAGGTTAGAGAGGGATGTTAAAGTTACAGGAAGTGAGGAATGTGTGCAGCAGCACAAACTATTGATTTGTGATGTGGTGCTTAAAGAACGAGTTATGAAACCAATCGGCGTCGGAATGTTGCCTTGTGTTTATGTATTTGTATGTCGAAGTTTTGCTGTGCAGTACTGTATTTGTAAGTTATAACATTAAATAAACCTTCTAACCACTTAAAGTGCTTCATATTGATTACCAATGGCAGATAACAGCAAAATACCACGTTTAGGGAGTCTAGGGAACAAAATGGTTTCGGTACTATTCGCTGTCAAGCCAGTTCGCCGTCACAACAATAACAAGGCAACATAGACTTTGATAGATCCCCCTGAAATATAGTTATTAAAGTATTGATTACTTAATAATAAGTATATTTATAAAAGTACTGATCAATTCATTCATCATTCATTGCCAGATGCTATGTATCCCAAACGGGGTGGCCAAGGGCTTAGAGTTAATTGTTTTTACAGGGAGGGGCACTAATCCTCCACCAACCCCACTTGACACGTAGGGATGCCAACAGCATCTGGTGTTCCCAGGCGGTCACCCATCCAAGTACTAACCAGACCCAACATTGTTTAACTTCGCTGATCAGACGGGAAGCGGTGTATTCAACGTGGTATGGCCGTAATATAAGTATACTGTATTTATAGAATGACGGGGAATCATCCAGGGTGCAAATTGTCCTGACGGTGAATCGTCCATGTCTTGACGGGGAATTGACATGATGGCGAATTGTCTTGGAACCCACCGATCGTGTGTAATCTATAAATCAGGCTAACTGGTTACAAGGCTTTATTTAATGGTTTAACTTTCTTTAAGTGCTTTAACTTACAAGTACGTACCAGAATAGTAAATATTTAACTTACAAATACAATACTGTGGAAAAGCAGTACAGCAAATATTTAACAAACAAATAAAAAAGGTAATATTCTGACACCTATCAGAAAACTGGTTATAAGACTTTATTACTTGCTTGAACGTTATTTAATAATACTTTAACTTGCACATAAACTTACCAGAATAGTACTGTAAGTATTTAACTTACAAATACAGCACTTAGGAAAAGCAGTACAGCGAATCACATCACGTGATCTAAACAAACCATGCGTGCTGAGCTGATGATCGAGGATTTGGCCTTTCAAAGGCCTCTCTTGCGTAAGATTATAGTGTTCGTAATGGTTCTTTAATCTTATGTTGTCTTATACGTATCCCAGTGCTATCTATCTATCTATCTATTGCCAGATGCCTCAATCCCGTTTGGGGTGGTCACAAACAAATCGCCTCCAAGTCGCCCTTTCCCCCGCCATTTCACTGCCCTGCTCCCAACTCACACCCCCCTCTCTCATATACCTCTCCACCCCATCCCTCCATCTCATCCTCGGCCTCCCCCTCCCTCTTCCCCCCTCCACCTCACTCACATACACTCTCTTCGTCAGTCTTTCACCCTCCATCCTCTCCACATGGCCAAACCACCTCAGTGTGTTCCTCATAACGCTTCCTATCACATCCACATCCACACCACAATGCTCCTTTATATCCTCATTTGTCAGCCTGTCTCTCCATGTGACTCCACAGGCTCCTCTTAAATAACTCATTTCCACTGCTGTCACTCTTGACTTGTGTCCTTCCAACAACGTCCAAGCTTCACTTCCATACGTTAGAGTTGGTATCACAATACTGTCATGTAGTAACTTTTTCACTTCCATGCTCACTTCCCTGTTTCTTATCACTGCTTTCAAAGAACCAGCAACCTTTCTTCCCTGCTGTACCCTTTCAAGCACTTCACCCTCCAAACCTCCATCCTTACTCATCACACTACCCAAGTACTTAAACATACTCACATTTTCCAATTCCTCACCATCCAACCTTGCTGTACATTCACTGACTTCACCTCTCTCAAAGACCATCACTTTACTCTTCCCTTCATTCACCTTTAGATTCCGTTTCTTACACACTCTCCCAAACTCATCCACCAAGCCTTGCAGCTCCCCTTCGTCTTCACTCAACAACACAGTATCATCTGCAAACAACAGTACAGGGAGTTTCCAAACACTATCCTCTCTCACCAGGGCCACTCCAACATCCACTACCCTACCTTGTACCTCTTTTATTACCCCATCCATGTACAGATTGAACAACCATGGAGACATGACACATCCCTGTTTCAACCCAACTTTCAAAGAGAAAAATTCACTTAGTTCACCATCCACACGTACTGCAGCCTTCGCACCATCATACATATTCTTCACAGCATTCAACAACTTCCCATCTACTCCATATATTCTTAACACTTTCCACAATCCTTGTCTATCCACCCTGTCATATGCTTTCTCCAAATCCATGAAAGCCGCATGCAACTTCTTTCCCTTCACTAGAAACTTTTCCACTAAAGATCTAAGAATGAATATCTGATCTACACAACCTCTTCCCTTCCTAAAGCCTCCCTGTTCTTCTCCAACTAATTTCTCTGTTCTTTCTGCAACTCTGTCAATAAGTATCCTACCATACACTTTTCCTATTATACTAAGAAGACAGATGCCTCTATGATTACCACACACTACTTTTTCCCCTTTTCCTTTGTACAAGGGAATAATTATACCTGACTTCCAATCCTCCGGGACTCTACCTTCCTCCCAGGCCAATCTGCACATCTTCCAGATCCATTCTACTACTATCTCTCCCCCATGCTTCAGCATTTCGCCACACACTCCATCAATTCCTGGGGCTTTCCCCGATTTAACTTTCTTCATTGCATCCACAACTTCTATCCTACTGATTTCTTCCTGTCTTCTCA
>NC_137010.1:20873857-20883857 GCF_032717465.1 Coenobita brevimanus | reverse complement strand
GAGAGGAGGAGGAAGAGATCAATAGGTCTCGGAGAGTAGTGGAAGCTGATGAAGAAGAAGTTCACAGCTAGGGAAAGAAGAGCCCCAAAGAATTGATAGAGTGTGTGGTGAAAATGCTTAGGTATGGGGAATTTAGAGATTGTTGTGGAGTGGATATGAGAAGTTGTGTGATTCTGGCTTGGGAAAGAGGGAAGGGTTCAGAGGACTGGAAATCAGGTATAATTGTTCCTCTGTACAAAGGAGAAAGGGAGAAGTATGTGGTAACCATAGGGAGTCATTTGCCTTCTTAGTGTGACTGTGGTCAAAATATGATGGTAGGAATACTCATTGACAGGGTGAGGCATATGACTGAAGAGGAGCTAGTTGGAGAAGAACAAGAGGGGATTTAGGAAGGGAAAGAGGTCATGTGTAGATCAAGATATTTGTTCTAAGATGTTTAGTGGAGAAGTATCTGTCAGAGAAGAGGAAGGAAAAGTGTACGCATGCCTTCATGGACTTGGAGAAAGCTAGAAATGACAGGAATAGATAGGAAAGGTATGTGGAAGGTATTAAGAATATATGGAGTGGAGGGGAAATTGTTGAGTGCTGTGAAAGTAATGTACAAGAGGGGAGCTAGGAGCTACGGTGCGAGTGGATGGAGAGCTGGTGAGTTCTTTGAGTCTCAGTGTGGGACTGAAACAGGGGTGTGTAATGTCTCCATGGCTGTTTAATATATATATGGATGGGGAGGTCGTAAAGGAGGTACAAGGTAAGGGCAAGTGGATATGGGGGTGGCCCCTAATGAATGAGGGTAGAGATTTGAAGCTTCGGGTGTTGCTGTTTGCTGATGATACAGTATTGTTGAGTGAAGATGAATGGGGAGTTGCAAGGTTTGGTGAATGAATTTGGGACAGTGTGTAGGAGGAGGAAGCTGAAAGTTAATGTAAACAAAAGTAAAGTTATGGTGTTTGAGAGGAATGGAAAGTCACAGAGTGTGTGCAGTGAGGTTGGATGGTGAGGATATGGAGAATGTTCAAGGTGCATTCAAGTACTTAGGTAGATGTGATGAGTAAGGATGGAACTTTGGGGGATGAAGTACGTGAAAAGGAATTTACAACAGGGAAGAGAAGGTTCTGTTGGTACACTGAAAGCAGTGATGTGATGAAAATATGGGAGGTGAGTATGGAAGTTAGAAGTCACTGCATGATGGTATTGTGATCCCTACAGCAGCCTGGAAGCAGGCGTGGACCTTGCAGGAAGGGAACAAGTCAAGAGTGAGAGCAGGTAGAAATGAGTTGCTTGAGGAAGAGCCTGTGGAGTGACATGGAAGACTAAGGTTAAAAGCGAATGAAGAGAGTGAAGGAACGTTCTGGGGTAGGTGTGGATGCTGGTTATGAAAAGGTGGGAAATACACTGAGGTGGTTTGGACCTGTGGAAGGATGGAGGAATGAAAAGACAGACTAAGAAGGGTGTATGTAGGTGAGGTGGAGGGAGGGAGAGGGAGGGGTAGACAGAGGATGAGGTGGAGGGGATGGAGTTGAGAGGTATATGAGGGAGGGGGTGGGAGTTGGGGGAGAGAGTCAAATGGTGGGTGACAGAGTGACTTGGAGGGCGAGTTTTATCTATGGCCACCCTTTGCGGGATTAGGGGGCGTCGGGCTATAGATAGAGATAGACAATCAATATCACTGAATAGCACACATTATTAAACAGAGAAAAATTAAAATTAACAGAGCGAAAAATTCAGTACAGTACAATTATATGTCAGTAGTGATATATATAAAATACACAGTTACACACACACACACACACACACACACACACACATACACAGGTCGCCGACAGAGACGGAGCTCTGGATCGTGGAGAAATAATCGCAAAATCAGCGACAGAAAGAAGACCAACCTATTTGTGATCATGTTAATGAGTGCGTGAGTGGTGGTCCCGTTGGACAGAACGAAAAAAACTGAGGTTTCGCTCACAAAATGAACAAGATATAGTGAAAATAGTCTCCATATGGTTGAATCATGGTGGACGGTGCAATGTTTACAAGTGGCGAGAGAGAATTCGAGGACTTCTGTGAAGAAGATGAAGGAAATGGAAGTATTAAGTTGAACCAAAGAAGAATAGCAGGCGTAGGGAAAACAGAGAGAGTGTTTTTTTTTCATTTTTTCATTTTTAACCCTTTAAATGTGGGCCTGATTTGCTTTTTCTTGCGGCACCCGCGGGCATATTCGCGCTCCGACAGACTCTAAAAATATTTGCCAAAAATCAGTTATTAGTTATAGAATATTAAAATCACATATGTTTATGGCACATACCTTCAGCTTTCTCCTGGGGTGTTTTGAGCCTTCGTTGAGTACCGTAGGACTTGTGGAGACCTCTGAAGTTGGGTAACGAAGTCTCCACTTTACACTTCCCGACAACCCATAATATGATTACCACAGCCTGATATTATCACTAGAAACACTATTCTGTGATTCTCAAATAGTTTGGAATCCATATTCCAAAAAAAAAAAACACTGTGAAAGCAATGAAAATTACGAGGGCGTATGACCTTCCCACTTGCGCTAGTTCGCCGCTGGTGTTGTCATTCATTATTCATAAAAACACTCACAGTTTATATTTCTATTACTATATAACACATATATATATCTACAGTCTTTATCCAGAAGTTTCCTTCAGTAATAGTAGTTTATTGTCACTGTAGGCATTCAATTTCTTTCAGTAAAATACGTAGCATTCACTTTCTCGTCCTGTATACTAGCATTGAGAGTGAATGTCACTTTCACCTTCACTCTCATAACACATAGTATTCATACATGCTAGAGTGAAACTTTCACTTTCATTACTCCTAGTATATACACTCGTATTCTTATATTACTACTCATTTACATTTCTATTTACATTCTCTATTTTATTTACATTATTTACATTTCTGTTTTATTTACACTGTGTTATGCACTGTCACTTGAAGTAACTTATAAAACTATTCTCCACTGTTCACTTATATTTACATTCATTGCTTCACTTGCTGTTTACACATTATTTACAATTCTACTTGACCTGTTTTACTCAACAGAAAGATCTTAGTCACTCTCTTTCAATTCTCAGCCCTTTACCTCTTTCCACATGAGGTTTAGTAGGGGGTAAAGGTCACAGGGCCCTATG
Organism: Coenobita brevimanus; assembly: GCF_032717465.1. Lineage (NCBI taxonomy): Eukaryota > Metazoa > Arthropoda > Malacostraca > Decapoda > Coenobitidae > Coenobita > Coenobita brevimanus. The sequence goes on along the minus strand of NC_137010.1, from coordinate 20,880,708 downwards.
CATGGGGGTAAAATTGGCTGAAGTTAGCAGGAGCAAACAGACGTACCTTCACCTTGGAAGATGACAGTGAACTGATAGGGGGTGGGCCGGGTAGCCTACCTAGGGAAATGTATTACTGCCAACGTCAGCCTCTTGACAGCGGCTAATATACAGCAGTGAAATGATTGGCAGGAAATCTAGACAATACATTATAAATTAGGTAGTTCCAGGTGAATGTAAATATCACCTTGCTTCTCCCTTCCCTCCTTATATATATTTTAGTACGAGAACAGATTATACGGCATATTTCAAGGGGAAATAAACAGCGAAAATTAGCAAACGAGTGCACATGAGGTGTTGTCAGGTGATAGTTAGCCATTTCCAGGTGTATGGCACTCTCACTTACCTTATTTCTTTTTGGTATATATTATTTGGTATAAGAATAGGGTCTAGGGCTTATTTCAATGGATGAAATCAGTGAAAAATTCCAGGGAAGATTTACTTAGCGTAGCACGGCCGGAAGAGAGGCGAGAGGAGAGGGTAATGGAGGGAAGGTAGGGAGGGGAGTCAAGAACGGGGAGAAATGGCTAAATTGTCAACAATGGATGGGAGTACAGATGAGATTAGGAGTGCTGACTAGTGTTGGACATTGGCAGTACTGATAGATAATACAAGCTACCACTTGAAAGCCTGGGGAATTCAAAATAACACAGAATCGCAAAAGTGACGCCCGCAGTATGATCCCTTGCTCCCAAGCGTCACGAAAGTGATGCCCAGCGGTTAAGGGGTTAAAGGCTCCAACATGCTTGCATGTGTCAGCCTTACAGTCACCTAATGGCTGGGGACTCTCCACACTGCACGATCCATTGCAGCCTCCCTGTTCAGTCCCTTAACCCTGAGGTCACACTTAATGACCTCGTCCCATGTCTTTCTCAGTCTACCCCTTATAATCCCACCCCCAATATTAACACTTCTCACCTTCCTCACCCAATTATCACCCCCCATCCTCTCCACATGTCCAAACCATCTCAATCTACCTCTCCTCATGTGGAGTAGACTGTAGCACCAGTCGAGCAGGGCAGTACTCCCAAGGTGGATGGTAAGCTGATGATAGGGGAGAGCTGGAGCTCCGTTTCATCAGCCCTCGGGACTAGGTCCCGACCATCCCCCTTTGCTGAACTTTTTCAGTGTCTCAGTAACACAGAGAGTAGACCAGCATGCTCTCCAGTACAAGTTTCTCCAACTATCAACACCAAACTACATGCACATTCCACACCACACTTCCTTTTCAAAATTTAAAAAGAAAAAATGGCATCAAATAACATAGTCTCGGAGTCCCCAGGGGGGAGGAACATAAATGCCCCCACCTTCTGCCTCTCTCCCAGTGACGACTCAAGATGCCTGGAACCACTGTCTGGCTCTCTTCTTCTTCATTTCTGCAACATTCGTGGCCTTTCCTCTAACTTTTGCTCTGTTGAGCACCACCTCTCCTTCTCTAAACCTCACCTTCTTTTTCTGAGACTCAGCTGTCTGAGGCAACTGACAGCAGACCCTTTTCTGTATCCTCCTACTTTCTCTATACTCATTTCAAAGCCAAAGGTGGCTGTTGTGTATATATACGCAACAACTTATCTTGCTCTTGTGTTCCTGAACTTGATTCTTCCGGATAATTCTCTACACTCTGGCTTCAGCTTTCCTGTCATTCTCTGACTAAATATATCTGTGCTGTTTACTTATCTTCTAATTCTACTGACTATCAAAAATTCTTTGACTATCTTACTTCTACGATGGAACACATTCTATCCATTTCTCCTTTCTCTGAAATCTGAATTCTAGGAGATTTCAATGTTCACCACCACCTTTGGCTCTCCTCTCCTTTCACTGATCCACCTAGTGAACAAGCCTACACCTTTTCTATCCTTAATGACCTAGAGCAGCTTGTACAGCACTCTACCCGTATCCCTGATCGCCTTGGAGAGAGTTCCAACATACTTGACCTCTTCCTTACAACTAATCCATCTGCTTACACTATTAATCTTTTCTCTCCGTTGGGCTCCTCCGATCACAACCTTATCACCATAACCTGTCCTATCGCTCCAGTACGGCCTGCGGACCCTCCAAAGAAACGTCGTCTGTGGCACTTCGGAGCGGGACTGGGAGGCCCTCAGGCAGTACTTCTTTGATTTTCCCTGGAATGATTATTGTTTCTGTGGCCGGGAGCCATCTGGGTGTGCCTTGCGCATTACAGAAGTTATTCTTTCGGGCATGGAAGCATACATTTCTTTCTCATATCCTTTGACTAATGCACAAAAGCCTTGGTTTAATCACGCTTGTTCTAATGCTGTCCACAACAAGGAGAGGGCCTATAAAAGGTACCGGAGCCAACCCACCCCTGAATCACATCTTTTATAGGTTTCTGCCCGGAATCGTGCTAAGTCTGTTCTTCACTCTGCTAAAAATAATTTCATCCGTACTAAGTGCTCTCAACTCTCTAACTCGAATTCTTCCTGCTCCTTCTGGCACCTTGCCAAAAACCTTTCTAACAACTTTACTTCATCATCCTTCCCTCCTCTTTTCTACTCTGATGGCTCTGTAGCTATTTCTTCTACTGATAAAGCAGATCTCTTCGTTCAGACTTTCTCCTCCAATTCCACCTTAGACAATTCCGGTGCTGTTCCTCCATCACTTCCCCCCTCTGACTTCTTCATGGCAGACATTAAAATTTCTTCAGCTGATGTATTTTCTGCTGTCACAGGCCTCAATACTAATAAGGCATATGGGCCTGATGGAGTCCCTCCTGTTGTTCTCAAGAACTGTGCTTCTGTGCTTACACCCTGTCTAGGCAAACTCTTTCGCCTTTGTCTGTCAACTTGTACCTTTCCTTCTTGATGGAAGTTTGCTCTCATTCAGCCAGTCCCAAAGAAGGGTGACCATTCCCAACCCTCTAACTATCGTCCAATTGGTTTAACATGTGGTATCTCAAAATTTTTTCGAGTCTGTTTTTAATAGAAAAATTTTAAACATCTTTCCTATCACAACCTTCTTTCTGATCGTCAGTATGGGTTCTATCAGGGACGCTCCACTGGCGATCTTCTCACCTACCTTTCAGACTCGTGGTCATTCTCCTTTCGGGACTTTGGCCAGCTTTGCCTTTGCACTTGACATCTTTGAGGCTTTCGATCGAATCTGGCATAAATCTTTAATTTCCAAACTGCCCTCTTACGGTTTCTATCCTTCTATCTGTGCCTTCATCTCTAGCTTCCTTTCTGGTCGTTCTATAGCCGCTGTTGTAGACGGCCATCATTCTTCTCCTAGATCTATTAACAGCGGTGTTCCTCAGGGTTCTGTCCTATCACCAACTCTCTTACTTTTATTCATCAATGACCTTCTAAGCTGTACATTTAACCCTATCCACTCATACGCTGATGACTCCACCCTTCACCTTTCCATTCGATTCACGCAACGTCCATCTCAGCAGTTACTTCAACAAACAAGGGATGAGGCTATGGCACACCTAATGTCTGACTTGGCTCATATCTCTAACTGGGGTAAAAATAATCTTGTTGTTTTTAATGCATCAAAGACTCAGTTTTTGCACCTATCAACCCAACAAAATCTTCCACAGGTATACCCACCTAATGTTTGATAATATTCAGCTTAATCTTGCATCATCCTTGAACATGCTTGGGGTTTCATTTACCGAGAACTTGTCTTGGAAAGACCATATTACATCTCTTGTAAAATCTGCTTCCAGGAGATTGGGTGTGCTAATGCCGACTCCGTTCCTTCTTTACCCCTGCACAATTGTTGACTCTATACAGGGGTTTTATCCGTCCCTGTGTAGAGTACAACTCTCATGTGTGGGAGGCTCCACATACAGCTCTTCTCAATAGGGTGGAGTCAAAGGCTTTTCGCCTCATTAACTCTCCTCTTCTTACTGACTCCTTCAACCTTTGTCTCTTCGCCGCACTGTTGCATCTTTATCTATTTTCTATCGCTACTTCAATGGTCACTGCTCCTCTGAACTGTCTGCATGCATTCCTCCACCCCTACGACAGGGCGCGTTGCACCAGTCTAGCAGCAAACTCTCATCTCTTCTCTGTCCAACTCTCTAATGAAAGAGTTAACCGTTACTCCCAGTCCTTCATTTATGCAACAGGTCAACTCTGGAACTGTCTCCCTCTGTCTGTATTTCCTACTTCATGATCTCCAGTTTTTCAACGCAGTGTGTCCAGGCATCTGGAAATGATCGGATCTTGAATTTGGCTCTCTCTTATATTTTTTTCTTTTGGAAGGAATAGTTTTGCAGGCTCGTTGCCTTTGGTTCCCTTCTTCCTCACATTATAAAAAAAAAAAAAAAAAAAAAAAAAACACTCCAGTTTCATCTTACCTCTCAACTCTTCCATCGTAAACCCAGCCCCTCCAGGCCTTGGACGCAGGGACGCACTGCACATCCACCTAATCATTGTCATTTCTGTATGTCTGAGCCAGCGAATATCTTCCTCCTTCACTGCCCAGGTCTCACTACCATACAGCATTACACTCCCAACACATGCTGCATACAAAGACCCCTTAGCACGTAGGAGAGTCCTCTCAATGTCAAGAGAGGCAAGACCTCCCTGAACTTCTTCCAACTACTTCTCACCCTAACCACAGAGCTAGCTCCAGCCCCACCTCCAGCACACAACATGTCTCCCAAATAACAAAACTCTTCCACACACTCAAGAGATTCACCAGCAAGTTCAATCCTTTCAAGTCTAACAATCTCCACCTGCTCACCCTGACACGCCGTACACATAAAATCAGCATTATCTCGCAGTCTACCTCTGATACCACTACATCTCTTATGCACACATTTATCACAAACACCGCACAAGATGGAATTACTTCCCATGCCCTGTGGCAAACTGCACATGGTATGGGCAGTAATTAAAGAATTACAGGAACGGACCATAGAGCAGGATAACAAGATCAAAAGTTTAAGGAATACACTGGAAAAAATTACGTACACGCAGTAGAACAAGAAAGAGAAGTTACCGAATTAAAAGTTAGCAGTGAATCAGCCTCTAATGGAATAAATCAGCTAAGGAGGGAGAATAAGAGGTTAGAAGAAGAAAGGGACAGGATGAAAAACAAAAGTAATCCCCCCAGTATCTGATGTAATAGAGCCAAAAGCACGTCTGGAAACTGGTCCTGTCCGGATAGTGGGCCCCAGCCTCCTGGACTTGTACTTATGGACCCTAACTCAGAAAAACACCTATACAGCTCCCTCTGGACATGCATAGCACCTATTTAAGACCCAAATCACACCAATAAGGGACATAAAAGACTGAAATAAATGCAAAAGTACCAGGGAATGAGGTTTTAGAGGTGAGTTTATACAATATTAAACATTCTGGGTACTTACAACAAGTCCCTGGCTCCTGGACTGGTTTCAAGCACCAGTTTGCACTCCACAGTTAATCCTTTGCACTCTAAATTCTAATTTCTTAACACTCCACAACACTGTAAATTCCCGTGTGGTCTAGTGGCGAGGTATTGCAGTTTATTCACTGTTTATTCACAAAAAACGAGCACATGTGGCTTCCATTACGATAAGCATCTGCTTTCAATCGGAGTTAGGGTGTGACTATTGATGATTGGGTAACAGAGTTGCCAGATCGCAACGGCCACATTACCAAACTCCTCAATTTTCATTACCAAATTTAACTTTGCATTACCAAATTCATAAAGGTAGCATCTATTCTTCATTAATTATACTGTATATACAAGTGGAAATACATGTAATCACTCTTCTTATAATTAACAGCATGTTGATTATTATCACGCTATATAGGCTACAAAATTAATCAGAGAGAGCAAACAATCCATCATCTTCATCCTGTATATCCTCATACATGTGAAAAATCCATTTACAGGATTAGGGCGTCGGGCTATAGATAGATAAATAGATTATTCTGATACATTACCAAACGAATTTTTCATTACCAAATTGGCCCACATTTGGTAATGAAAAATACCAAATGGCATCCCTGACAGGGGAGGGGGAGGGGGGAGGAAGGAAGGAAGGGGTGAAAGGTCCATGGTGTAACAGCTGTTTGGCACCGCTCGGCAATTTCAAATTACGGGAAGGAAAAAAGTCGGATTTTTTTCAATTTTTTTGCGATTTTTGGCCCATTTTGGGAATATTGGATCCCGGGACAAAAATGTCTGGTAAGTGGGGATGTCCGGAAATTGGGCGTCCGGATATTACGGGGATTACTGTATAAGTTGAGTACTGTACGATCTTGTAAAGTTTGTGAATTCATATACAGTATCTGTATATGAAAGATGAAAGAGTATGTTATCATCAGATGAATGTAAAGTAAAATCCCGTAAATGTCTAGATGAAAATTAAGTGTAATAGGAGTATATATATCATTAGATAGAAATAAAGGAGGATCTAGTACACTTACAGATAAAATTAAGTAAGGTCGTGTAAATATGTACAATACTTGTTAATCTCAGTGGAAGTAGAGTAAGATCTTACAAAATATTTGGATGAAAATTGAGTAAGATCCTATATGTCTTTGTTAATTTGTTTATTCCTTCCCCAGGGTGACAGCATGGACAAGGAGGCATTTACCTTTGATAAATTCTATAAACTTTACCACACCATCTGCCCTCGTACGGATATTGATGAACTCTACACCAGCATGTATGTCATGATTTATTTTTTGTTATTATGGCCCTGCCCTTAACTCCTTCATTACAGTGTTATCTTTTATGTATTATTCTTGGTAACATCAGATGTTTACAGTCCAGTCAATTTAGGAAGGACCTCTGGCACTGAAGAGGTTGATGAAGGCTCCAATTAACTTTAGTTCTAAAAA